>NC_137784.1:74555057-75155057 GCF_963455305.1 Plecotus auritus | reverse complement strand
CGCTAATTGAATTGACTTTACCTTTAAAATATATTCCATAGTAGTCTACTTCTTTCCAGTTCAATTGCTATTACTTTGTTCCGTTATTATCCTTCCTGGTGTGCTATAATAGTCTAACTGAAATCTAGTGCCCAATTCATTTTACCTTGCAGCCAGAATAATATTTTAAGACTCTAAATCAAATTATATGACCCTTCTGCTAAAAATTTGATATCCAATTACACTTAGGATAAAATACAAAATCCTTAACCTTGTCTAGAGGGCCTTATGATCTGACTCTTGCTTACTACTATGGCTCTATTCTGTTGCACATTTCCCTTGATATCTAAGCTTCAACAATTCTGCTCTTCAAACTTAGACTCAAAGGTTCAGGTCATTGAATTTGTCTTAGTGTCAATTCTCCATTCTCCATATAACTACTGACTAATGCTTCACATCTCAGCTCAAATGCCACTTCTTATCCACAGTCCCTAGATTAGCATAGTGCACTGTATTTTTGAGATTATAACTTTTAGCACATTTTGTTGAAATTACCTGTTTAAACTGTCTAGCTTTTTGGTTGGAAAGTAAACTCAGTGTAGTTAGGCAACATACTAGTATTTGTCATGTTTATCATAACATTTATATTTTATTATTTTATTTGCATAATTACTTGCTTATTATTTGCCTTCCTATTTTCCCTAACTAAAGGTAAGCTCTCTGAAGGCAAGGACCATATCATCTTGTTCATCTCTATTTGTCCCTCACCCTTAAAAGTTCTAGACTATAGTAAGCATTCCGAAAGATGTTTTCAAATCTGTACTTAAATTTTAATATAATACAGAAAGGAAACATCTTATAAGTATACAATTTAATACATTTATTTAACCAGTATTTAGATCCAGAGACATAACAGTACCAACACTCTAGGAAACCATGTGTGCTGCTGGCTCTCATTACTCATGCCCTCAGGAAAGTCATTATCCTGATGTCTACCAACAAAGATTAGTTCTGTCTATTTTTATATTTTATATAATGGGAAAATACAGTAGATACTATTTAGTGTCTGCATTCTTCTGCTAAGCATTATTTTATGTTTGTGAAATTTACCCATTATTCTTGTTGTGGTCACAGTTTTTCTTTAAGATTGCTATATAACATTTCATTCTGTAAATATACCAATATTTATCCATTCTTATATTTTCAAAAATTTTCAAGTTTAAGGATTTTACAAATAATGTTGCCATAAACATTTTAATTCATGTCTTTCAGTATAAAAATGTAGGCATTTCTGTAGGTTATATGCCAAAGTAGAATTGCTGTGTCATGGGGTAAGCACATGTTCAGCTTTAGTAGGTAGAGTAGTCCCCATTTACTTGCTTGAGATTCCAAGACCCCAGTGGATATCTGAAACCACTGATAGCACCAAACCCTATACATACTGTTTTCCCCCTATACACAAGTACATTTGACAAAATTAAATTTGTAAATCAGGCACAGTAAGATATTAATAATAATAACTAATAATAAAGTGAAACAATTATCTATATATATAAAAAGCCAGAGACCATATCGCCATCATGACCATATGATCTAACAACCAGTCGCTATGACACCCACTGCGGCCAGCGAACTGGCCTGATCCAGGCCAGATCACCCCAACACCCCAATTAGGGTGGGGCCAGCCAGCCAACAGCCTTGGCTGGCAGAAATTTGGAGTCTGGGAACCTTGGAGTTGCTCGGTCTCAGTCTTGGGCAGCTGCCAGGGCAAAGCTGTCCTTTGGCAGAAGTGGACCTGGAATTAGGGTGCTGGAGTCAGGGATGGGGTGGGGAAGCTTTCCTGGTGGCCATAGCAGTCCCCACGGGCTGTGCACAGCACCTGGGTGTCTGACCCTCGTCGGAACAGCAGCAAGAATAGGGGCCACAGGGCACAGTGGGCAGCGGCACACAAGAGACAAGAGTGCAAGGCTGGAAGTGGGCTCTTACCTCACCCGCTGGGCCCAGCAGCATTGGCAGGTGGGCCATGATGTGCAGTGAGGCACTGGGCTGCAGATGGGAGGGGAAGCGAGCCAGGAGGACAAAGCCCCTTGCCAGACAGAGCCCTGAGCTTTGTGGGCGGGGCCAGAGCTGGAAACCCTGGTGGGGTGGGTGGGGTTGCAGCCCCATGTCTTTTTGGCCTTGGACTTGGAATTCAGAGGTCAGCCCCACTTCAAGAGAGAGGACGTGGCTGAAAGTGGCAAGGCCACAGAAGAGATAGGAAATGTTGTGGCCATCTTCGGAAAACACAGCTGCCACCGTCTTCAGTAACTATGGACAGATAATCTTTGGTCTCAGTTCTACAGAAGAGGAAGCTGAGACTCAAGGAAGGGAGCCTTCCGCAACACCTCACCCACTTCTCAGACCTGACCCTGTGCGGCATTGTTTTCATTGAAAGTAGAGGTTCCAAAATGTTTTCAGATCTTTGCTATTTTAGGCAGGAAAGAATTTAGCACAGGGAACTGGTGCTTGGGAAATCATCAGAAAGCTGGAGGAGTGGGTATTAGCCTGGACCCCCAGGAAAGACTCCCTGCCCAGTGGGAGGAGCTGCCCCCTCAGTCACAACTGAATTCTAGGACACTCTGGCACAGCTGTGACCCGGGGATCAGGAAACTGCTGCCCCCGCAAGTGCCCTCCAGCTCCCACAAAACAGGTCACTAGGCACTGCCTCTGCCACAACTGCCTGTGCACAGCCTGGATTCCGCTGCAGAAAACATCCACATCTCTGCAAACATGATCAACAGCAGCATGATCATCACCAGCCCAAACTGTGGGAAGATGCCTCTGCCCCACTTCTGCCTTCAAATATTGTGCAAGCACACCCAATTGGCAGAAATGAATTCATATCCAGAAAGCTAGCTGCAAAGGAGATTGGTCAATTTCAGACTTTTGTCTAGGAGTGAGATCTTGCCAATGTACCTCATGAGCCTGGTATTGATAAAAACAGGGCCAGGCTGGTGGGGCTCAGTGTTTGAGCATCAGTCTATGAACCAGGAGGTTATAATATGATTCTTGGTCAAATTTCGGGCTTGATCCTCAGTAGGGGCATGCAGGAGGCAGCTGACCAATGATTCTCATCATTGATGTTTCTATTTATCTCTCTTTTTCCCTTCCTCTGAAATAAAAAAAAATATATATATTTTTTAAATGGCATCATGCTGTATATATGTGTTATAACAAGTGTTTCACTTCATAGATCAATAATGTCTTTCCTGTTAAAACCATACTTAGAGAACATTATTTATTTGTCATTCATTTTAATTGATCTCAGAGAGAAGAAGGGAGAGAGAGAGAAACATTGTTCTGTTGTTTCCTGCACTCACTGGACTGTGTATTGAATCTGCAACCTGGGCATGTGCCCTGACTGGCAATCGATCCACCACTTTCTGGTGTATGGGATGATGCTATGCTGGTACCCTGATCCCAAATTCCAGTCTCCAGAACTGTGAGAAAAATACATTTCTGTTGTTTAAGCCACACAAATTTATGATATTTTGTTATGGCTTTCTGAGCTGACTAATCTATACTAATAAAAGGGTAATATGCTAATTAGACAGGGTTGACCGATCATCTTCTGGTCATCCTTCCAGACAAACCCACAGTGGCAGGGACTGAGGCAGAGGTGCTTAGGGGCGATTAGGCCAGCAGGGGAGAGCAGTTAGGAGTGATCGGGCTGGCAGGGGAGAGCAGTTAGGGGCAATCAGGCAGGCATGCAGAGTGGTTAGGGGCAATCAGGCAAGCAGGCAGGTGAATAGTTAGGATTCAGCAGTCCCAGATTGCAAGAGGGATGTTCGACTGCCAGCAGTCGGACATCCCCCGAGAGGTCCCAGATTGAAGAGGGTGCAGGCCGGGCTGAGGAACACCCCCCCCCCCGGTGCATGAATTTCATGCACCAAGCCTCTAGTATGTGAGAAAAATACATTTCTGTTGTTTAAACCACACAAATTTATGATATTTCGTTATAGCTGTCTGAGCTGACTAATCTGTACGAATAAAAGGGTAATATGCTAATTAGTCCAGGTTGACCAGACATCTTCTGGTCATACTTCCAGACAAAGCCATGATGGAGGGGGCCAAGGCAGTTAGGGGTGATCAGGCTGGCTGGGGAGAGCAATTAGGGGCAATAAGGCTGGCAGGGAGAACAGTTAGGTATTATATTACTAGAGTCCTGGTGCACGAAATTTGTGCATGGAGGGGGGTGGTCCCCTCAGCCCAGCCTACACCTTCTCCAATCCAGGACCCCTCAGAGGATTTCTGACTGCTGGTTTAGGCTTAATCCCGGAGATTGGGACTAAACAGGCAATGGGACATCCCTCTCACAATCCTGGACCACTGGCTCCTGATCACTCACCTGCCTGCCTGCCTGGTCACACCTAACTGTCCCCCCTGCCAGCCTGATTGCCCCTCACTGCCTCTGCATGCCAGTCTGATCACCCCAAACTGCCTCCCCCCCTGCTGGCCTGGTCACCCCTAACTTCCCACTCGCCAGCCTGGTCGCCCCCAACTGCCCCCCTACCAGCCTGGTCACCCCATGCAGCCTGCTGTTCAGTTGTTTGGTCGTCCCTCACTAACCCCAATGCCAGCCTGGTTGCCCCAACTGCACCCCCTCCGCCAGCCTTGTCATCCCTAAATGTCCCACCACTGACCTGGTTGCCTCTTACTTCCCCCACTGCTGGCCAGGTCACCCCCAACTGCACCCCTCTGCCAGGCTGGTCGCCCCCAACTGCCCCCCCCCGCCAGCCTGGTTGCCCCATGCAGTCTACTGTTCAGTCGTTTGGTTGTCCCTCACTAACCCCCCTGCTGGCCTGGTCATAGTATTTTATTGCACACTTTTCACTTAAAAGAAGCACTTTATGGACTCTTTGGCATATGTTAATTTCCAGCATCACTACTCTTGAACTTTGGGGTCATTATTACAAAACCCAATATTTACTAGAACGCAAGCGCTAAGATACAGCAACCATTGATCTGATAATCGAAAAGGTTACAAAGTGACTAACAGTTGGAGAGTGTATACAGAAAGCATGGGTATGCTGGGCAGAGAGATAATTCACATCCCTGGCAGAATGAAGTGGGATATTGGGAGATTTCATCACACTGCTCAGAATGATGCACAACTTAAAATTTATGTTTATTTATGGGACTTTTCCATTTAATATATTTTTAATTTAAAATTGAATGTTGTTTTTTTGTTTTATTTATTTTTATTTTTAAATTAAATTTATTGGGGTGAGAATAGTTGATACTACTACATCAGTTTCAAGTGTACAGTTCTATGATACATCATTTGTATATTGTATTGTGTTTCCAAAACCCAGAGTCAAATCATCTTCCATCACCATATATTTGACCTCTTTACTCTTTACTACTCCAAAAGCCCCTTTCTTTCTGTTGGATCCAATTTGCTAGAATTTTGTTGAGTATTTTGGCATCTATGTTCATGAGGAATATTGGCCTGTAATTCTCTTTCATTGTGTTGTCTTTATCTGGTTTTGGTATTAGGGTGATGCTGGCTTTATAGGAGCTTGGAAGTGTTCTTTTTGAATTTTTTGGAATAGTCTGAGGAGGATAGGTTTTAGTTCTTCCATGAATGTTTGGTAAAACTCCCCTGTGAAGCCATCTGGCCCTGGGCTTTTGTTTGCTGGAAGCTTTTTGATGACTGCTTCAATTTCTTCCATAGTTATCAGCCTATTGAGATTTTTAGAATCTTCCTGATTGAGTTTTGGAAGGTTGTATTTTTCTAGGAATATATGCATTTCCTCCAGGTTGTCTAGTTTGTTGGAATAGAGTTGTTCAGACTATTTTTTAACAATCCTTTGTATTTCTGTGGGGTCTGTTGTTATTTCTCCTCTTTCATTTCTGATTTTGTTTATTTGGGTCCTCTCTCTTTGTTTCTTGGTGAGCCTGGCTAGAGGTTCATCAATCTTGTTTATCCTTTCAAAGAACCAGCTCTTGGTTTCATAGATCTTTCAATTGTTTTTTTTTTTTTTTTGTGTGTGTGTGTGTGTTTGTTTGTTTGTTGGTCTCTATGTCATTTATTACTGCTCTAATCTTTATTATATCCTTCCTTCTGCTCACTCTGGGCTTTTCCTGTTGCTCTATTTCTAATTCTTTGAGTTGTAGAGTTAGATGATTTACTGCCATTTTTTCTTGTTTTTTGAAGTTGGCCTGTAGAGCTATAAATGTCCCTCTCAGGACTGCTTTCATTGTGTCCCATAGGGTTTGCATTGTTGTGTTTTTATTGTCATTAGTTTCCAGGATGTTTTTAATTTTTTTCTTTGATCTCATTGGTAACCCAATCAACATTTAATATCATGCTATTCAGCTTCCAATGTTTGAGTGTTTTGGATTGTTTTTATTGTAATTTATTTGTAATATTATGCCATTGTGGTCTGAAAAGATGCTTGATATGATTTCAATCTTCTTCAATTTGGGGAGACTTTGCTTGTGGCCCAATATGTGGTCTATTTTTAAAAATGTCCCATGTGCACTTGAGAAGAACGTGTATTCTGTGGCTTTGAGGTGAAATGTTCTGAAGATGTCAATTAAGTCCATCTGATCTAGTGAGTCATTTAAGATTGCTGTTTCTTTGCTAATTTTTTTTTTTTTTGTCTAGAGGATGTATCCAGTGATGTCAGTACTATATTAAGTCTCCTACTATGATTGTATTGTTGTCGATCTCTCCCTTGATATCTTCCAGGAGTTTTGTTTGTTTGTTTGTTTGTTTTGTTTTTTTTAATGTATTTGGGTGATCCTGCATTGTGTGCATATATGTTTACCAGGGTTATATCCTCTTGTTGTATTGATCCCTTTAGTATTACGAAGTGGCCTTTCTTATCTCTTGTTATGGTCTTCACTTTGAAGTCTCTTTTGTCAGATATAAGTATTGCTACCCCAGATTTTATTTTTTCATTTCCATTTGCCTGAAATATATTTTTCCATCCCTTCATTTTCAGTCTGTGTGTGTCCCTTGTTCTGAGTTGGGTCTCTTGTAGACAGCATATATATGGGTCATATTTTTTTATCCATTCAGCCACTCGATGTCTTTTGATTGGAGCATTTAGTCTGTTTACATTTAAAGTTATTATTGAAAGGTACTTGTTTGTAGCCATTTTTATTTTTTGAGCCTGTGTTCCTTCTTACCTTTTTATTTCTTCTTTTTACAGCATTGCCTTTAGAATTTCTTGCATTGCTGGCTTGGTAGTGATAAACTCCCTTAGCCTTTTTTTGTCTGCAAAGCTCCTGATTTCCCCTTCAATTTTGAATGATAGTTTTGCCAGTTAGATTATTCTTGGATTCAATCCCTTGCTTTGCATCACTTTGTATACCTACTTTTATTCCCTTCTAGCTTGATGTGTTTCTGTTGAGAAATCACTTGATAATCTGATGGTGGATCCTTTGTAGGTAACTCTCTGTCTCTCTCTTGCAACCTTTTTTTAAAATATATTTTATTGATTTTTTACAGAAGCAGATGTTTCTGATGAGAGAGAAACATCGATCAGCTGCCTCCCGCACACCTCCTACTGGGGATGTGCCCGCAACCAAGGTACATGCCCTTGACCCGGATCGAACCTGGGACCTTTCAGTCCGCAGGCCGACACTCTATCCACTGAGCCACACCGGTCAGGGCTCTCTTACAACCTTTGAGATTCTCCCTTTGTCGTTAATATTTGCCATTGTAATTATGGCGTGTCTTGGTGTGGGTCTTTTGGGATTCATCTTGCTTGGGACTCTCTGTACTTGTGTAACTTTTTTCTTCCCCATATCAGGGAAGTTTTCTGTCATTATTTCTTCAAATAAATTTTCTAATTCTTGCTGCTCTTCTTGTCCTTCTGGCAGCCCTATTATACGTATGTTATTTAGTTTTGCATTGTCTCAAAACCCCCTTAGGCTCTCCTCCTGCTTTTTAAGTTTTTTCTCTAGTGGCTGTTCAGATTGGGCTTGTTTCTGTACTTTATCTTCTAACTCACTAATTTGGTCCTCTGCTTCTTCTAGTCTACTGTTGAAGCCTTCCATGGTGTTTTTGATTGTAGCTCTATCATTTTTCATTTCTTCCTGATTTTTGCATAGGTTGTTGATGTTCTAGTCCATCCAGTGTATGAACTGTAGGACCATTACTCTGAATTCTTTTTCTGTCATGTTGAATGCTTCTGTTTCACTTATTTGCTTTCTTGGCGATTCCTCCTTTTCTTTCCTCTGGGGATTATTTCATTGTCTCCCCATTCTGACTATCACCAGAAGGTTCAAATGTCGAGTTGCAGGGGCTTGGGCCATGTGAAGTGGGAGTTTTGCACCCCCCAAGTGTCACTGAAGAGCTCTGACACCAAGACGTGTGACTGCTGTGGGTTGGTGGGAGCCACGCTTGCCCTGGGTCAGAGTCACAGGCACTTAGTGTGGTCTCATGTGCGCACCTAGAATCTGGGACCCTGCCTGCACCACGTTGAAACAGAGAACCTGCTGGAATGTGCCAAAAATCAAAGTCCCCTAGTGCATGTCAGGGGTCAGAGGCTCCCTGTGTGCATGCCAAGAATCGAGTATCAGAGTCTCTGTTGCTTGGTGCTATCTCGCACCGAGAATCAGGGTCCCTGTGTGCACATGAACCAAGGATTGGAGTTGCTGGCTCTTATTGTGAATGTACTGGGAATCAGGGATCCCAGGCCCATGCAATGAGAAACAGAGTCTAGTCACTGTGCTCATTGCTGCCTCTTGCATGGAGATCCATGGTCCCTGATCTGCTTTGGAGACCAGGTTGCACAGTCACACTGTGTTGTCAGGAGTTCCATCCCTGCCCTGTGGAAAACAGCCTTCTGTGTGCACTTGCCTTGAATCCAAGTCAGGTGGCACTGCCGCTCAGTGTGGTTGTGGGGTCTGGTCATGTGTGTGTGCACTGTGGAAAACAAACTCCCCGTGTCCATGCACCCAGGCTCAAATTCAGCACTTCCCCCCTGTGTGAGCTCAGTGTCTGGTTGTGGGGAACAAACTCCCCAAGTTTGCACATTCAGGTTCAAATTCAGCACAGTCTCCCTGTTTGGGTGCAGTGTTTAGTCATGGGAAGCAAACTCCCCAGGTTTGCGCCCCCAGGCTCAAATTCAGTGCTGTCTCCCAGTGTGGGCGTGGGATTTAGTTGTGGAAAACAATCTCCCCAAGGTTGCATACCTAGGCGCAAATTCAGCACAGCCTCCCTGCCTGGGCCTGGAGCCTAGATGCAGGAAACAAATTCCCCAAGTTCACATGTCCAAGCTCAAATTCAATGCTGTCTCCCTGCCCTGCGTGGTCATGGGATCTGGTCACAGAAAACAATCTCCCCAAAGGTGCACACCTAGGGTCAAATTCACCAGAGTCTCCCTGCCTGGGTGCGGAGGCTGGTTGCAGAAAACAAACTTCCATTGTCCGACACCAAGGCTCAAAGTCAGGTAGAGCTGCCACTGCTGTGTGTGTGCAGAGAGCCTTATTGTGAGGTCGGGGTCTGGCAGTTCCTATGCAGCTGCTGTGGGGGTGGCAGTGGGGGATTGGCTTTTTTTTTAAATTGTTTGAAGTATTACAAATAGTAGTACATATGTCTCTTTTTTTCCCCCATTGACCTGCCCCACCCTTCCCTTCCCCCCAGTACATGCCTTTACCTGCACCCCCAGTGTCTTTTATCCATTGGTTATGCTTATATGCATGCGAACAAGTCCTTCAGTTGATCTCTTACAGCCCCCCCTCCAAAACCTCCTCTGCCTTCCCGCTGTAGTTTGACAGTCTGTTCAATGCTTCTTTGCTTCTGTATCTATTTTTCCCCCTTTTTTTTCCTTTAAAAAATCTTGCCTCTGCAGACTAGAAATAAACATATAATAACAAAAAATGTTTGAGTCCCAATTTCAATGTCCAACAGTTCTGATTCCCCGTTTCAATGTCAAACAGTTCCTTATGTGTACATGTCAGCAATGATATCTGGATGGTGGGCACATGGTGGCAATGCAGGTCCGACCCTCTCTGGTTTGGTCCTAGGCAACTTGCTGCGTCGCACAGCTGCTGAATGCTAGCGTGGCAATGAGTCATCAGCGTCTTCCATCTCTGGACTGTTTCTCCTCTTGTCTTCGTGGTTGGGGCAGACCTGTCAATTCCTCTCTGTTGCAGGAATCCACATGGTCTTGGAGTTGTTTTCTGAAAATATACAAACATATTATCGACCGAAAGTTAATAAAGGAATCTTTTCTATATAATTGATTTGGGATCCTTTTTATTTTTGCCCAAACGATTTTCCTTTGTCTTATTTAAACACCATGTGTGTTTTTCATGGGTGTCTTGCTGTTAGCATTACGAATAAAAATTAATTTTGTAAAGTAAAAATTTCCTAGATGTAATTTACTTATAGGATATTTTTTCTTACATGATATTGCCCTACTATCTCCCCTTTTTTGATTAATTGAGGCTTTTGTAAATTTTATAATGCAGTCTTGATAACTTTAAATTTTAATTTTTTGCACAAAAATATGGCTGCTTTAGTTTCATTGCATGTTCAGGAATTTTACCATGAGATGAACTACCAATAGAAATTTTAGTTAACACTTTAGGAACAGCTTTTTGTCCAGTACAATTAAATTTTCTTGAATATTCACTTATTTGAATTAGCCTATTTAAATTAATCTGAAAACTTGATTATTATTTTACTGTCAAATTTAATACTCTACCATCAATCTTAGTTTACCCTGTAAATATTAGTGGAAAGGATTATTTGCATTCTTGAGTAGGCCCTGAGCATTCCTGGTGCTAGGCTGGATTTAGATATAGGGCAGCTGCTGTCAACCAAGTCTCTGTCTGTTACCTGGGTTCCAATCTGAGCTGGGCCAAGTCACTGTCTGTCACCTGTGTCCCGATCTGAGCTGGGCGTGGGAAGCAAAGCAGTCATGGGGGCAGGAGACCTCCCTCAGACAGGGCGAGGGTTCAGGCCCCTGAAAGGTTGGGAGGGTGGGGGTCTGTGTCCCACCTCTCATGATCCCCAAGTTGAGACTCACAGAAATCTGCAGCCGGGGTGCCTGGAGTCTTGGTGTCCCTGGGTCTGCAGCTGTGGTCACAGGTCTTCTACCAGAGTGGCTGTAGGGTCCGGGTTTGCTACTGAGACCAGACTGAGTGGTGGCAAGGTTAGGATCCTAGTCTCAAGCAGTTCTGTTCTTCAAGATGGCATGGTCTTTGTGCCACCAGTGTCCTCCTTGGAGTGTTTTCGGTGGCAGCGGGGTTTTGCCCTCTAAGACTGCCCGGATTGGCAGCCCCTTGGAAGACCTGGAGGATCTAACTGTCCCTATTTCACTCACACACATGTCCACACACTCCTCTTTCGCTCCCTGACTCTCTCACACTCTCTCTCCCTACCTTCTTGCCAGTCGCCATCAAGATCTTGAGTGGAATTGTTAAAGTCCGTTAATATTCTGAAGAAATTTCTTGATCTGATAGTAAAACCTATGTAAAGTAGAATTAGAAGTCACTTATAATAAGTGGGTGCCTAAGGACTGTCTTTTTACTCAACTGAATTTGTTCCAAGGTAGAGGAAAGAGAGAGAAGTTCAAGCTAGAATCAAATAATAAGAACAATGGCTATTTATCTATCCTTTCAAATAGACAAAAAATAATACAAAGTATCACATTTCAATGCTGTTAACTCCAGGGAACAACATTCTACAGAAGCTGAAAAGCTACATTCCACAGTGGGAACAAATATTCTGGATACTTTTGAATTTGCATTCCATTTTTAAATGATGTAAAGCAATGTAAGTAGAAATAAATGAATAGAAAACACACAATTGTCTTGGTTTTTGTTTTTGATTAATAAAAAAAAGTTTCCAATCATGGGAAGAAAGCAAAGTGCATAACAAAATATAAAATTATGTTTTTTCTCTCCATTAGATTTTATTTCCTTAACAACCCCAGTGGTGTAAGGGTCCTAACATTGTGTTTCTATGCTTGTATACAAATGTGTGTATTTTAAAATTAATTAATTTATTTTTTATTGTTTAAAGTATTACATGTATGAGAGCATGTGCCGGGGAGTGGGGGTGACTAAGGGGAGGTCAATGGGAGAAAAAGGAGACATATGTAAAGTCCATTTTTTTTTAATCAAGAATTCACATTTGCCTTTTGATTTTACTTGCTTGAAAAATCAAGAATATAGTAAAAGTGCCAATAAGCTGCAATTCAATGTTGTACTCAGTGCAACATTAATTATTCTACAACTGTATTCTTATTTTAAGCTACCATGTTTACTGAATTTAGGTAGGAGTGTGTAAAACAAATTTTGAGGGAGGAAAATGGAACTTTTATGCTATTTAGTGATGTTTGAAATTTAAATTAGATTTGTTCTGAAAGCACTGTTGAGTTTACCTATATATAAAACGTAGAGTTTTATATAACACCAATGAGGTACTACTCTATTTATTAACTGACACACACATCACATTCATAAGGAACTCTGAAAATGTGATATTTCTTCCCTCTCCATAATGTTCTATTTGTGAACATTCTTTGGTGTATACATGGGTGGTATATGTCCCAAGAGATATATATGTTTCTATGATGCTGACTCTGAGGCATCTGACCAAAATACATTTTCTGAATATTGATATTTACAAACATTTTTTTCAGAGGAAAACAGAAATAAACTCAGGTTCCCTATAGTTGGACTTTCATTAGGTATAGTACATAAAGTTTGCTCGCTGAGAGACTTCATTTTACACTAGTAAGATGACCAACTGTACCAGTTTGGCAGTTAATGGAGGATTTTCCTGGGTATATGGGACTTTCAGTGTTAAAATAAGAACAGATCTTAGAAAATTAATATGATTAGTGTGGAAGACTGAACTTTAAGATGATCACTAAGACTAATTTACACATCTTGTATGATTCCCACCCCTTGAGTATGGGCAGAAACTAAATTAGATATTACTCTCATTATTATGTTACTAACCAGTTAACTTATAGCTAATCACAAGGAATATTAGCCTAGGTGGGTGTGGCCTAATCAGGTGGGCCCTTAAAAAAGGACTGAGCCATTTCTGAAAAAAGAATCTCTTTTGACCTCCCATCATCCAAGAAGTCAGCCACCATAAGTTCTACAGTCACAGACCCAAGGAACTGAATTCTTCCAACAAACTGTGAACTTTGAGGAAGAAATTGAGCCCAAATGAAATTAAAGCCACAGAGAATACACTGATTTCATCTTGGTGAGACCCTGAGCAGTTGACCCAAGTAACCTTTTTCAGGACATCTGACCCATAGAAACTGTGTTGTTTAAATCCACTGAATTTATGGTAATTTGTTATACAGCACTAGAAAACTCTAATAGCATTGTTTTTTCTATTCTAGCATGAAATAAAATGTATAAACTTGGTAACATTTCTTGGACCTAAAAAAAAGGAAGTTGTACATTTGGGCAAAGTACAGAATTTTAAAAAGCACCAGTTTTCACATTTGTACATTTGAGATAAATATATTGCCTACCTCATTGGGGTGTTATGAAAGTGAAATAAGGTAAAATGAACATAGCCCAATTTGTAACACTAACAACAGTAAAATAAACAAGTAATTGTTACTAATGTATACATTTTTTAAAATGGTTACAAATTGGTGGAAAGATAACATAGGACCAGATTTACACAGTTCAAGATTGCAGGAACAGGACTGAGGTCATGAAGCTCAGGACATATGTGGCTGAATTCAAAGACTATGCCTCCACTGAAGTGACAGTGTTTCTGATAGGGAGGTGCTGCTCAACATGGAAAATTAACGAGGTCAAGAGCCTATTGCCACCCTGCCAGTCAGTGACCCACACTCTTCCATCATAGTTAGGAGCTCCTCATCCTTTCAGTTCTCCAGATAAGACTGCTTATTCAGTGAAATTCCAAGGTCCCCTGAGCAGCCAGCCTGTCCGAGCCACTTGGCTGGTGACCCACCATTCCACCCTGAGGCTCAATCAAGGTAAGCATTCAGCTTGTGCTGAAAACTGTCAATGTAGGGAAAGTCCAGTATCTTTCTTTTGCCTTGCAGTGTATTAGACTCTAGGAATTTTTGGCTTTTTGTGGATACATTGGCTCACTGAGGAAAAATATCTATATCCATATCTATATCTATATCTATATCTATATCTATATCTATATCTATATCTATATCTATATCTATATCTATATCTATATCTATATCTATCTATATCTATATCTATATCTGTATCTATATCTATATCTATCTAAAATGCTAAGTGTTTGACCGTCCAGGTAATGACATTTCGTAGCAACACCCAACTTCCTCTCCATAGCAACTAGCCTCCTTGCAGTTTCTTTAGCCCAGGAACACCCAGGTGGAAACATTTTACACTGTATCCAAATGTCTGTGAAGCATTTTCTTATGCCTCATCTCATTTAATCCTCACAGAAGTCCTGGAGTTGGTAGATAGGAGACTCCGTGGAATCCTATTTTCTTTTTATTAGCTGGAAAATGGAGATTTAGAAAGTTTAGAAACTTGACCAGACTGAAAAGAAGTAAGAAATGGTGGACCTTGAAAATGACTTCAGGTTTTCTCACTGCACAGAATATAGTCAAACACTGCTGCAGTTAAATATTTAACCCTTTGTTCTCCCTGCATGATCAAAATAATAATCTGTTTCATGTTGATATTTACTGCTGTGCTGCTGACAATTACCTGAAAGAGAAGTTGGGGTGCTTCACTGGGCTGGGAAAAGTTTAGCTACATCAGAAAGCAGGTCTAATTAAGCAAGTTTATTCTATATCTATAAAAGGCTAAGTTGACTTATGCATACACAATACATATAAAGCTGTCACAGGCAACAATCGCATGTGTGTATTTCCATCTGTCATTGTCAGTGTGAATTTGGTTGTTTTTGTTAACATTCTGAAGCTGAAAGAGAGTGGCGTCATAACATGGAAGTAACAATGGTGATTAAATATGATCATAATGCTGATCCAGGTAGATATATTTATCCCTGTGTAACCAAAGTTGCCATCATATTCAGCAATGAAGATGGAGGACCTCATTTTGAAAGGGATTTGCTCATTCATTGTAAACCAGATCCCAATAATCCAAATGCCACTAAAATGAAACAAATCAGTGTCCTGTTTCCTACATTAGATGCAATGATGTATCCTATTCTTTTACCACATGGTGAAAAAGGCTGGAGAATAGATGTTGCATTAAGAATTAGAGATGAAAGTGTAGATCCAAGATGGCTGCCAATTGGACAGCAGGCTGCAAGATAGTCTGTGAGTGAGAGAATGAAAAGAAAGTGTGTGGACATGCGATGAGTATCTGTCTTTATGAGTGAGGGACAGTGATATTCCACAGGACTGTTAAGGACTGGCAGACCAGGCTCCCCTGGCCAGGCAGCCTCTACTACTGCTGAAATCTCTCCCAGAGCGGCCAGCTCTGCTGCAGAGACTGCACCATCTTGAAGAGGATACTGGCTGTGATCTGAAGCCTAGCTTTAATTTCAACCAGGGACACCTAAGATACCTCTCGGGACCCCACAACCACAATGTCCAGGGACCAGGTGCATCAGCTGCGAACCCATGAACACCAAGATTCCAGCCTCCCCAACCGCAGGCACCTAAAAAATCTGTTCAGGGGGAGACAAAGTGGTGCCAAATATGTAGATGGGCCCTACACCTTCTGAATGGAACAACACCCACCCAGAATTGGCCAATTAAACACAGCTGGTAAGCCAATCTGTGGACAGAAAGGTCAGATATCACCAAAAGAAAGCTCTGCCTCCTCAGATTCATCTGGGTGTTTTTTGCTTGGGTGTTTGTTGTTTGCATTTTTTGGATTAGTTTTTGTTTGTTGTTTGCATTCATCTCTGGGTGTTTGTTGTTAGCATTTTTTTGATTAGTTGTTGTTTTTTTGAGTTTTCTCCCTATATACATACATATTTCCCCTTCTTTTTTCTTCTCTTTCTTTTATCTCTTACATTTTTTCTTTTCTCAATATCATTTTTTTCCATTCATTTCTATCCCCTAATACTCATTTCTCTGGTGGTCACCTTTATTGGGATTATTAGTATCATCAATACATTTGTGTTTTGTGCCCTGTGCATTGTGTCTTGTCCTGTTGTATTTTGTATATTTAAGTCAATGCAAGAGAGAGAGAGAGCTACATAACCAGACACCCTGAGAAGAGTGATCATGGGCAGACAAAGAAACAGCCTGCACAGGAAAGAAAAGGAATCACTGGAAACAGCAGTAAATGAAATGGAAGCAAGCAATATGTCAGAGAAAGAATTTAGAGCAATGGTCATAAGGACTCTGAAAAGGATGGAAGACAAATACAACAATATGTGTAAGAACCAAAAGGAAATGAAGAAGAAACAAAAAGAAATGAAAATTGACATCACTGCAATAAATAACTCAATATAAAGCATCAACGGTAGACTAGAAGAAGCGAGGACCACATCAGTGAGCTAGAAGACAAGGTAGGAAAAAATACCCAAGCAGAGCAGCATCTAGGAAAAAAAAAAAAAAAAAAAAACTTAAAAAACAGGAGGAGAGCCTTAGTGGGCTCTGGGACAACACAAAACAAAACAACATCTGCATAATAGGGTTCCCAGAAGGAGAGGAAACTGAGCAAGGAATAGAAAAACCTGTTTGAAAAAATAATGACTGAAAACTTCCCTGAAATAGGAAGAAGAAAAAACTCACACAAGTCCAAGAAACTCACAGAGTCCCAAATAAGATGAACCCAAAAAGACCGACACCAAGACACATTATAATTAAATTGGAAAATACCAATGACAAAGTAAGAATCTTAAAGGCTGCTAGAGAGAGACAGAAAGTTACTTACAACTATCAACTGATCTCTCAACAGAAAAAAAAAAATCAGGCCAGATGGGAATAGAATGAAATATACAAAGTTATGCAAAGCAAGGGACTGAATCCAAGAATACTGTACACAGCAAGGATATCAATCAAAGTTGAGGGTGAAATCAGGAGCTTCACAGACAAAAAAGGACTAAGGGAGTTTATTACCACCAAACAAGCAATGCAAGAAATGCTGAAGGGACTGCTCTAAAAAGAAGAAATAGGAAGGAAAGAAGGAACACAGGCATAAAAAATAAAAAATGGCAACAAACAACTACCTATCAATAATAACTTGAAATGTAAATAGATTCAATGACCCAATGAAAAGACAAGGGGTAGCTGACTGGATAAGAAAACATGACCCATATATTTGCTATCAATAGGAGACCCACCTCAGAACAAAGGACTCACACAAACTGATGGTGAAGTGATGGAAAAAGGTTTTTCAGGTGAATGGAAATGAGAAAAATCTGGGTCACAGTACTTATATCTGACAAAATAGACCACAAAGTGAAGGCCATAACAAGAGATAATGAAGGCCACTTAATAATACTAAAGGGAGCAATTCAACAAGAAGATATAACTCTGGTAAACATATACGTACCCAATACTGGGGCACCCAAATACATTAAAAAAAAAACAAAAAACTTATGGGGGATATCAAGAGAGAGAATTGACAGCAATACAGTCATGGTAGGGGACTTTAATACCCCACTAACACCAGTAGAGAAATCCTCTAAACAAAAAATCATCAAAGAAACATCAATACTAAATGACTCACTAGATCAGATGGAATTGACATCTTCAGAAAATTTCACCCCAAAGCCACAGAATATACATTCTTGTCAAGTGACCATGGGTAATTTTCAAAGATAGACCACATATTGGGACACAAGCAAAGTCTCTTCAAATTCAAGAAGATAGAAATCATATCAAGCATCTTCTCAGATCACAATGGCATACAATTAGAAATCAACTACAATAAAAAAAATCAAACACCTGGAGGCTAAATAGCATGCTATTAAACAAGGTTTGGCTTACCAAAGAGATCAAAGAAAAAATAAAAAGCATCAGAGCAACAAACGACAATGAAAACACAACAATCCAAAATCTACAGGACACGGTGAAAGCAGTCTTGAGAAGGAAGTACAGAGCTCTACAGGCCTACCTCAAAAAAACAGGAACAAATGGTAATAAATTATCTAACCCTACAAATCAAAGAGTTAGAAAGAGAGCAACAAGAAAAGCCCAGCATAAGCTGAAGGAAGGAAATAATAAAGATCAAAGTAGAAATGAACAACAAAGAGAACAAAAACAAAAAATAAACAAACAAAAAACAATATAAAAGGTCAAAAAAACCAAGAGCTGGTTCTTTGAAAGGATAAACAAGATTTATGAACCTCTAGTCAGGCTCACCAAGAAGCAAAGAGAGAGGACCCAAATAAACAAAATCAGAAATGAAAGAAGAGAAATAACAACAGACCCCACAGAAATACAAAGGATTATGAAAAAATACTATGAACAACTCTATTCCAACAAAATGGACAACCTAGACAAAATGGACATATTCTTAGAAAAATACAAGCTCCCAAAACTCAATCAGGAAGAATAAAAAACCTGACTAGGCAGATAACTACTGAAGAAATTGAAGCAGCAATCAAAAATCTTTCAGCAAACAAAAGCCCTGGTCTGAACAGCTTTACAGAGGAGTTCTACCAAGCATTCAAAGAAGAACTAAAACCTATCCTCCTCAGATTATTCCAAAAAATTCAAGAGGAAGGCACACTTCCAAGCTCTTTCTATGAATCCAGCATTAACCTAATCCCAAAACCAGATAAAGACAACACAAAAAAAGAGAACTACAGGCCAATATCATTGATGAACATAGATGCTAAAATCCTCAACAAAATTCTAGCAAATCGGATTCAGCACTACATTAGAAAGATCATGCACCATGACCAAGTGGGGTTTATTCTGGGGATGCAAGGAAGGTACAGTATACACAAATCAATAAGTGTGATATATCACATAAACAAAATGAGAGATAAAAATCACATAATCATATCAATCAAGGCAGAAAAAGCATTTGACAAAATCCAATACTTTTTCTTGACAAAAACTCTCAGCAAATCGGGAATTGATGGATCATACCTAATATAATAAAAGCCCTATATGACAAAACTACAGCCAACATCATACTCAATGGGCAAAAACTAAACTCATTTCCCCTAAGAACAGGAACAAGACAGGGATGCCCACTTTCACTACTCCTATTCAATATAGCACTGGAAGTGCTAGCCATAGTTATCAGACAAGAAGAAGAAATAAAAGGCACACAAACGGGAAAAGAAGAATTGAAACTGTCCTTATTTGCAGGTGATATGATACTATACATAGAAAACCCCAAAAACTCCATCAAAAAACTACTAGACCTAATAAATGAATTTGGCAATGTAGCAGGATACAAAATTAACAACCAGAAATCTATGGCCTTTTTATACACCAATAATGAACTCACAGAAAAAGAAATGAAAAAAAACCCATTTACCATTGCACCAAAAAAATTAAGATACCAAGGAATAAACTCAACTAAGGGTGTAAAAGACCTGTACTCAGAAAACTACAAGGCATTGATAAAAGAAACTGTGGAAGACATAAACAAATGGAAGAATATACCATGTTAATTGATTGGTAGAATCAACATCATTAAAATTTCCATACTACCCAAAGCAATCTACAGATTCAATGCAATCCCCATTAAAATACCAAAGACATATTTCCAAGATCTAGAACAAACTCTCCAAAAATTTATCTGGAATAAAAAAAGACCCAGAATAGCCACAGTAAACCTGAGAAAGAAGAACAAAGTTGGAGGGATCACAATACCAGATATCAAACATTATTACCAAGCCAAGGTTCTCAAAAATGCCTGGTACTGGCATAAGAACATATATATAGACCAATGAAACAGAACAGAGAACCCAGAGATCTACATAAGCCATTATGCTCAATTAATATTTGACAAAGGAGTCAAGAGCATACAATGGAGTCAAGGCAGTCACTTGAATAAATGGTGCTGGGAAATTTGGTCAGATACATGCAAAAAAAATGAAACTAGATCACTAACTTACACCATACAAAAAAACAATCTCAAAATGTCTAAAGGACTTAAATGTAAGACGGGAAACCATAAAAATTATACAAGACTCCATAGGCAGCAAAATAGCAGACATATGTTGTAGGAATATCTTTACAGACACAGCTCCTAGGGAAATGGAGACTTAGGATAAATAAACAAAAAGAACTACATCAAAATAAAAAGCTTCTGCACAGCAAAATAAACCATCACAGCAAAAGAAAGTCCACTGCATGGGAGAACATATTCACCAATGATATTTCTGATAAGGGTTTAATCTCCAACATTTACAGAGAACTCATACAACTTAACAAAATGAAGATAAACAATCCATTCAAAAAATGGGCAAAGGATCTAAATTGACACTTTTCAAAAGAGGACATACAGAAGACCAAGAGACATATGAAAACATGCTCAAAGTTACTAATCATCTGAGAGATACAAATCAAAACAACAATGAGATACTATCTCACACCTGTCAGAATGGCTATCATCAACAAATCGACAAACGGCAAGTACTGGCGAGGATGTGGAGAAAAAGGAACCCTCGTGCACTGCTGGTGGGAATGCAGACTGGTGCAGCCACTGTGCAAGACAGTATGGAGTTTCTTCAAAAAGGTATAAGTGGAACTCCCATTTGACCCAGTAATCCCACTTCTAGGAATAGATCCCAAGAAACCAGAAACACCAATCATAAAGGATATATGTATCTCTATGTTCATAGAAGAACAATTTACTACAGCTAAAATTTGGCAACAGCCTAAGAATCCACTAGCAGAAGAGTGGATTAAAAAACCATGCTACATCTACACAATGGAATACTATGTCACTATAAAAAAGAAGGAATGTTTACCATTTGCAACAGCATGGATGGAACTGGTAAATGAAATAAGCCCATTGGAGAAAGATAAATATGACATGATCTCACTCATATGTGGGATATAATGATCAACATAATTTGATGAACAAGAATAGATTCCGAGATAAATGGTAGGGGAGGAGATTAGAGAGCAACCAAAGGACTTGTATGCATGCATATTAGCATAACCAATGGACACAGACACTGGGGTGGTGGAGGCTTTCCTTGGGTGGGAATGGCTGGGGGCGGGGCAATTGGGGGAAAAGGAGACATATGTAAAAATTTCGATAATAAAAAAAAAGAAATTTGGCTAGCCAATACAGACATATGTGTATATTAAGACAATCATCTGTTGGAGAAATAGACATCCTGATAGATGCAGAACTCCCCTGATGCAGAGAAATATAGAGAATTAATTAAGTTAAAAATCTAATTGCAAAGTAGCCAAATAACATACTTCACTCTTCCTGTTCTCCTACAGCACTCCTCAATTTATAGTCCTAGAAACTGTACTCTGCTAGATGTAGGAAAAAAAGGAGAAAACAGAATTGACAACAATTAGGAATCTTCCAAGAGCTCCCAATACTTTTTTAAAAGTCAAGTTTCCATTTCAGATACAATCCGACTGAATCCAAAACACTGCTGTATTCCATACAGCTGTATGAAAGAGAAACATGGTGGTTTTCTTACTCACAGCCTATCCTATATAATAAAAGCCTAGGTGGTGTCCCATGACATCGTCACAAGATGGCCACCCCCATGTTGCCACAAGATGGCCACCACAAGATGGCCACCTTCACATCATCACAATATGGCCACCATAAGATGGTCACCACAAGATGGTTACCACAAGATGGCCAGCAGGGGAGGGTAGTTGTGGGCGATCAGGCCAGCAGGGGAGGGCAGTTGGGGGCCATCAGGCTGGCAGGGGAGGGCAGTTGGGGGTGATTGGTCTGGCAGGGGAGCAGTTAGGGGGCAATCAGGTAGGCAGGCAGGTGAGCGGTTAGGGGCCAGCAGTCCTGGATTGTGAGAGGGATGTCTGAATTCTGGACATCAGTCATCCCCCGGGGGGTCCCAGATTGGAAAGAGTGTAGGCTGGGCTGAGGGACATCCCCTCCGCACATGAATTTTATGCACCTGGCCTCTAGTAAGAAAAATAACCTCTTAATCAAAGCACTAGAGAAATTCTTTCATAGCTTCTGCAGAGTCCACATATTGTACTGTTGTCAAAAACGATGTCCTTTATTTGTTTACCAAAAGGAAGATAGGTTAAATTTAAGATAAAATTGGAAATTTTTGCTTGGTTGAAAAAACATCTATCTCTGAGAATGTCCAATGAGCTCTGGTGAACACAAAAATGATTTTTCTCTGTAGCACCCTGGGCTGGGTCTGAAGGGCTTGGAATCTGGGCTAGTCTATAAAAATGAACACCTGAGACTTCTGTTCAGGAAAACTTGAATCTTCCTGAGATTTTAGGAAGATAAAGATATTAGTAAGTGGCCAGATGTTGTTGGTGAAAGCCAGATTGACTTTGCTTTCCAAGTAATCTGTCTTTATTCAAATATCTGGCAAATACTACTTTGACAACTATCAGGGCACTTCTGGAAGTGTTTATAAGTGACATGTTTTATTCATCAAGAAATTAATGGAAGATATCATGATTGCCAAACTAGGATTGCTTACAGAACATCACAATGAAGGAGAGGGAATTTTTTTCCCTCTGTAAACATAGTCTTTTCTATTCTTCCTTTTTTCCCCTCACATGGCTTTCTTTTGTTGTGGTATTACAAAACTCAACATGCCTTATAAAAAGAGCTGTGAAGAGAGTTGGGGATTAGTTCATTAGGAAAAAATGTAAAGAATCCTACAGGTGACAAAATAGGTAATGAGACATGTAAGGCTGTATTATTACTCCAAAATTCTTAAGCTGTATATTGTGCACACAATAGTAAAGCTATTTTATATGAGACAGACAATCCCCTTTGTAGGAAAATAACTGCTGAATAGTGCATGTATTCTTTGCTGATTAAGGACGCACAAGTTTCTAGAGTTTGGGAAGAGGAAACAATGTGCTTTACATTAGTCCAAAGTGATTGGATCCCACAATATTATTTCAAATTTTGGTCCAACGAAAAGGAAATGTATGTAAAATAGAAGAAGAGTATGAATTCTTAATTAAACTGCTCATTTTTTCAAAGCCTCTTACATACCAGTTGCTACAGGGAGGTATGGGTTTTTCTTTGCCTATAATAGTAATGGAGAGCTTGGATATTAAAATTCTTCATTACACGGAAACAGGGCTTCTTGGAGAAATGTCTGATGCCAGAATTGGGTCACAAAAAGTGCTAAATGAGACTGGCCATCTTGCTATGCAAGAAAGTAAGTAAATGCTTAAAAAATATTGGGAACTTGTTAAAAAACACAAAAGTCAACTTGAAGGATCCTCCAATGCCCAATATTAAAACAAAATATATAACGTTAGCAATGGAATATAATCTGTAGAATAAAATTAATATCCAGGAGTCCACGGATGAATATGAATAATTGTACTACTATATATAATACTTTAAACAATAAAAAAACTGAAAAAAATAAAAGTATCAAAACAAATAAAAGTTTAAAAAAATGATAATAAATGGGGGGAGGAAATAAAGCTCTTTTTAAGCATTCCAATTCATAAATGAAAAAGGTATGATGGAACTAGAAAATTGTCATTTAGAATGTGATGACTACAATAGTCCAGTATTCTCAATGTATGCTAAAATTAGTTGATAAAAATGTAATGAGTCCTAACTGATTTGGCTCAGTGGATAGAGAGTTGGCCTGCAGACTGAAGGGTCCCAGGTTCAATTCCAGTCAAGGGCATGTACCTTGGTTGCGGGCACATCCCCAGTAGGGGGTGTGCAGGAGGCAGCTGATTGGTGTTTCTCTCTCATCAGTGTTTCTAACTCTCTATCCATCTCCCTTCCTGTCTGTGAAAAAATCAATAAAATATTTTTTAAAAAGTAATGAGAAAATAAATATTTGTGTAATACTTATCAATTACAAAGAGAACAGTATCCTTACAGAGGAATTTCCTGAGAGACACTGCCTTAACCAAGTAATCAAAGTTAAAAGCACCATATTAAGACATATCAATATTATGTACCTTCTGATATGATGCATTGAGAAGGGCACAGTCTTAATTTCTGTGGTAAAAATTCATAACCTGACTATAAACATGAAGAATTATTAAGTATTTTTTTAAAATAAAATAACTGGCCAGTTTCTTCAAAAATGTCAAAGTCATTGTTATGATCTGAATTGTGACCCCCCACACACCAAATTCATATGTTGAAATTTTACCATCAGTACCTCAGATTGTGATTGTGTCTGGAGATAAGTCTTTAGACAGGTAATTAAAGTAAAATAAAATTTTATTGGTGGGTTCTAATTTAATATGACTCGTGTCCTTAAAAGAAGATATTAGGACACAGAGAGGGGACAGAAGGAAGACCATGTGAACACATTGGAAGACCTAGGAGAGATGACTCAGAAGAAATCTACCCTAACAATACCTTGATCTCAGAATTCTAGGCTACAGAACTGTGAGAAAATAAATGTTGCTTGTATAAGCCACCCAGACTGTGGTACTTTGTTATGGCGGCCCTTGCAAAATTAATACAGCCATGAAACACAAAATGAGACTGAGAAATTGTCCTTTATTGGAAGATTCTAAAAAGACATGATAATTAAATGCAATTTGGGATACTGTATTGGATTCAATAACATATATTGCCCAATTGGCAATAGTGAAGTGAGGTTTGTAGATTTGCTAGTAGTATTGTATCTATATTAATTTCCTGATTTTGGTAAGTGTACTGTGGTTATATAAGATACTGAAGTTTGGGCAATCTCGGTAAAGGGTATATGGGGATCTTTGTACTATTTTTCAAATCTCAAAATATAAAATAAAAAGTTAAAAACTAAAAAAGAGTGCAATAATGAAATATTCTAAAAAGGTATGTTACTTTCAAATATTGCTTGAAAGATGTTTGTTTAAAAAAATGTGTGTTGCCGAAACCGGTTTGGCTCAGTGGATAGAGCGTCGGCCTGTGGACTGAAAGGTCCTGGGTTCGATTCTGGTCAAGGGCATGTACCTTGGTTGCGGGCATGTCTCCAGTGGGAGGTGTGCAGGAGGCAGCTGATCGATGTTTCTCTCTCATCGATGTTTCTAGCTCTCTATCCCTCTCCCTTCCTCTCTGTGAAATATCAATAAAATATATTTAAAAAAAATGTATGTTTTTCAAATTTTTTGACATGTTTTTTTTTTGTCAAGTTCATGAGAAGCAAATAAAATTGTCTTCCCTGACCAATTCCTCTCTGAAATCTCCTTATTTTTTAGGCTTGAAGATAGTATTTTATAATATCTCTACTGAAGAATAATCTCCACATCTTACATTTCATTGTACATTTCTTTAAAGTCCTTTAAGCTTGTCTAGTTGATATCCAAGGAGCACAGTCACAAGCATATAAATTTATTACAAAATAATTTATAATTATTAAGTATTAACTATGTCTCTACACAATTTCATTTAGCAAATATTCATTGAGCATTTATAATGTGCAAGACCTTGTGGATGAAAAAAGAAACAATAGATATTTGTTTTTACCATACAGTAATTTACAATCTGGAAGGTGAAAGAAAAAAAGGCTGGAAGATAAATTAAGTTTTATTGCATATCTAATAAGGTAACTAACTTTAGATAGTCACTATTGAATTCAATTTTACAGATATGAACATTACACTCAAGGAAATTTTCTTATGAAAATAAATATGAGCACAGAACATTTGTATTATTCTGGTTGTAAATGCAGATAGACAGGTAGGTAGGTATTACATAATAAAGGGATGGTGCAAGTGAAGCAAAATTTAAAAATTTGAAAAATCTATGTAAAATTTATGTAGCAGTTCTTTGTACTATTTTTGATACTTTTGTGTACTTTTGGAATGATTTTTTTTTTAAAAAAAACGTATATTCTTTTGAATAATTGTTTTGGTTTCTTCAAGTAAACTCCCAGAGGTGGAATCACTGGGTCATAAGGCAGTTCCATTTTTTAATTTTTTTCAAGTAACTCCATATTGCTTTCCACAGTGACTGCACCAGTCTGTATTCCTACCAACAGTGCACGGGGGATCCCTTTTCTCCACATCCTTTCCAGCACTTGTTGTTTGTTGAATGATAGCCATTCTGACCATTGTGAGGTAATACCTCACTTTTGTTCTTTTTTTCCTTTTTATTGAATGTATTGGGGTGACACTGACTAACAAAATTATATAGTTTTCAAAACTATATAATTTTGTTTTTCTTGTAACAAAATTCTGCAACACATCATCTATACACTTTTTTGTGTGTTCACCATCTCAAATTGGTCAAATCTCTGTCCATTATCATTTATCCCCCCATATCCACCTCCACCTTCCCCCATACTCCATTCCCCTAGTTGTTGTTTTTTTTTAACATATTTTATTGATTTTTTTACAGAGAGGAAGGGAGAGGGATAGAGAGTTAGAAACATTGATGACAGAGAAACACCAATCAGCTGCCTCCTGCACACCCCCTACTGGGGATGTGCCCGCAACCAAGGTACATGCCCTTGACCAGAATCGAACCCGGGACCCTTGAGTCCACAGGCCAACACTCTACCCACTGAGCCAAGCCGGTTAGGGCCATTCTTCTAGTTTTAATTCCCATTTATCAGATGACTAGTGATGTTGAACATCCCTTCATATGTCTGTTGGCCATCTGTATGCCCTCTTTGGAGAAGTGTTTGTTCAGGTCCTTTGCCTATTTTTGAATTGAGTATTTGTTGGGGGGGGTGTTTAGTTTTATAAGATTTTTGTAAATTTTGGACACCCACATGTTCACTGCAGCATCCTATCTAATAAAAGAGTAATATGCAAATTGACCATCACTCCAACACACAAGATGGCTGCCCCCATGTGGTCAAAGATCCTGCCCCCATGTGGACACAAGATGGCCACCACAAGATGGCCATCAGGGGAGGGCAGTTGGGAGGGACCAGGCCTGTAAGGGAGGGCAGTTGGGGGCAATCAAGCCTGCAGGGGAAGGCAGTTAGGGGTGACCAGGCTGCCAGAGGAGGGAAGTTGGGAGCGATTGGGCCTGCAGGGAAGGGCAGTTGGGAAGGACCAGGCCTGCAAGGGAGGGCAGTTGGGGGTGATCAAGCCTGCATGGGGGGGCAGTTAGGGGTGACCAGGCTGGCAGAGGAGGGAAGTTGGGGGAAACCTGGCCTGCAGGGAAGGGAAGTTGGGGGGGACCCAGGCCTGCAGGGGAGGGCAGTTAGGGGTGATCAGGCCTGCAGGGGAGGGCAGTTAGGGGCAAACAGGCTGGTAGGGGAGCAGTTAGGCATCAATCCAGCTGGCAGGGGAGTGGTTAGGGTGTGGGTGATCAGGCTGGCAGGCAGAAGCAGTTAGGGGCAATCAGGAAGGCAGGGAGGCGAGCAGTTGGGAGCCAGCAGTCCTGAACTGTGAGAGGGATGTCTGACTGTCCATTTAGGCCTAAACGGGCAGTCAGACATCCCTCAAGGGGTCCCAGATTGGAGAGGGTGCAGGCTGGACTGAGGGACACACACACAAACCCCCCCCCCCATGCATGAATTTCGTGCACTGGGCCTCTAGTTAATTATAATAGCCAAGATTTGGAGGTAGCCAAGGGCCCTTCAATAGATGAGTGGATAAATAAGCTGTGGTATATTTATACACTGGAATACTACTTGGTCATAAAAAAAGAAACAAATTGTACCCTCTGGGACAGCATGGATGGATCTGGAGAGTATTATGCCACATAAAATCAGCCAGTTTGAGAAACACAAGTAGCATATGATTTCACTTATATGTGGAATCTAATGAATAAAATAAGCTAACAATTTAGAAACAGAAACATAGATACTTTAAACAGTCTGAGAGCTGTCAGAGGGGAGGTGGATTGGGTGACTGGGTAAAAAAAGTGAAGGAATTAAGCGAAAAAAAACACCTCTTGGACAACAGTATGGTACTTACAAGAGGGAATGGGGTGGGGAGAGGTAGAGAGGCCATGGGGGGGTGATAGGAGACTTGACTTGGGGTGGTGAACACACAATACAATATACAAATGATGTATTAAAGAACTGTACACCTGAAACCTATATAATTTTATTAGCCAATGTCATTCTAATAAACTCAATTTTTAAAAAAGTGTATGAGAGTAGATCTTGAATGTTCTCACCAGAAAAAAGAAATGGTAATTGTGTGGCAAGATGGAGGTGTTAGCTAACCTTATAGGGATAATCATTTTGCCACATGTGTATCAAATTAACAGTTTGTAAACCTTAAACATACACAATGAAAAAAAATTATTCTATGAGAGACACAATTAAATCTAAACAATAACCTCTTTAATAAAGAACTATTTTATATTTTAAAATAAAGTGTCAAAAACAAAGAAAAGTTGATAAGGCAAAGAAACAGCTTTCTTTTCTCCACCCTTTCTAAGTATATTTGTAAAAAGAAATCTGTGGTATAAGTAACTTATGAATACTAATAATGAACTTTCATATTCCATAATATTTTTGTGTATAATGCTTAGGTTTTATGTAAATTTTACAGTCATTTTTATTTTTTCTTGTAGCACTCCTGTGATTGAGATATGTATTTTCTTCACCTTGCAGTTGACATAAATCCAGGTGCAAAAAAAAAAAAAAAGATCTCTTGGATCTTCAAATGTAAAATTAATGTTCTCATTAATTTCATATTTTCTCATAATTATGTTTCCTTGACACCCTCTTTTAGTAGGATTAAAATGCATTCAATTCTCTATTTTAATGTGTTTTTTTGTGTACTTAGGTTTGGAGTAATTTGTAAGGCCATCCTATATGTAAACTGTCACATTTCATTAGAAAACATGAACCCCTGTGTAAAATCCAGCAAGCATACTTGGGTTTATTCTCTATCTGGTTTATATATGAAATATTAATTTCATATATAAAATTTTATTACATTTATTTGGCTTTTATCCAAATAGCTCATTGGATCATTCATCTACCTGAGTATTAGTTTAATATGAGATAGTGATCTATATTATCCATTGGGGAACAAGACTCAGAATTAAGAAGGTAAAGGTATAAGCAGCAGAGAATGAGTTGTAAATGAATGGGTACATATAAAGGCACATGACATTGAGCCTTAGACACACTGATTTTATTCCATGGTTTTTGCAATTGCAACATTCTTATATGACTTGCCAAAGAAAAAGCTGTGTGCTAACATTTATGTTTGCTCCTCCCTCTTACTTTTCCTGACTACCAGCTGCTGTGTTAACACATTTCTCTGGATCAGAATAAATCTCATAAAATAAGAAGACTTGAGTCCCTCTATTCATTCCACATAACTTGAAATCCTCTCTAGCCAATCTTGTCTTTCTCACATTGTTCATTTGGCCTGGGATTTTGGGAAATACATGATTTTTATGCCTATCTAGAGAGTTGGTTTCATCACTGCCTGCTCATCCCAGAATGTCTTTGCTTCCTTTAAGACTGAACTTACAAAATTCTATATGCCTGAGTGCCCTTTCTGAATATTCATTGGCTTTTTTGACAAGTTCCTACTTTCCTGAAACTTCTGTGATTTTATTCTTTATTAATATCTTTAGGATTTTTTTCTACCACCCAGAGGGGGAAATGGTGCATAATTTTAGATTCCTTATTTTTTTTTTTCATCTTCCTTCTTTGTTTAAACTTGCCTCATGTGGCATAAATACCTCCCCTTTCTCTAAGGAGTCATCATTTCCATCGTTAAAGCAGTAATCTTCCCAATCATCTCTTTTAAAATTGTAGGTGGTTATAACATATTCAGTCAGACCATATTATCTATCCACTGTGATTTTTACTGATTCTAGCCACCTGCATTACCTTCCTGCTTCCTTTTGCTCTTTCATACCATCCATTGTTCTAATAACATAATTTTCTTTTTTTCTCTTTGCACACTTTTTAAAAATGCCATAAAAAGGAGATTATATCAATAACAGGCAGCTCTCTTCTTGCCCCAATAGGTTTGTAGAATTCCTATTTTCCCACCTTGGCAATCCTTTTGGTCCTAATTGGAAAGTGGATTAAATGCTATGAAAACCTGATGAAGTCTTAAGTGCCAGTCCATTTCTGCCATGTCTGTCAGGGACTATAAGTCTCAGGTATTTTCATCATGTGATACAGCTTTATCTTGTATAGTACTTGTCATATAAGGCAAATCATGAAGAACTTGAGTGTATGAAATAATGTAAGGCAGCTCATCTCAAAATAGTTTTTTTTATTTCCATCTAACTATGGATTTGTCATTTCTTATAATCTAGAGGTATTAGGGACATGGATGAAAGACAAGAAATGAAAACAGCGTGCTTTTTAGGACATCTTGAAGGATAGCTATGGCAAAAAGCAGAGAAGTCTATCCCTTGTATCTTAACTGTGCAACTAGACCATCATGCTCTTCACTACCTTGAGTTAAAGAAGAGGCTTGCAAATCAAATTTGAAATTACTGGATATGGCCATCTAGCACTGGGTAGACCCAGTGATTGGAATTCTCAACTCTCAAAAATACTTCTTGCAGTTTCAGTTACAAACAACACTTTCCCAGTCTGAATATCCAAATTTTCAATTGTTTCACAAAGCACTGCAGGATTTTTCAGCCTGGAGTATTCTGTGGCTCAGCAACTTGTCCTTAATTTGCAGCTCGACAGACCAGCCTGTGATAGGAACAGCTGAGAGCCCTGGGCACCTGCCAGTTCTGCCGCTTGCTGTGTATGCACACTGCAGCTGATTGGGTGGACCCAAATTTCTGTGAGTGCAATATTACTGTTGAGTGCATAGGCACAATCTAAATGTTCATGGTAGATATTTAATATCTAAAATCCAGAGAAGTCCTATTCCTTCAACATTACAAAGGCAGCAGCCAATGAATTTAAATCAGAATGCAAAAGCATAGAATTACTCCAAAGGCTCTAATGCTTTGTGCCTAGAAAGAAGCCTCTATACTTTATAAAGTATTTCCCCTAATATTTTCAGTACCCACCTGGCACCATACATAGTTATTACAATATTATTAACTGTATTTCCTATGCTCTACTTTACATCCCCATGACAATTTTGTATCTACCAATCTGTACTTCTCAGTTCCTTCAACTTTCTCACCCAGTCCCCCAACTCCCCTCACCTCTGGCAACCATCAGTCTGTTCTCTGTATCTATGAGTCTGTTTCTGTTTTGTTTGTTTATTTATATTGTTCTTTAGATTCCACATATAAATGAAGAAAACTAATAATAATAATAATATTGAATGTAAACTATTATTGACATTTTTTAAAAGAAGCTTCTAATAATTTGTCAAATTGCCATGATGCAGTTATCTTAATATCCAGAGAAGAATTTTCATAAGGAAATTCCTTAAATTTGCCCGATTAGTCTGAATACCAATAGAGAAAAGAAGTACAGTATTACATTAGATAAAAAGCTCATTTTTTTCCCTAACATTTTACTGTGTGGTGATATTTTGATGGAAATACAGTAACTAATTTGTTATCTTTACTATACAAGAGGTGAGCATATTAAAAAAAAAAACTAGCTTGCTATCTACCCAATAACAGAAATGTATTTTCATTTTCCTGATTACTATCTATGTAGGTATTTATCCTTCTTCCTTACACATAATTAAAATGAAGGTTGATTTCAGTTCTTTCTTCTCAGTGGGTAGAATTATCAAGTTACTTCTCAGCTAATTATTTTCTGTAGTATAGCACTGTTACAGATCCCTGTCATATTCCATTTAGCAAATATAGAATAGCTCTGAATTAGAGTTATCACAGCCTGGGTCTTTTATACTATTAATATGTAGGGAGGAAATCTTTAGAAGAATGTTATCCAAGCTTAAATTGAATCCTTTTGAAAGAATCCAATTGGTTTTTGTTTTTCTCTTATCTGGTGCTATAATATTTTGCCCATTAACAATCTCTGTTTTTGGTGGGTTTTCCTGTTTTTAATTTAAGGTTGCTTAATTTGTTCAAGTCCAATGCAGCCTTTTCTCACCACACAGTGAAGTTGAACTATTTATCATTACTCTGGGTATGTACTGCATCATTTTTCAAGTGTATAGGTGAAGATGCTTATTTTTGGAAACAAGGACAACTTCTGCTGATATTGCACAGTAGAAATATGCACATAGTAAAAACATTTTTTAATCATGGAGAATTAGTGAACTCACTTTGAAGAAAGCTTTACACTTTAATTATGTCCATGAGGCAGGGGACCCATTATAACAGAATCTTTGCCTTACAAAAGAAGCCAGTCCCACTGAAGTTCCCTTAAGAGATGCATCTCCATTGTGAACCATGAATATTATTTTCATGGCAAAATTTTAGCATAGGCACTTTTTTAAAGTACGATTTCACCTCACAGTGCTAGATGACACTGCACTCCTGGGAAACTGCAATATTAGACTATAAGATTAATTTAAAGGTAATTGACTTTGGAAATACAAGTGCTATATCCTGATTCTAGTGGACACACCTGATAGGAATTATTTCAACATGCCACTGATGATTATTTCATTTAATAGTGCATGTTGTCTTATTTCTAGTAGTTGCTCAAAATGCTAAAATTTATCTTTTATAGTGTATTTGTTCTGTGAGGGATGTGCTGTTATTATTGTTTTTTGTTTGTTTTTGTTTTCCATAATTGGACTATGGCCCTATTTAGCGGCTGCAAAATATGTAGGGTGAAGTGATCTTCTTAACTTTCTTCCAGCTCCTACACTGCATGGTGGCCAATGTATATATTTGTTCTATTCCATTGTCAGTCTCTAAACTTCCTTTAAAGTCTGTTCAATCACATTCCCTTCACTTAACCTTTTCACTACTGCTAGAAATGGTCTTTTTTTTCTCTTACCTTTATTTTCTTTATCCGAAGAGTACATTCATCAGCAAATGTTGCTACTATAAGTTTAGAGAACCTCTGATCTTCACTTATTTAAAAGAATCATTTCAATGTTTTATTTTATTTTATTTTATTTTTTAAAACCTTTATTGTTCAGATTATTACAATTGTTTCTCCTTTTTCCCCCCATAGCTCCCCTCCAACCGGTTCGCACACCACCCTCTGCCCTTACCTCCCTCCCACTGTCCTCATCCATAGGTGTACGATTTTTGTCCAGTCTCTTCCCGTACCCCCCACACCCCTTTCCCCCTGAGAATTATCAATCCACTCCCATTCTATAACCCTGATTCTATTATATTCACCAGTTTATTCTGTTCCTCAGACTTTTAATTCACTTGATTTTTAGATTCACTTGTTGATAGATATGTATTTGTTGTTCATAATTTTTATCTTTACTTTTTTCTTCTTCCTCTTCTTAAAGAATACCTTTCAGCATTTCATATAATACTGGTTTGGTGGTGATGAACTCCTTTAGCTTTTTCTTATCTGTGAAGCTCTTTATCTGATTTTCCATTCTGAATGATAGCTTTGCTGGATAGAGTAATCTTGGTTGTAGGTTCTTGCTATTCATCACTTTGAATATTTCTTGCCACTCCCATCTGGCCTGCATAGTTTCTGTTGAGAAATCAGCTGACAATCATATGGGTGCTCCCTTGTAGGTAATTAACTGTTTTTCTCTTGCTGTTTTTAATATTCTCTCTTTGTCTTTTGCTTTTGGCATTTTAATTATGATGTGTCTTGGTGTGGTCCTCTTTGGATTCCTCTTGTTTGGGGTTCTGTGCACTTCCTGAACTTGTATGTCTATTTCTTTCACCAGGTGGGGGAAGTTTTCAGTCATTATTTCTTCAAATAGGTTTTCAGTTTCTTGCTCTCTCTCTTCTTCTGGCACCCCCATAATTCTGATGTTGGTACACTTGAAGTTGTCCCAGAGGCTTCTTACACTATCTTCAACTTTTTGGATTCTTTTTTCTTTTTGCTTTCCCGGTTGAGAGTTTTTTGCTTCTTTGTATTTCAAATCTTTGACTTGATTCTTGCGTTCCTCTAGTCTGCTGTTGGGTCTCTGTATAATATATATATTTTTTTATTTCAGTCAGTGTATGTTTAATTTCTAGTTAGTTGGTCCCTTTTCATATCCTCGAGGGTCTCATTGAATTTATTGGCCTTTTCTAGGATATTCTTAAAAAAAACTTATAACCGTGGTTTTGAATTCTATATCCAGTCGTTTGTTTTCCTCCATTTCTTTCGTTTGTGATCTGCTTCTTTGTCTCCGCATTTTGGCTGCTCCCCTGAGTTGGTAGAGTAGCTTTGTGTGCTAGGTGCCAGTGGGTCGGCCTCCCAGTTACCTGAGGTGGACACTCTTGGTGCACCCCTTTGTGGACTGTGTGTACAGCCTTGGTGTAGTTAAGCCTTGATTGTTGTTGGTGTCACTGGGAGGAATTGACCTCCAGGCCAATTGTCTGTGAGGACCCGCTGTGTCTATAATGGAAGAACCGCTGCGCTGGAGACACGCTTATGGTGCAGGACTTGCTTCAGTGGGGCTTTGGTGCTCACTGAGTCTGTCTCTTGAATGTGTCACTTATGGATGTAAGGAGTTGAAATCTGGTGTCGTCTCACACTGACCACTAGATACGCTAGCTTCTGGATCTCCAATGGGGTACTGGTCAGCTACTGTCTGAGGCCACCCAGCAGGAGGTACAGCGAGAACTACAGTTTTCTCCTCTTTGCTGGGGTTTGGAGGTTTTGGAGCTGTATCTTTGTTGTTCATTTCTACTTTGATCTTTATTATTTCCTTCCTTCAGCTTATGCTGGGCTTTTCTTGTTGCTCTCTTTCTAACTCTTTGATTTGTAGGGTTAGATAATTTATTACCATTTGTTCCTTTTTTTTTGAGGTAGGCCTGTAGAGCTCTGTACTTCCTTCTCAAGACTGTTTTCACTGTGTCCTGTAGATTTTGGATTGTTGTGTTTTCATTGTCGGGATCGGGCTTAAACGGGCAGTCAGACATCCCTCTCACAATCCAGGACTGCTGGCTCCCAACTGCTTGCCTGCCTGCCTTCCTGATTGCCCCTAACCGCTTCTGCCTGCCAGCCTGATCACCTCCTAACCACTCCCCTGCCAGCCTGATTGATGCCTAACTGCTCCCCTGCCAGCCTGTTTTCCCCCAGCTGCACTCCCCTGCAGGCCTGGTCACCCCTAACTGCCCTCCCCTGCAGGCCTGTTCACTCCTAACTGCCCTCCCCTGCAGTCCTGGGTCCCCCCTCAACTGCTCTCCCCTGCAGGCCTGGGTACCCCCCAACTGCCCTCCCCTGCAGGCCTGGTCACCCCTAACTGCCCTCCCTTGCAGGCCTGGTCCCCCCCAACTGCTTTTCCCTGAAGGCCAGGTTGCCCCCAACTTCCCTCCTCTGCCGGCTTGGTCACCCCTAACTGCCCTCCCCTGCAGGCCTGGTCACCCCTAACTGCCCTCCCCTGTAGGCCTGGTCCCTCCCAACTGCCCTCCCCTGCTGGCCATCTTGTGGTGGCTATCTTGTGCCCACATGGGGGCAGGATCTTTGACCACATGGGGGCAGCCATTTTGTGTGTTGGAGTGATGGTCAATCTGCATATTACTCTTTTATTAGATAGGATAGAGGCCAGGTGCAGGGGTGGGGGCCAGCTGGTTTGCCCTGAAGGGTGTCCCGGATCAGGGTGGGAGTTCCCTTGGGGTGTGAGGCGGCCTGGGCGAGGGGCCTGTGGTGGTTTGCAGGCTGGCCATGCATCCTGGTGACCCAAGCGGAGGCCCTGGTATCTGGGGTTTATTTATCTTCTACAATTGAAACTTTGTAGCCTGGAGCAGAGCCAAGCCTTCTGCTTGCTCAGTGGTGGCAGCCATTTTTGGGGGGATTCATGTATCTTCTATAATTGAAACTTTGTAGCCTTAAGCGGAGGCCTGGGCTGGCCAGGGTGTGCAGAAAGCTTGGCTTCCTACATCACCAGGGGCAACCCTAGCCTCCTGCTCTTTCCAGCTCTGTGGCTGCCACCATTTCTGTTTGGACTTATGTATCTTCTATCATTGAAACTTTGTAGCCTTGAGTGGAGGCCTAAGCCGGCAAGGGCAGGCAGAAAGCTTGGCTTCCTCCATTGCCAGGGAAACCCAAGCCTCCCTCCTGCTCTCTGTGGCTGTAGCCATCTTGGTTGGGTTTATTTGCATATTTTCTCCTGATTGGCTGGTGGGCGTGGCTTGTGGGCATGGTTTGTGGGTGTAGCAGAGTGATGGTTAATTTGCATATTACTCTTTTATTAGATAGGATGTTTTGGTAAATGTGGAAATAAACCCCAGAGTCAAGATAATGAACTTATTCATCATCCCCAAATTTTCCTTGTGTCTTTTTGAAGTTCCATCTCCAAGATTTTCCCTTTCCATCACCTCTTTCCCCAGACAAACGTTGATTTGTTTTTTATCATTATTATTTAGATTTTATTTTCTTGAATTTTGCATAAATGAAATCATACTGTATGTGTTTTATGATTTCTGGCCTCTTTCACTCAGCATAATTATTTTGAAGTTAATTTATGTCATGATGCATGTCAGTAGTCCATTATTTTTCATTGTTGACTCATCTTCTATTCTATGGATATACCACAATTTATTTTACTATTCATCTGTTGATATACATTTGGATTTGTTACAGTTTGGGGATATTATAAATGAAACTACTAGAACATTTGAGCTCAAGTTTTTGTATGGACATATGCTTTCATTTCTTTTTTAATAAATACCTAGAAGTATAATTGCCAGACAATATGGTAGATTTATGTTTAATATTTTAAAAAAATCTTTATTGCTGAAAATACTACAGATGTCCCCTTTATCCCACCATTGACCCCCCTTCTCCTGTCTCCCACCTTCTTCCTAGGCCTTCCCAGTACTATTTTTTGTCCATGGGGTATGCATATGTACATATAAGTTCTTTGGTTAATCTCCTCCCACACCAACTTCTCTCTGAAATATGTCAGTCTGTTGCATGTTTCAATGTCCTTGAATCTGTTTTAGTCATCAGTTTATTTTGTTCATTAAATTACACATATAAGTGAGATCATATTGTGTTTGTCTTTCTCTGACTGGCTTATTTTTCTTAACGTAATAATCTCTAGGTCTATCCATGCTGTCACAAAGGCTAAGAGATCTTTTGATTTATGTTTAACATTATAAAATATATTTTTATTGATTTAAGAAAGGAAGGTAGAGGGAGAGGGAGAGAAATATCAATGATGAGAGAGAATCATTGATTGGCTGTTTCCTGTACACCCCACACTGGGGATCGAGCTTACAACCCAGGAATGTGCCCTGACTAAGAATGGAACCAGGACTTCTTGGTTCAAGTTGGACACTCAACTCTTGAGTCACACGAGCTGGGCTATGTTTAACATTTTAAGAAACTGTCAAAGTACTTTCCAAAATTTCTGTGGCATTTTATTTATTTATTTTAGTGGATTAATTGGAGTGACACTGATTAACAAAATTATTCAGATTTCAGATGCACAATTTCACAACACTTCACAAGCTTCTGCACCTTTGTGGGTGCACGACACCAGTCTAGTAGCCCCCTGGTAGACCTCAATCACTGTGCTTACCCTTGAGGATAATGCTTTTGGATTTTAACTTGCCTGTCACCAGCCTGACAACATCATTGGCCTCCACTGTAGTGTGCATAACTGGGGGGAGAATATGTAGCTAAGGTGAGTTCACTGACAGCCAGGGCACCTTGCTTACAGGTTGGTTCAGACCCTGACTCTGTCACTGGCTGTCACTACTATCACCACTTGTAACTAGCCCCTCCAGCTATATGACTGCCTTCTCCAAGCTTGAGTACCATCACCAGTATATACTGCAGTGTGTACAACCAAAGAGAGAGGGTTCAGCAACAGGAGAGTGCAACAACATCCAGGGGACCTATATCTGCCTATAGACCCAGATAGGCCCTGTCATTGGCCTGCACCACTGTAACAACCTACTCCCTCTAACTATTCATGCACAGCTTCAGTCAGCCCCTTATCTCTGGCCCCCACAATAGTGTACATGCCCAGGGGGAGAGTGAGCAGCCACCAGAGAGCCAGCCAACAGCCAAGGGCCTTGCAGCTACTTATGAGCCCATATCAGGACCTGCCTACTATCACTAGCCAGCACCATCATATCCACCTATAGACAGTGACTTAGGCTATGCATCTGCACAGTTCAAGCTAAATCCCCATCACTAGTGTTTAGTGTATGCCTGAGGAGAGAATGGGAGTCACAGGAGAGGATGTTGACAGCAATGGCCTCCACAGTTGCCAGTGATCCCATAGTCAGTCCTAGCCTTTACCACCTGCCTGAGCCTCTATCATTATGAGTGAGTCTGCAATTGGTCCCTGTCACTACCTGTGCTGGCTTCTGCACCCAAGTTTGTGCAAACCACTGGTCTTTACCAAATAAATATCCACTAACTGGTCTCAAATATATGGAGATTAAGAAAATGACTGACAAAGATTTCAAAATAATTGTTTCAAAGATGTTCAGGGAAAACACAAATAAACAGTATAACAATATCAGAACAACAGCACAAGAACAAAATGAGAAGTTCTAAAATGAGAGAAAAAACATTTTAAAAAGCAGCTATTTAGGATCAGAAGAATATAATGACTGAACTGAATAATTCAATAGAGAATTTCAACAGCATATTTCAGCAAACATAAGAGACAGTCGGTGAGAAAGAAAACAGAACAATTGATATTATGCAATCAAGAAGAGCACATAATAATAATAATACTTAAAAGTAAAGATTAAAAAGAAAAGAAAAAAGCCTATGGGAATTATGGGAAACCATAAAAAGAAATAATGTATGCATCATTAGAGTTCCACAAGGAGATAAGGAAAAAGGGGTAAGAGCTTATTTAAATGAATAATGGCTGAGAAGTCCCAAAACCTAGGAAAAAATTTGTTAATCTAATAATATGAGGCTAATATGTCATGTCAAAATCAATTCAAAATAATATTTTCCCAAACATATTATAATAAAACTGTATAACATCAAAGACAAAAAGAGAATTCTAAAAGCAGAAAGAGAAAAACATTTCTCAAACAAGGGAACCCTCATAAGGCTGTAAGTGGATTTTTCAGCAGCAATCTTGTAGGCCAGGAGAGAGTGATACAAGAAACGATCAAACAAGAATGCTCAATCAGCAAAGTTATTCTTTATAACTGGTAGTTATAAAGTGATAGTTATAAAGTGGGAGAAAGTGTTGAGTTTTAACTTTTCTGTTACAATACTCAAAACTTAGACTCTTGAAAATGTCTAGGATTCTATTTAAATAACTAGAGGCCCAATGCACAAAGATTCATGCAAGAACTGGCCTTCCTTCCCCTGGCTGCTGGCACTGTCTTCGCTCTGGCTGGAGCCGCCTTTTCACTCTGGCTTGGAGCTGCCTTTTGGCCCTCCCACAGTGCCCAGAGGCCCCTGGCCGCTCAGCGCCTGCATATGCAAATTAACCCGCCGTCTTTGTTGGGTTAATTTGCATACTCACTCCTGATTGGCTGGTGGGCATCAAGAAGGTACAGCCAATTGCATCTTACTCTTTTATTAGTGTAGATATGGGTAGAGGGATTGAGCAAAAAAAAACCCCAAAACAGTGCCCTAACCCGTTTGGCTCAGTGGATAGAGCATCGGCCTGGGGACTGAAGGGTCCCAGGTTCGATTCCGGTCAAGGGCATGTACCTTGGTTGTGGGCACATCCCCAATAGAGGGCGTGCAGGAGGCAGCTGATCGATGTTTCTCTCTCATCAATGTTTCTAACTCTCTATCCCTCTCCCTACCTCTCTGTAAAAATCAATAAAATATATATTAAAAAAATAAACAACAGAAAACTCATGGACATAGACAACATTATAGTGATTGCGGAGGGGAGCGGTGGGGATGGAGGTACAGGAGGGCATAGTGGGGATAAATGGTGATGGAAAAAAGAATAAAAAATATGTACTAAAATAAATGATATATTAGTAAAGATACAGCTATTACATGACTTATAAATAGTAACTATAAGTATATTAAAATTTTATTACAATTCTTAATAAAATGGCATTCAAAGATGATTGTCATTTGAATGTCAAAATTCAATTTAACATTCATAAGTGGTTTTGATGTGTTTTCTTTTAAGATGTCCTAGTTGTAGGCAGTTGGAAAGATAGTTAAGTTTTGCATTTACCACTTACAAGGCTCTTTTTGGGGAATTAGAGACAAGTTTAAGTATTGCCAGTAGGATATACATGCAAATGTGTGTGTCAGTTGGGTGGCTTAAGAATATGAGTGCACTTGTTTCCATTCTGAACTCATCTATATATTGTTACAAAATTACTAAGGCAATAGCAAATTGTAGAGTTTATAATCTTTTCAAATTGCATGAAAACATTGCACAAAATAAAAGATGGGACAGTTTTCCACTGTGAAGTCCACAGCTCAGTCACTTTAAAGGGATTTCACTGTTTTAAAAACTGATAGACTATTATTTATTTATTTATTTATTTATTTATTTATTTATTTATTTAATGACTATAGCCCCAGTATCCTGTTCTTTATGTTGTTAATTTTTTTGAGAGGCTACAAGGAATTTTCAAAGATGAAAATGTACCCTTAATAAAAATATTTTAAAAATTAGGTAAACTAAAATATGCTTCTCATTTTATTTAATGGAAATATTCAGTTGTAAATGAGCATGAATGGTTTCTCCTAACATCTCTATATATTTATCTAGAGTACAAATGGGATGGGGCACCAATATTAATGTCCAGTTATCTGGATGTCCAATTATACAGATAGGTCAAATTTGTTTTGAAAGTTTAATATAACACATTATATTTTTTATTCAGGTTACTGTCTGTATATCCCCCCTCAATTTTAAGATTTGGATTTCCTGCAATGAAAATCATATATATATATATATATATATATATATATATATATATACTAATTCTATCACAGTTATTCAAGAAAGTAACTCAATTCTTCTAATTCCCCCAAGAATCTGTACTTAATTTTTAAAATGTTAAATATTTTAAAAGGGAGTTTTTGCTAATACATTGCATGCACTATGGTTATTCTGCAAACTTTCAACCATTTCTATTTCTGAATAAATTAGAAACTGTTGGCCTTCTAATTCATGGCTAAGATTTTATTCCATTCTATTTAGGTTCAACAAGATGAAATTGCTGTTTAATGGTCAATTCACCAATTTCAAATCATTTATATAACATAATTTAATATACAACATTAACATTTTGCAATTTATAAGCAAGCATTCTAAATTTATTTTTTCAAGTACTGATATTTTAGAATAAACACATTTGCTCAAATCGTTTTGTGATTATTTGGACTGAGATAGTTTAAAAACTTTATTAAAATATAAAATAAGTATTTGTTTTCAAATTCCTAATAAAAAACAATTTCAGACCATGGGCAAAGGGGTATAACATTAATCCATTAAAAATAAGCTATTTATAATCATTCTTGAAGAAAGAGTTGATAATTGATGAAGTAATTAATGATGTATTCATTAAAACAGTTGCTCAAGGACTTACATATTTTAGCAATTCATAAACTTTAATTCTATCTCCCTTTGCCTTATACAACTACATTAAATTGTTATTTAATTTAGTGTATAGCACTCCTTTAAAGATGCACTGTGAATTGTCATTAAAATAAATATAGATAAACAAACATATAGATAAAATATCACATCATTATCATGTAAGAGTATGTAGCCTATTGGCAGAATCTGGGTGTAATTTCTACTACTCATATTCTAATGATGCTTAATGGAGACAAATATAGAAAATTCACCTCACGAAAACATGACCCATCTGAAAGAATGTAAAAGACCCGTACTTCTCTGTTTGCCTTGTGACACAGATATTTGGGATCTATATCATCCAGAAGACTGGGCAGTTAGAGGGTTTTTTTCTATTTTATTAATAATTATGTATAATATCTGATCTTATTACTTTCTTGTTACTTTTCTTATGTGAATATAGTTTCCCTAAACCTCTAGATTGGAGACGTGGTTCATGATAGCTTTTCCAACATTGCAAATATCACCCTTCTTTTGTTTGTGTGAAGAGTTAAAAACATGAATGCTTCTGTTCAGACATGGCCTGCCTCATTTCTTCCTTTCCATTTTATCTGAACCTTTTCTTTTCTTTGTCTTTGTTATGCTTTTCTGGCTGAACGTTAACTTCATTTCTAGCAGTTCCTCCTCAGTAGAGAGCCCTGTCTTGGAAGGGAGATGTGGAAGAGCAGTTTTGACAGTATATGGGGTTAGATTGCTGTAGCCCCTCAGCAATTACCATAGGATTCTTGCATTTATCCATTATTCCTGTGGAAAAAAACCCTGGCAATTAAAACTTCTATTTTCAAAATGTCCCACTGCAGTTCTCAGTGAACACCTGTTGGGGCTATGTTTGAATTCTTCTGTTATCAACTTTGTTGGAAAGCATTCTGTTTCATTCTGCTGCTTCCCACATGATATTGATAATATTTAGGTTTTATGGTCTTTGGTGGCTTTCTTCTTACTAACCCATACTTCTGAGTTAGGGAGGAAACTTTTTGTACAGTTTACTTGTAATATCACCTGTTGATATTTGATATAGGTATTCATTTATGTTTGTTTTTATGTTGTGATTCAGGAAGATCTAAAATATATATTTCTACTTCAATAACCGTCTTTCAAGAATTACCTTCTTTTGGTTAAGTTTTCAAAAAATATTTATAACAATTATATTCTAAGTTGTACACTTGAAATTTTATAATACCATCAAACAATGTTACCACAATACATTTATTTTAAAATAAGCATACAAATTTAAAAACGGAGCATTAGACTGAGAGATAAAAGATACACAAACAAAAGCACATACGATATGTTTCCATAACACCAAGTTCAAGTAGAGAAAAATTAATCAATAGTGATAGAAATTAGAGCAATGGTTGCCTGGGGTGAAGTTGAAAATAACTGCAAAGGTGAATAAAGGAATTTTACGCGATGATAGACATGTTCTGTATTTTGACCATGGTCCTGATTACATGGATAAATATATTTCTCAAAATTCATAGAACTTTAAGCTGAAATATGACAATTTCTTGAACATAAATGAAATTTCCATAAAGTTGAATAACACTGGGCAAATGATATTTACTGGCCATGCACGAATAATATGCAAGTGACGTCTCTTAAAGCACATAGCCATTGAATCTTACTAATCATAAAAGTAATGCAGATTCATAAATTAAAATATTTCCCATTTCCATCAATTAAATTATGAAATTGATAAATAATAATAGCTTTATGATCAGAAGTACATGAAACTCTCATTCCTATACACTATTATTGGAAATGCAAATTGGTACAAATGTAAGGAGGGCAATTTGAAAATGCAGAGCAAAAGCCTTAAAAATATTCACAAGATTTAACCTAGCTATATTATTTCTAGAAATGTATTGTAAGGTTTAATATGAGAATAATGTATAGCATATGCTCTTCATGATTTAAAAAATAGTGAAAAATAAAGATACAGTTATGGAATAAACACCTAGCTTTATCAAATCTTAACACTTTACCATATTTGCTTCATACTTTAATATATTAAAAATAAAGATAACTTTTATCGTGTATCTATCCTTATTAGATCATTCCATTGCCACTATCCAGAATATGTTTATCATGCTCATATATATTTTTTGCATTGATTGGCATGTTTCTAAGTGTCATATAAATGGTATCATCATATAAACTTATTTTTCATTACTTTTTCCTGAATATGCTATAGAGTATTCCATAGTATGAATATACAAGCAATTTGTTATTACATTAATAGACTTTATATAGATCCTAAATTTTCACTATTATAAACAGCAAAGAAAAAATTTCTTATGCATTTGTATTAGTTTGCTAGGGCTACTGTACAAAACACAATCTGGATGGCTTAAAGAACAAAAATATAGGGTAGGACAAACGTAGGATAACAATAATCTATACATATAAAGAGGTAATATGCTAATTGCCCATTATGGTGTCCCCATAATGACCAATTTGCATATTGATGTGCGTGCAGCAGGGGGCAGGCAGCTGGAGCCAAGTTCCCTGGGGTCTGAGGAGAGCACCTGACAGGAGCCCAGACTGCAAAGAAGGAAGAGGAAGCTGCCACGGGGAGCTCTTCCAATCTCCCTGCGAGGACACCCTACCCCAGCCCCCGCTCCCCCAGGGGCTGCAGCCCACACCTCCGACTCCTGATCTCTTCCCCTGACACCCCCATCAGGGGTGACCACCCGTCAGCATCCCCGAGGCACCTGGGGCCCGTGGCCCTCTGCTTCTGGGCCCCCTCTGCTGGGATGGGCACACCTCTCCTCCCTACAACTCTAGAACCGGGTGGAGATGGGCCTGAGCAGCCCCCCAGGGTCAGACCCCCCTCCCCAAACAGTAGCAGCACCGTCTCTGCAGAGGAAGCTCACTGAACCTCACTGGGGGTGCAGCTAAATCTGCCCTCCTAGCCCATCTGGCTCTGCCCTGGCCTGGCCCTCACCCAGCTCCAGGAGATTGGAGCCCCACCTTGAGCAGGTACAGCTGTGAAACAGCCAAGTAAAATTAAAAGAATGGCGCCAAGTGGGAAGGTTTGACAGTTACTCCCCCTTCCACCTCACCGCCCCCCTAACTCCCTGTCCCCCACCAGCGCCTCCAGGGACGACCACCGCTACAAGGCTGCTGGCCAGAGCCTGCCCCCCTGAGGCCTGCGGAACCCTCTGCAAAGCTTCCATAGCTACAGTCCCAGGAAACAATCATGCCCTCCTCCCCTAATCAGCACCTGCCACCTGTGAGGGTACCCGTGGGCTTAAAAATAATAATCCCTTCCTGTTTAGACATCACTTACTTGATGAAACATTTCTAGGTTTATTAGCTCAGAGCCTCCTCATGACAACCCAGTGAGGTAGGCACAGAAGAGATTACAGTTCCCATGGTATATGCGTATGTATTCAGAAATGAAGCTCAGAGAGGAAAAGTGTCAAGCCCAGTGGTTCTCAAGGTGCAGCACACGCCCCACAGGGGGGGGGGCAATTTGATTTTAAGTGGGGGCAATTAGAGAATGAGATAACAGTGTTTTTTTTGCATTTCTTATGATTCTAGGTGGCCTCATCTACAGCATATCCTACATAATAAAAGGCTAATATGCAAATGACCAAATGGTGGAATGACTGGTCACTATGATGCGAGCTGACCACCAGGGGGCAGGCACTTAACACAGGAGCTGCCCCCTGGTGGTCAGTGTGCTCCCACAGGGGGAGCGCTGCTCAGCCAAAAGCCAGGCTCACTGCTGGTGAGCACAGCAGCAGTGGTGGGAGCCTCTCCTGCCTCCGTGGCAGTGCTAAGGATGTCCGACTGACAGCTTAGGCCAGTGGTCGCCAGACTCATTAGTGAACAGAGCGGCAAACCGCGGCTTGTGAGCCACATGTTGCTTGCGAGCCGCAGTTTGCCAACCACTGGCTTAAGCCCACTAAGCCTTCAGTGGGACATCCTCCCAGGGCTCCCAGACTGCTAGAAGGTGTAGGCCAGGCTCAGGGAACCCCCATCCCAAGTGCACAAATTTTGTGCACCAGGCCTCTAGTTAATAAATAATAGTACCAGAATAAACTGTATTTAACTTACAACTATTAACCTATTTTTTGCCCCACTGTGTTTATTGTCTCACACTTCTGGAGGCTGGCAATCCAAAAAAAAAAAAAAAAAGGTGTCAGCAGGTTTGGTTTCTTCTGAGAGTTATGAGGGAAGAATCTGTTTTCAGGCCTCTCTCCTTGGCTTATAGATGTCATCTTCTCTCTGTGCCTCTTTATATTGCCTTCTCTTTATAGATGTCATCGTGTCCAAATTTCTTTTGTTTTAATAAGGACACCAGGCATATTGAACTTGGCTCACCCTTATGATCTCATCTTAACTTATCTGGTTACACTTTTAATGACCCTATTTCCAAATCAGTCACATTCTGAGATACAGGAGGTTAGGTTTTCAACATATAAATTTGAAGAGATATAAGTCAATCAATAATAACATGTTTCCTTGCATATCATATATGATATTTCATGACAGAATTTCATAACATCATATTTATCTGTAGTAATTTACTGTTTTCAGCAAGAATGTGTATTGAATTTTATCAAATTTCTTTTAAAATTTCTTGTTATAAATATTTACTTTTCTTCTTTCACTTATTAATGCTGTTTATTGCATTATTACATTTTGTACTGTTGCACTGTCCCTGAATCCAGGTACTAACCACACTTGGTCATGATGTACACATTTATTAATATGCTTATTAGGGCAGCAATTCCCAACATTTTTCAACATGTTTTTATAAGCAGGAGAGCTCCATTATAGCCTTCAGCTTCAAGCCATGAATGTGGCTTAGGGCCCCAGTTATGAGTGGAGCACTTTTAGTGCTCATAAGTCATAGGAGCTGATCACTCAGCTGCCATTGGAACATGCAGACTTGGAGCCATTTGAGTGCTTAGCTCCAGCTGCTCTTAATACTTGATATTTTCATTTTTTTCTAGTACACAGAAATAATTTTTGTGTGTCTAAGACTAACCATGACCTAATTTTAAACATGCCTGATTTTTTTCTTTTTTTATTGATTGAGAAGGAGAGAGAGAGAGAGAGAGAGAGAAGAGAGAAACATCTATCGGTAGGCAACTCATACCCTGTGTGCTAACCAGGGATTGGACCTGCAACCTGGTTATGTGCCCTAACCTGGAATCAAACCCACCACCTTTTGGTTCATGGGGACAACACTCCAAGCAACTGATCCACACTGGCTAGGGCATAACCATATTTTTTTTACTTTCTCTTTTTATACTTGATTTACTCTTTGCTCAGTGTTTAAAGCATGATTATGTCAAGTTTAAACTTTATAATCTTTAAAATAAAGCTCTAAGTTATTTTTATATTAGTGAAAATTGTGTTTAATATATTTTAGTAGCGGCCAGTCACATTCCAATTTTGTAAATCAAAAATAAAGACATAAGTGTAGAAAGATACCAGAATGAAATAAAGCAAATTGTTCAAATTATGGTTGGTCTGAATATTTTCATCTTTCTTATTTCCTATAGAAATCATGTATGAAAGACCATCTTAGCCAACTGTCACTTAACCACTTTGCCATATTAACTAGCACTTTCCATTGATTCTGTAAAACATATTCTATTGGTTCCTAGAGTATAATAAATACCCTTTTTAACTATGTTCCCAACTATTGAATGGCATAATTTCCAAGAGTCAGTTGGGATTGTTCCTAAAACTGTTTAAACCTTTTTTATTAATTTTAATCACCTGCTTTAAATTAATATTATGAAAACCAATAAAATATAATCATGAAGTTGAGTTGTAACTATGCAAATTATTTTCATGTTTTTAGAAAGGTAAGATAAAGATGAGGATCTTCAAAACTTGCTTTAAAATTCAAAAATTAAAAATATTCTGCTCTAGTATTATTTCAAAATCATCTTTAATTATTTGTTTCAATTTTTAAAAAGGTTATCAGCCTTATCCCTAAGTAAAAGATTGATAGATTATGTCATAGATATATCTGTTTCTGTGTCTGTTTTCATAATTTAATCAGCGCTTAATATTAATCAGCCAATTTCTGGGTCCAATTGTGTTGAATAACATGATCTCTCTCTCTCTCCTTATCTCTCTCTCTCTCTCGCTCTTCTACCTACATGTTTATCTCTTTATCTACCTACCCTAATTTAAATATATAAATTCTAATACTGAACATCTCTTTTACAATATTAATATGTAAAATTTTACTTAAAATTTAATTTGGCATAAAAAGTAAATAAACTATGATTAACAAAGTGTAAAATTTCAAGTCAGGACTCTGAGAAAGAATGCTATGTCAATAGACATAGCCTTATCAAAACCAACCATGAAGCAAAGGTTCTTTTCTAATCCAATCATATTCTAGCTGCCTTGGTAAAACAGCCTAGGTTATAGGGGAGTGGCTAAATTTCACACTGGTTTACAAATTGACATATATTAAGATGAATCAGCCCTACCCATGTATTTGAATAGTCAAAAAAACAACATTTCTTTCTCTTTAATTTCCTGTGATCCCTAGAAGCAACTGTGTAAGCAAGAGTCTTATTAATAATCCTGTATATTGCAGCAATCATTTCGAGATTTTATAGTTTGACTAATAATATATCAAGTAGATTTTGTTACTCAAACATTAAATTTTTAGAAATCATTTGCATGACAAACTCCTTCTGGGTGAAAACTGTTCCCTTAATAAGTTCAATAGCACCATTAAAGCTTTATAAATATTTTCTTATAATCAATCAGTTTCTTTAGAAGGTTACTCTATTATTGCTTGGTCTTTGTGTTTAATTTTAACGCAACTACAATCCCCATCACCACCATACCCTGTATGCCATTCAAAAACTAGTGTAGAGCCAACATTATTTTCTTTAAAAGTAAAACACTAGACCCCTGGCTTGTTGCTCAGTGGTTAGAAGGGTCATGGGTTCAATCTGGTTAAGGGCAGGTACCTCTTTTGCAGGCTCTATCCCCATGTGGGAGGCAACCATCTATGTGTCTCTCTCACATCGATGTTTCTCTCTGTCTGTCCATATCCCTTCTACTCTCTAAAATAATTAAAAATGAAAAAAATATCCTTGGGTGAGGATCAACAACAACAAAAATTGAAAACACTAAATTTATTCAATCAGGTTATTATTTGTTTGTTTACTATATGATGACTATCAATATATTAACTTTTTCTTCATGATACAAAACTCAGTTTTGATATCTGATAAACTAGATTTCTTGGTGAAAAACTAAGAGGTAAAATATTTGTTCAATATTTTTAGTCTTTAAACAGCTAAATTTGATGACCCACCTAATTTTGAAAAATAAATCACACATGTTAAAACTGACAAATAAGAATGGCTATATGTGTCTTTGTGAATAATTTTCTTAAGAATGTAACAACCATTTTTGAACCAAATACATCAATAAAATGTTTTGAACTATTGAGAAAGGTATTGATCATAGTAGAAATTAAAATAAAACTTCCTTATTTTTATTTTTTTAAATATATTTTTATTGATTTCAGAGAGTAAGGGAGATGGAGAGAGAGATAGAAACATCAATGATTGGAGAATCATTGATAGGCTGCTTGCTGACACACCTCCTATTGGGAATAAAGCCTGCAACCCTGGCATGTGCCCTGACCAGAAATCAAAACCTAACCTCCTGGTTCATAGGTTGATGTCAACCACTGAGCCACAGTGAGTGGGCAGCTAGTAAGGTTTTCTTGGACCTACATGATTCTGCACACTTGGGCTAATTCATTGCTAGTAGGCCTTCTTCTGGCTGTTGTTATATGGCCAGGGTGACTACCAAACCTCCTGTATTTATGGCTTTTACTGAGAGTTGGTCTTCTGAGTAATCACTGGCAGCATTGCATGATTCTAGAATGCAAAAGTGTGACCCTCTTGCCTCAATGTGGGACATGTTTAAAGCGCCAATCCTTCTTTCCTCCATTCCTCACAACTCTTTTTCTAAAAAACTATCTAATAAATCACCTGAGAGTCTGTTTTCAGAGGAATGGAAGCAATAGCAGCTGGTTCCAAACATATTCCTGGGAAGCATACTCTAAAATGGAATTTTGGAGCTTGTTTTCCTACCATTCAGGTGTTAAAAAGGACCTTATCACTGAAGGTAGGTGGAGAACTGATAGTCCCTTGTTAAGTGCAGTAGTGGAGCAATCATTAACATTTTCAACAGTGGTGAACTATCAAAAGGTACTTACTTATAGAAGGGAATACTTTGGTTAATACAATATTTTGGGTGTTTGGCGATTCATAGGAGGATGGGGGAAAAAGGGATACAGAGTAGGTGATGTGGGAAATAGAAAAGATGGTGGCCAGTGATTATAGATGTGTTGGAGATAGAAAATGACAAACTGAGGGTGAGGGTGATAAATTGCCAATTGAATGTGAGGTGTGATGGTCAGAAAGCTTCCTTGGCAGCACATAAAGAAATTCTAACCTCTAAGAACTTAATATTAAAGGTAGAGAACTGAGACAGATGGAATTATCAACCTCAGCAGACTCCTATACCTATGTCTTAAGTTCAGTTTAATAGTTATTAGACAAGCTTTGTACATAATTAGTTCTCATAAACCTGTCTTTCAGAAGTACCTTTACTGTGTACTTACATTTAGCAGTCTGAAACCACATGACAATCTTCTAAATGTATTTATGTGCCTGCATAAATCTCCTCTTGATATGTGGCTATAATTGCATTCTAAATTAAAAATTGAAATCACATCATTTTCAACCATTTTCTTTAGTTAAATAGGAAAATATTTGTTTGCTCCCTCTGCAATATATAATAGGTCTAGGACTTAGAGTAGAATGAGAAATAGTAGGCAAATAATATATAGTTTTGGCCCCTCCAGTAGCACACTGTATTTCCAAAGTAGCCTGACAAGGGTCATGTTAACTTACTGTTAATCTTTCCCTTGTTGTTCCTGCTTTTATAATGTGTCATTCATTCACTTTAAATTATTTAAAATCCAGGAGAACTTAAAAACAAACAAACAGAAAATGGAGAGTAGTGGGGAGATTGAATGGAAAGATATTTCAGTTTGTAAAGCAGGTGAAGGTGTAAGCTTAATTGCTTAAGAGTTCTAAAAATGAGTATAAATGGTTTGAACTTTTCTCCTAAAAGATAAATATTTTCACATTAAAAATATAAATCCATGCAATTTGTAAGAGAAAACCTTAAAATATAATAGCAAAAATGTTGAAAATAAAATAAGGAATTAAAAATATATTCCAAGAAAATACTAACAAAGAAATTAAAATAATTACTTTAATTTGCATACAGTACAATTGTCTTTTTGTGGTGTACAATTTTCTGATTTTTGATAAATGAAAACAGATGCATTTACCAAGTCTACCACCAAATTCATTATATAGAACAAACCCATCACTCGTAAAAATCCTTTAAGCTGCTCCTTTATACATAACCACTCACCCCACCACTAACCCCTAGCAAACACAGATCAGTTCCATGTTCCTTTACTCTTCCTTTTTCAAATTTACATACTAGTATACCTGGTAAATAGAATCTTAAAGTATATAGCCTTTTGGGGTATGGTTCCTTTTATTTAGTAAAATACATGAGATTCCTCCATGCTTTTTTAGCGCTTAATAGCTAATTGCTCTTGGCACTGAAAAGCATTGCATTATATGCATATACTAGACCTATTATTCATCCACCTATTGAAGGACATATTTGTTGCCTCCAGGTTTTGGATATTATGAATAAAGCTGCTATACACATTCACATATGCTTTATCTGACATTGATTTTTTTTTTTATATTTTTATTGATTTTATACAGAGAGGAAGGGAGAGGGACAGAGAGCTAGAAACATCGATGAGAGAGAAACATCGATCAGCTGCCTCCTGCACGCCCCCTACTGGGGGTGTGCCCGCAACCAAGGTACATGCCCTTGACCGGAATCGAACCTGGGACCCTTGAGTCCGCAGGCCAATGCTCTATCCACTGAGCCAAACCGGTTTTGGCCTGACATTGATTTTTAAATTTATCTTTATTGTTGAAAATATTATAGATACCTCCTTTCATCCCCCCATTCACCTCTTCCACCCCACTCCTGCCCCCTTCCCAGGGCTTCACTGCACTATTGTCTATGTCCATGGGTTATGCATATACTATCTAATAAAGAGGTAATATGCAAATTGACCATCACTCCAACACACAAGATGGCCGCCCCCATGTGGTCAAAGATGGCTGCCCCCATGTGGACACAAGATGGCCCCCACAAGATGGCCTGCAGGGGAGGGCAGTTGGAGGGGACCAGTCCTGCAGGGGAGGGCAGTGGGGGGCAACCAGGCCTGCAAGGGGAGGGCAGTTGGGGGGAACCAGGCCTGAAGAGGAGGGCAGTTGGGGGCAACCAGGCCTGCACAGGAGGGCAGTTGGGAGAGACCAGGCCTGCAGGGGAGGGCAGTGGGGGCAACCAGGCCTGCAGGGGAAGGCAGTTAGGGGTGACCAGGCTGGCAGGGAAGGGCAGTTAGGGGCAATTGGGCCAGCAGGGGAGCAGTTAGCTGTCGATCAGGCTGGCAGCAGAGTGGTTAGGGGCAATCAGGCAGGCAAGCAGGTGAGCAGTTGGGAGCAAGCAGTCCTGGATTGTGAGAGGGATGTCTGACTGATAAAATGATAATACTTCCATCTCCTTTGAGGGTACTCCCAGAAATATGCAGCAGCAATATCAGGATGCTATGGCAATTGTAACAAAGTATGGCAAGCCTGATTTATTCATAACAGTGACATGCAACCCCAAATGGGCAGATATTACACACAATTTACAACGCTGGCAAAAAGTTGAAAACAGATATGACTTAGTAGCCAGAGTTTTTTGTTTTTTTTTTTTTTTAATATATTTTATTGATTTTTTACAGAGAGGAAGGAAGAGGGATAGAGAGTTAGAAACATTGATGAGAGAGAAACATCAATCAGCTGCCTCCTGCACACCTCCTACTGGGGATGTGCCCGCAACCAAGTTACGTGCCCTTGACCAGAATAGAACCCGGGACCCCTCAGTCCACAGGCTGACGCTCTATCCACTGAGCCAAACCGGTTTTGGCAGTAGCCAGAGTTTTTAATATTAAGCTTAATGCTCTTTTAAATGATATATGTAAATTCCATTTATTTGGCAAAGTAATAGCTAAAATTCATGTCATTGAAATTCAGAAACATGGACTGCCTCACGCTCACATATTATTGATATTAGATAGTGAATCCAAATTACGAACAGAAGATGACATTGACCATATAGATAAGGTAGAAATTCTGGATGAAGACCAGTGTCCTCGACTTTTTCAAATTGTAAAATCAAATATGGTACATGGACCATGTGGAATACAAAATCCAAATAGTCCATGTAGTTGGACATCCCCCGAGGGGTCCCAAATTGGAGAGGGTGCAGACTGGGCTGGGGGAACCCCCCACCCATGCACGAATTTCCTGCACCGGGCTCTAGTGTTTTCATAAGTCTCTTGGCCTTCCTTATGTTTTCTTTCAAAAAGTGTCTAAGTCCGTTGCCCACTTTTTTATTGGGTTGTTTATCTCCCTTTTGTTAAGTTGTATGAGTTCCCTGTAAATGTTGGAGATTAAACACTTATTGGTGAAAACATTGGCAAATATGTTCTCCCATGGAGTGGGCCTTCTTGTTGTTTTGTTGATGGTTTCTTTTGCTCTGCAAAAACTTTTTATTTTGATGTAGTCCCATTTGTTTATTTTCTCTTTAGTTTCCATTGCCCTATGAGCTGTATCGGTGAAGAAATTGCTTCAGCATATGTCTGAGATTTTGTTGCCTGTGGATTGATTTGGAAGCTGCCTAAGTGCCCATCAGCAAATTAGTAGATTAAAAATATGTGGTACATCTACACAATGGAATACTATGGTGCAGTAAAAAAGAAGGAATTCTTACCCTTTGTAACAGCATGTATAGAACTGGAGAGCATTATGCTAAGCAAAATAAGCCAGTTGGAGAAAGATAAATATCACATGATCTCACTAATATGTGGGATATACTGATCAACATAAACTGATAAATAGAAATAGATCCAGAGACAAATGGCAGAAAAGGTGGGGGAGGTTAGAGAGCAACCAAAGGACTTGTATGCATGCATATTAGCATAACCAATGGACACAGACACTGGGGTGGTGCGAGCTTGACCGTGGTGGGAATGGCTGGGGTGGGGATCAATCAGAGAAAAATGAGACATATGTAAAACTTTAGACAATAAAAATAAAATAAATGAGCAGAGGACCTCAATTAGTGACTTTGAGGATTTTTTCATATGGCCAAGAAACATACGAAAAAAAATGCTCAAAGTCACTAATTATCAGAGAGATGCAAAGTAAAATGACAATGAGGTACTACCTCACACTTGCTAGAATGGCTATCATCAATAAATCAACAGACAAGTGCTGGAAAAGATGTGGAGAAATTCCCTCCTGTTGGTGGGAATGCAGACTGGTACAACTACTATGGAAAACAGTGTGGAGTTTCCTCAAAAAATTAAAAATGGAACTGAACAGCTATTTGACCAGTGATCCCACTTCTAGGAATGCATCTTAAGAATCCTGAAACACCAATCAGAAAGAATGTATGCACCCCTACGTTCATAACAGCATTATTTATAATAGCTAAGATGTGGAAACAGCACAAGTACCCATCAGTAGATGAATGGACAGTTGCTATGGGTGCATATATCCTTTCTGATTGGTGTTTCTGGTTTCTTGGGATATAGCCCTAGAAGTAGGATTACTGAGCCCAATGGGAGTTCCATTTTTAACTTTCTGAGGAAACTCCATACTGTCTCCACAGTGGTTGCACCAGTCTGCATTCCCACTAATAGTGCATGAGATTTTTGTTTTTCCACGTCCCCACCAGCTCTTGTCATTTGTTGATTTGTTGATGATAGCCATTCTGACAGGTGTGAGATGGTATCTCATTGTTGTTTTGACTTGCATCTCTCAGATGATTAGTGACTTTATTATTGGTCTATAAAAAAGCCATATGTTTCTGGGTGTTAATTTTCTATTCTGCTACATTGCCAAATTCATTTATTAAATCTAGTAGTTTTTTGATGGAGTCTTTGGGATTTTCTATGTACAATATCATGTCATCAGCAAATAATGACAGTTTTACTTCTTTTCCAATTTGGATGCCTTTTATTTATTCTTCTTGTCAGATCGCATTGGCTAGCAATTCCAGTTCTATGTCAAACAGGAGTGGTGAAAGTGGGCATCCCTGTCTTGTTCCTGTTCTTAGGGGAAATGATTTTAGTTTTTGCCCATTGAGTATGATGTTTGTGGTAGATTTGTCATATATGGCTTTTATTATGTTGAGGTATGATCCCTCTCTTCCCAATTTGCTGAGAGTTTTTATCAAGAAAGTGTGTTGCATTTACTCAAATGCTTCTTCATCAATTGATATGATTATGTGATTTTTGTCTCTCAATTTGTTTATGTGATATATCACATTTATTGATTTGCTGATATTGTACCATCCTTGCATCCCCGGAATAAACCCCACTTGGTTATACTGTATGATCTTTCTAATGTAATGCTGGGTCTGTTATGCTAGAATTGTTTTGAGGATTTTAGCATCTATGTTCATCAAGGATATTGACCTGTAGTTCTCTTTCTTTGTGGTGTCTTTATCTGGTTTTGGAATTAGGGTAATGCTGGCTTTATAGAAAGAGCTTGTAAGTCTCCCTTCTTCTTGATTTGTTGGAATAGTCTGAGGAGGATAGGTCTTATTTCTTCTTTGAATATTTGGTAGAACTTCCCCGTAATGTTGTCTGAAATAAGGCTTTTGTTTGTTGGAAGATTTTTCATTAATGTCTTTGGTAGTTATCAGCCTATTCAGAATTTCTTATTCTTCCTGATTGAGTTTTGGAAGTTGTATTTTTCTAAGTATATCAATTTTATCTAGGTTGTCCACTTTCTTGGAATAGAGTTGTTGATAGTATTTTTTCATAATCTTTTGTATTTCTATGCAGTTGGTTGTTACTTCACCTCTTTCATTTCTGATTTTGTTTATTTTGGTCCTCTCTCTTTGTTTCTTGGTGAGCCTGGATATAGGTTCATCACTCTTGTTTATCTTTTCAAAGAACAGATCTTGATATATTTTTTATCTTTTTTATTGTTCTTTTTTGTTTTGGTCTCTATGTAATTTCTTTACACTCTGATCTTTATTTTTTAATATATTTCTTTATTGATTTCAGAGAGGAAGGGAGAAGGAGAGAGGGATAGAAACATCAATGATAAGAGAGAATCATTGATTGGCTGCCTCTTGCATGCCCCCTACTGGGGATCAAGCTCACAACCAAAGCATGTGCCCTTGGCAGCAATCATACTTTCAGTATGCAGGCCACGCTCTATCCACTGAGCCAAACCAGGTAGGGCTGCAATCTGATTTTTATTATTTCGTTCTTTCTGCTTACGCTGGGCATTTCTTGTTGCACTCTTTCTAATTCTTTGAGTTGTAGGGTTATATAATTTATTGCCATTTTTTCTTGTTTTTTGATGTAGGCCTGTAGATCTATGAACATCCCTCTCAGACTGCTTTTACTATGTCCCATAGATTTTGTATTGTTGCGTTTTCATTGTCATTTGTTATTAGGATGCTTTTTATTTCTGCTTTGATTTCTTTGGTAACCCAATCCTTGTTTAATAGCATGCTATTTAGCTTCCAAGTGTTTGATTTTTTTAATGTTTGTATTGTAGTTGATTTCTAATATTATGCCATTGTGATCTGAAAAGATGCTTGATATGATTTCTATCTTCTTAAATTTGAAGAGACTTTGCCTGTGTCCCAATATGTGGTCTTTCTTTGAAAATATCCCATGTGCACTTGAGAAAAATGTATATTCTGTAGTTTTCCAATGAAATGTTCTGAAGATGTCAGTTAATTCCATCTGATCTAGTGAGTCATTTAGGATTGATGTTTCTTTGCTGATCTTTTGTTTAGAGGATTCGTCCAGTGGTGTCAATGGGGTATTAAAGTCCACTGCAATGACTGTATTGCTGTCAATCTCTCCCTTGATATCTTCCAGAAGGTTTTTTTTTTTTTTTTTTAAATGTATTTGGGTGTTCCTTCATTGGGTGCAGATATGTTTACCAGAGTTATGTCCTCTTATTGAAATGCTCCGTTTAGTATTATAAAGTGGCCTTCCATATCTCTTGTTTTGGCCTTTACTTTGAGGTCTAAATAGTCACATATAAGTATTGCTAACCCTGTTTGTTTCTCATTTCCATTTACCTGAAAATTTTTTTCTATCCTTTCACTATCAGTCTGCCTGAGTCCTTTTTTCTGAGGTTGGTCTCCTGTAGACAGCAGATATATGGGTAATATTTTCTTATCCACTCAGCTACCCTATGTCTTTTGATTGGGGCATTTAATCCATTTATGTTTAAGGTTATTATTAATCGGTATTTGTTTTTCGCCATTTTTATTCTTTATGACTGTGTTCCTTCTTCCCTTCCTATTTCTTCTTTCTACTGCAGTCCCTTTAGCATTTCTTGCATTGCTGGCTTGGTGGTAATAAACTCCCTCAGCCCTTATTTGTCTGTGAAGCTCCTGATTTCACCTTCAATTTTGAATGTTAGCCTTGCTGGATAGTGTATTCTTGGATTGAGTCCATTTCTTTGCATCACATTTATACTTCCTTTCATTCCTTTCTGGCCTGATGAGTTTATGTTGATAAATCATTTGATAATCTGATTGGAGATCCTTTGTAGGCAACTCTCTGCCTCTCTCTTTCATACTTTAAGATTCTCTCATTGTCATTAATGGTTGCTATTGTAATTATGACGTGTCTTGTTGTGGGTCTCTTTGGATTCATCTTGTTTGGGAATTTCTGTGCTTGTATGACTTTTTTCTTCCCTTTGGAAGAATGAAGTGAATTTTAAGTTCAGAATCAAGTTTGTATATTGTGTTAAAACCAAGATTTTTTTTTTTAAGACTGAGCTTTAAGATAGACTCTTGTCAAAAGAGTGCATATGTGTAAAGCAAGAGGATATGATGCTTGGTTGGACACTGGTTAACTTGGCAGAAGAGATAGCAAAATAAAATTTATGAGTTAAAGAGATAGTGGTGATAAAAAATGAAAAATAATTTATTACCTTCACATGCACAAAGAATTCCCCCATATTGTTCTAATGTTTTTCATGTGTTTTTTTTTTTCCTAAAAGAATGTAGCTTATAAACAAAAATCAATTGTTGAGCATTTGTTTTTGACGTCAGTCTGTTTTGGTCACTTGTCACAAATAATTTGTTTTCCCTTTCTTTTTTTATTGATTAAGGTATTACAAATGTGTGGATATCCCCTCATTGCCCCCCTCACCCCCTCAATCCTGCCCTCACACTCACCCTCTGTTGCATGTGTCCATTGGTTATGCTTATATGCCTGCATACAAGTCTCTTGGTTGACCTCTCCCCTTAACCCCACCATCCCCTACCTTTCCTCTTAGGTTTGAGCATCTGATCGATGTTTCTCTATCTCTGGAACTGTCAATAAGGCTACTAGGATTATGTTAGTTCCTGTGGAATAATTCATTTACTCCCAGCACTATTCTTAGTCCTAACATATTACAAAATTACCATAAGTCTCCACTCTCTACTCACTTTATCTGTCCTACTGAATAATCTAAAACAGTGAATAAGCCAGAAATCATTTATTTTAAACTTTAAAAAATGATTATGTTCTTCTGCTGGAAGGTAGATATGTTTGATGTTCAAGGATTTCACATAAATTAAAATAGGAAAATGGAACACCAACATTTGCTACACTATAAAATGTATCATATCCCCCATGTTTACCATATGTCAAATTTCCCTACATTCTCATTTCTAGATATCATTAATAAGAAGCAGTAGAAAAAAAAACTAGTTTGAAAAAGTAACTAGTTTGTTATTATTTCTCAGTAATTAAATTCCTGATTAACAGATATTTGGCAGTGTCTTTCCTATATGTTGGGGACAAGAGCCCATGCATATAATTTACTTAAACAAAAATATGTGTTGCTTATCTGAAGTTCAAATTGAACTGGGCACCCTGAATTTTATCTAGCAACTCAATATTAATAAGCTTTCTGTCTCTTGCCACTTAGAATTTTAAAAAGGTATAACATGGCACTTGCTATCACATCCCTTTGTTTTACAGGGATTTCTTATTTTGACCATTTATTGGCAATGATAATCTCAGATCTAAATATTGTTTAAGAGTTTTGAAAAGTTATTAAATTTATTAATTTGTTTGTTCCTCACAAAATCTTGTGATGTTGGTAGAAATATGCACTTTATAAATGATGAAGTTGAGATTGTAGAAGTTCCTTGATTTACCTGAGGTCACATTTTCTGCTAGTAGTTGGAGAACAGATTAAAATCCAGCTTTGATTCTGGTTGGGGAGCTCTGTTGGTTGGAGTACCATCTGGATACAGCAAGGTTGTGGGTTCAATCTCTGGTCAGAGCAATACAAGAAGCAACCAATAAATGCATACATAAATGTAACAACAAATTGCTGTTTCTCTCTCTCTCTCTCTCTCTCTCTCTCTCTCTCAAATCAATCAATAAAGAAACTTTTAAATCTAGGTTGGGGTGCTCTCTAGAGCACACATTATAAAATGTGTTACAGTGGTCCTAAATATTTAAAAGAAATAACAAAAATATTAGAAAACCAAACTTTCTACCTGAGCAATTTTCAGATACATTTTTTTTTATTATTTTTTATTGATTTCAGAGATAAGAAGAAAGACGGGGAGGGAGAGAAAGAGAGAGAGGGAAACATCAATTGACTGCCTCCCACACTCTCTTGGACCAAGGATCCAACCTGTAACCTTATGTACCCTGATCAGGAATTGAACCCACCACCTTTTGGTGCATGGGGGACACTTCAACCAAATAAGCCACACTGGCCAAGACCAGATTGAAAAATATCAAAACATTATTTACTTTCTCTTCTACTTTTGCAGTGCATCAGTAGCACTTATCAATTCTAACAGGGTCATAGAATTATATATGTATCTTTCCTGCAATACTTTCTTAATTATAAAAAAAAATAATTGCCACCTAAAATTTTGATAGTGATTTATCTTTCTAGTAGGTAGAAAAATGGATAGAAGCTATAGCTTAGTTCCCATAGATATATAATATGAAAAGTTTTTTTTATCTGTAATAGAGGTATTCATTTAGTCAATAAATATATATCTATATATTAAACAAGTATTTATTGATACATCTGTGTAATAATTATATTATGCCTGTGAGATAAAAAATGAATATAAGACAGTTTTTCATAGGCTCTGGAAAATAAGAAAGAATAAAAAGGAAAGCAGAATGAGTTAAGCACAGTTTCTGCTTTCATGGAGCTTGTGTCCTACAGGGTATAGAGTGTGGAAAATTCATTTTGAAAGATAGACTATTGCCAACAATAATAGGCTCTGTAATTTGACTTAATAATGAGGGAAGGGAGGTCAGGGGCTGGATGGAGGTGGGCAAAAGGGGAATGGCTACATCTGTAATAGTGTCAAATATAAAAATAAAGTTAAAAAATAAAACCAGTATTCTAATAATACACACACACCCCCCAAAACAAACAAACAAAAAACAACAACAATCCAACAACATTGCTATTATTCACTTAATATACACAATAAAGTGGTAAGCAGAGAGGAAGGAAAGAGAGGAGTAGTATGAGTAAAAGTGCTGATATGGGGATGAATCCTTCTTATTCAGGTGACCTTTGAATTTTAAGTAAGAGAATTAGATTTTATCTTGTAAGTATTTGGATAGGGCACACCATGATGAAAGCAGAGATTTAGCTACATAAGGTCTGTATGTATTATACAATACCCTTGTAATTCTCACTGTCTTTGAAGAAGCCACATTCTTGTTTCCTGTTTTGTTTTCTGTACTCTTGTAACAAATTCATAGACTGAAGCTTAAAGAAAATAACTGAGTTGTTCATACGGGAAGAATAAATTCTGGCATCTTGAATCTTAGAATCTCAGATGTTTTATTTCCTTGGAGGTGGGAGGTGGGAAGGACGTAATATCAAGAAAAGCCTGATGAAAGGTGTGAGCTGGGGAATGTACTTTGCAAATAGTCATTTTCTTTTAGATTTTCAGAGGACCATTAATGGGACTAAGAAAAACTTTTTTTTTTTTTTTCAGTACAGTATACAAAGCTTAGGTAAAAGAATTAATATTATACCAGAAGCTGAATATATCAAAGTTATTTCCCAATGTAGATTGAAAAAAGGGGTTTTTCCAGTGCTGAGTGGAATGAGAGTGCAGTCATGTAATGTCCATACTGGGACTATATCACAGTAGCTTTATTTAAAAATGAGTAGAGAAGTAGCATAAAAACAATGACAGAAATAACATGGAGCCTATGAAAAAAATATTTATTCTTCCAAAAATATAGAGGCTAAAATATACATTTGGTAAATAATTTCCTATCATAACCAGAAAAAGTAGAACATTGTTATAATATCCATAAAAATAAACTACATTCAAGGCCTCTAAAATGGAGTAAAAAGCTAAAAAGAGAGAACAATCTGAAATGAATAGACAACTGATTAACATAAGAATAGGATGAACTTCAGGGGAATTAACAAAACAAATGAGTAATGAGATCTGCATTGGAGGCTATAAAAGTTATAATTGAGTGAGAAAAAAATAAATCAACGATACTGAGATGCAGTCTTACATAATAAAGAGATTAATGTAACGTTAGTGGTATGCAAATATATATATCTAAAAGGCTAATATGCTAAGTGTCCAACCATCTGACCAGTCTCTATGATGTGCACTGACCACCAGGGGGCAGATGTTCAATGCAGGAGCTGCCTTGACACACATTGGCCATTTACAAAGAAATGGCACTGTGGACCTGGCACCCACAAAGCAGCACTCAGCTTTCCCCAAGTGGGATACAGGCCCCGCCACCACCCCGGAGTGACAGTCTACCAAATGGCAGCTGAAGCTACCAAGACCCCATGGCGTAAAATGTGGCCCACAGCCCAGCCGAGCCTGGAAACGGTGGCTCTGGGCGCCGGATAATGACATCATGTAGCAACAGCCAGCTTTCTCTCCCTAGCGACTAGCCTCCTTGCAGTTTCTTCAGCCCAGGAACACTCAGGTGGAAACATTTTACACTGTAACCAAATGTCTGTGAAGCATTTTTCCCATGCCTTATCTCATTTGATCCTCACAGAAATTCTGGAGTAGGTAGATAGGAGACTTGGTGGAATACTATTTTCTTTGCATTAGCCAGAAAATGGAGATTTAGAAAGCTTAGAAACTTGACCCGACTAAAAAGATGTAAGAAATGGTGGACCTTGAAAATGACTTCAGGTTTTCTCACTGTACAGAATATAGGCAAACACTGCTACAGTTAAATATTTTACCCTTTGTTCTCCCTTCATGAGCTACAATAATAATCTGCTTCATGTTGATATTTACAGCTGAGTTGCTGACAATGACCTGGAAGAGAAGTTGGGGTGCTTCGCTGGGCTGGACAAAGTTTAGCTAAATCAGAAAGCAGGTTTAATTAAGCGAGTTTATTCTATATCTATAAAAGGCTAAGTTGACTCGTGCTGGCACCAATCGCATGCAAGTGTTTCAATCTGTCATTATCGATCATGAATTTGGTTGACACTTCTATTATAGTGAAAGGGCAAATAGCGATATTAAAATATTTCTTGTAATTAATTCCCTTTCAATGTGCACAAATTAGTGCACTGGGCCACTAGTATAAAAGAAAAAGAATGAAATCTAGTACAAGAAGAATAAATGAAAATGTTTGATCACAAGTGTAATAATGAAAGAAATCTTTCCAGATTAAAAATTCAACAGACCTGTAAAATTTAGTAAATATGGTAATGTGAAATCATTCTCTCAACCTTTAAACTCTGAACTCAATAAAAAATAAAGGAAATTGAGAATAATAAAGGAACTATTTTACACTAAAATAATTAGACAGCCACAAAAATATATTATAAAAAGTATATTTTAATATAACTAAATTTTAATAAAATTAAAAAGGACACTGGGAATTTAACTGAAATTCCACTACATTAGGTAAGAAAATTTGGGGTAAAGTAAGTAGAGAAAATTTTTAAGAGTCCAATTCAAATCCTTTAACTTGGCAATGAGCTGAAATGGTATATGGAATATTTTAGGATGGTATACATAAATAGCTTTGGTAGAGGGGAAATCTTATTTTGTGTTTTCAATTTTTTTCTCTATTGCAGAAGGAAAGGTGTCTGGTAAAAGTAATAAGACAATGAAAAGTTTGGAATTTTGTGGAAAATGTAGACAATTTGAAAGACTTATTATAGAAAAAGAAAAATCCAAGATAAGTTTCTAGACTACTGATTTATATTGGTTCTTCTTCATAGTTGCATACTTTTTTTTCTGTTACTAATCACCAGCCTGTATGTAGGCAGTGAGAAGATTGCAGAAGTTGAGTTCTGCTGAGATAATAGCATACAAGTTATGGATTTGAATATATTGGTACAGGAGTGATTGAAAGGTAAGTAGAAGAATCTAGATGGAATATGAAAATAAATTGTAAAGGATGGATAATTGACAGGTGCGAGAAATATAGAAGTCTTAAGTGACCTGAGTTAGAGGAACAAGGATATTGGGAACAATAAATGAGAGAATATATGAGCAGAACATTGTGGTCACAAAATAAAACATCTAAGTTTTGAATTCCCGAGGCAATACCATTGTATAATATCACTGGGTGCACATATTGGATTTGGTAAATACATGGCTAAAATGTTGTAGTGAACATAAAGAATACAAGAGAGTCATACAAATGGCAAGGACTGTACTTGGGGTAAAGATTACAAAACATATGTCAGCCAAAACCGGTTTGGCTCAGTGGATAGAGCGTCGGCCTGCGGACTCAAGGGTCCCAGGTTCGATTCCGGTCAAGGGCATGTACCTTGGTTGCGGGCATGTCCCCAGAAGGGGGCGTGCAAGAGGCAGCTGATCGATGTTTCTCTCTCATCGATGTTTCTAACTCTCTATCCCTCTCCCTTCCTCTCTTCCTCTCTGTAAAAAATCAATAAAATATATTAAAAAAAAAAAACATATGTCAAAGGCTTAAATAAATGTGCGCAATGTAGAAGCAAAGTATATGACAGTAATGTGGCTATATGTAGGTCAATATAGTCAAATTGCATAAAATTCAAAAAAGAAGGCATTTACATGATGGTGGAAACCTACTGATTTGGGAGTGTTACCATGGAACACCATTGACAGTATGGCATTGGAGTATGGACTGTGGAGTATGAAACCAAGTTGCTTTGCTCCAAATGATGGCTTCTTCCATAGCTGTGTAACATTGGAAAAGTTACATATACTCTCTGTGACTGTTTCTTCATCTCTAAAATGGGGATAGCAATTCCACTCAATTTCATCATACAATGTTATTGTATTAGTTTACTTAATTAATTAATGTAAAATATGTTGTATCAGTTAAGAATAGGTCCAGCAATATGTAACAGAAAACTGAATTTAAAGAAACATAGTATATAAGAATACAACAGATTAAATATCAAAAAAAGAAATAAAGAAAACAATGCCATTTGAAATTTCAAATAAATTCTACGAACAAGCTGAACAAAGGAAGTGAAAGACCTGTACACTGAAAACTATAAGACATTATTGAAAGGAATTGAACAAGACAAAAAGAAATGGAAAGATATTCTGTGCTCATGGATTGGAAGAATTAACATAGCAAAAATGGTCATATTGCCTAAAGCAATATGCAGATTTAATGCAATCCCAATTGCATTTTTTCAAAGAAATGGAACAAAAAATATTTAAATATGTAGGAACCACAAAAGACCATGAATTGCCAAAGCAATTCTGAAGAAAAAGATCAAAGCTGAAGATATTACAAGCCCTGATGTCAAATTATACTGTAAAGCTACAATAATAAAGACTATGGTGTTGACAGAAAAATAGAAACACATATCAATGCAATATAAATGAGAGCCCAGAAATAAACCCACATACCCACACATATATGGACACTTGATTTTTGACAAAGGAGCCAAAAAATATACAATGGAGAAAGGAAATGCTCTTTAATAAATGGTGTTGGGAAAATTGAAAAGTCATATACAAAAGAATAAAACTAGACTGCTATCTGACACCATACTCAAAAATTAACTTAGAATGGATTTAAAACAAATATAAGACATGAAGCAATAAAAAACATAGAAGAGCCGAAACCGGTTTGGCTCAGTGGATAGAGCGTCGGCCTGCGGACTGAGGGGTCCTGGGTTCGATTCCGGTCAAGGTCATGTACCTTGGTTGCGGGCACATCCTCAGTGGGAGGTGTGCAGGAGGCAGCTGATCGATGTTTCTCTCTCATCGATGTTTCTAGCTTTCTATCCCTCTCCCTTCCTTTCTGTGAAATATCAATAAAACATATTTAAAAAAAAAAAACATAGAAGAAAATTAGCTACTACACTTAAGGACCTTGGTCTCAGAGGGATTTTTGTGAACTGGAGCCCAAATTCAAGGGAAATAAAAGCAAAGTTAAAGTTAAAGAGACTATATAAAACTAAATAGCTTCTGCACAGAAAAAAAAAAATCAATGAAACACTAAGGTACACAACCAAAAGGGAGAACATATTTTCAAACTATCCTCTGATCAAGGCTACTCTCCAAAATATACAAAAACTCATGCAAGTCAACAACAAACAAACTAACAATCCAGTATAAAAAACTGGCAGAAGAACTGAAAAAATTTTCTGAAAAAGACATACAGATGGCCAACAGATTTATAAAATGATGCTCAACCTCACTAGCTATAATGGATATGCAAATCAAAACCACAATTAGATACCACCTCACATAGGTTAGAATGGCAATTATCAGCAAGATAGAAATAAGAAGTGTTAGAGAGAATGTAGAGAGAAGGGTACTCTCCTACACTGCTGGTGGAAATGTAAATTGGTATATCTTCTATGAAAAACAGTATTGAGATTCCTAAAAATTAAGAATAGATCTACATTCCCTCTTCTGAATATCTACCTGAAAATTTTGAAAATACTTATTTATAAATATATAAGTATCCCTATGTTTATTGCAGTACTATTCACAATAGCCAAGACATTAAGTGTCCTTCAATGGATGATTGAATAAAGAGGTGGTACATATATATACAATGGAATACTACTCAGCCATAAAAAGGATAAAATAATGTCATTTGTTAGCATATGGATGAATATTGAGGGTATCATGCTAAATGGCATAAGTCAGATGGAAAAGGACAAGAATTATATGATTGCATTCATATGTGAGATATAAAATGCAACTAACAAGCAAAGCAAAAGAAACAAACAAGCTCATAGATAGAGAGGACAGTATAGTGCAGCCGTGGGCAAACTACGGCCTGCGGGCCGGATCCGGCCAGTTCGGCTGTTCTATCCGGCCCGCGGAGCCGAAAGAGTGGAGGGGTCTCTTGCTCTCCCCTCCGCTCCTTTACTTTGAATTTATATTAGTTCACACAAACACTCCATCCATGCTTTTGTTCCGGCCCTCCTGTCCAGTTTAAGAACCCATTGTGGCTCTCGAGTCAAAAAGTTTGCCCACCCCTGGTATAGTGGTTTCCAGAGGGGAAAGGGGATTATAAAGAGGGTGAAGAGGGTCAAATATATAATGACTGACAGAGACCAGACTGGGTGGTGAGCACACAATTCAATATACAGATTTATTACAGACTTGTACACTGGAAACTTCTATAATTTTATTAACCAATGTTACCCCATCAAATTTAAATAAATAATAAATAAATAAATAAACAAAAACATAAAATGAAACATTGCCAAACAGTTTTTTATCTGTGTGTTTGTTTGTTTTGATAAGAGTACAAACCTGTAGGTAGACAATTTAGGAATTCAGAAATTCAGAGCTGGTGTGGTGACTCATGTTGCCATCAGTGTTTTAAATCTCCATCTGTTTTTGAGTTCCACTAGTCTTTGAAAGTTAATCTAATTTTCGTGCTTGTAAGATGGCTCCTTTCCTCTAAACTCTGCCAAAAAGGTAATACAACTATCTTTCAGGCAGGAAGAAGGGAGAAGGGCAAGTAGAAAAAAAATGAATACCAATGGAATTTTCTCCGTTTCTAAAGAGCTTTCCCAGGAGGTCCAACACAACTTTCTCTTATACTTCATTCTGTCACATGGCTACCTAGCTACAAGGGACACTGAAAAATATAGTTTTCCTTTGAGAATTTTGTTATCCTAACAATATTGGTGTTCTACTAGTATGAAATCATAAAAGAAATGGTATTGAGTAGATAACATTTTCTGGTGTAAAGTTTTTAGAAGAGTATTGACACATATACCACTTAGTAAAATTTCTTTATTATTGGTATTACTAGAGGCCCAGTGCACAAAATTCATGCACAGGGGGGTGGTGTCCCTCAGCCCAGCCTGCACCCTCTCCAATCGGGGACCCCTTGAGGAATGTCCGACTGCCCGTTTAGGCCCGATCCCACCGGCAGTTGGACATCCCTCTCACAATCCAGGACTGCTGGCTCCAAACTGCTAGCCTGCTTGCCTTCCTGATTGTCCCTAACCACTTCTACCTGCCAGCCTGATCATCCCCTAACCACTTCCCTGCCAGCCTGATTGATGCCTAACTGCTCCCCTGCCAGCCTGTTTGCCCCTAACTGCCTTCCCCTGAAGGCCTGGTCCCCCACAACTGCCCTCCCCTGCAGGCTTGATGGCCCCCAACTGCCCTCCCTTGCAGGCCTGGTCCCTCCCAACTGCCCTCCCCTGCTGGCCATCTTGTGGTGGCCATCTTGGGTCCACATGGGGGCAGGATCTTTGACCACATGGGGGCAGCCATCTTGTGTGTTGGAGTGATGGTCAATCTGCATATTACTCTTTTATTAGATAGGATAGATGCCTGGTGCATGGGTGGGGGCCAGCTGGTTTGCCCTGAAGGGTGTCCTGGATCAGGATGGGGGTTCCCTTGGGGCGTGGGGTGGCCTGGGTGAGGGGCCTGTGGTGGTTTGCAGGCCGGCCACGCCCCCTGGCGACCCAAGTGGAGGCCCTGGTATCTGGGGTTTATTTTAATTAAGTCTCAGTATTAAGCAGGCACTTTTGTCCCTGGGACTCATACACTAGTGGCCCTATGCATGAAAATTCATGCACTGGAGGGGGAGTCCCTCAGCCCAGCCTGCCCCCTCCGTGGCAGCAGCCATTTCTGTTGGGATTTATGTATCTTCTATAATTGAAACTTTGTAGCCTTAAGCAGAGGCAAAAGCAGGCCAGGGCTGTGGAAACTTGGCTTCCTCCATCACCAGGGGCAACCCTAGCCTCCTGCTGTCTCCAGCTCCGTGGTTGCTGCCATTTATGTTGGGCTTTATTTATCTTCTATAATTGAACTTTGTAGCCTTAAGCTGAGGCCTGGGCCAGCAAGGGTGTGCGGAAAGCTTGGCTTCCTCCAGTGCTGTGCAAACCCAAGCCTCCCTCCTGCACTCTCTTGGCTGCAGCCATCTTGGTTGTGTTAATTTGCATACTCTCTCCTGATTGGCTGGTGTGCGTGGCTGGTGGGGTGTAGCAGAGTGATGGTTAATTTGCATATTACTCTTTTATTAGATAGGATTTCTAACTCCTGATCTTCTTGAGTTCATTGCATATTGAAGAATAAGTACCCTACCCTTAATAAGGTTATAGGTAAAAGTGTTCCTGTGAATTAGCTTGTTTTAGTTAAGGAAAAGAGATAGAATGAACATTTCAGTAAAGCTATCCTATCTAATAAAAGAGTAATATGCAAATCGACTGTCACTCCAACACACAAGATGGTTGCCCCCATGTGGTGAAAGATGGCTGCCTCCATGTGGACACATGATGGCCACCACAAGATGGCCGGAAGGGGAGGGCAGTTGGGAGGGACCAGGCCTGCAAGGGAGGGCAGTTGTGGGCAATCAGGCCTGCAGGGGAGGGCAATTAGGGGCGACCGGGCCAGCAGAAGAGGGCAGTTGGTGGTGACCAGGCCTGTTGGGGAGGGCAGTTAGGGGCAATTGGGCCGGCGGGGGAACAGTTAAGTGTTGATCAGGATGGCAGGGGAGTGGTTAGGGGGTGATCAGCCTGGCAGGCAGAAGCGGTTAGGGACAATCAGACAGGCAGGAAGGTGAGCAGTTGGCATCCGAGGGGTCCCAGATTAGAGAGAGTTCAGGCTGGGCTGAGGGACACCCTCCCTCCCCCCCGCCATGCATGAATTTCATGCAACGGCTTCTAGTTTAAAACATAAATATTGCTGGCAAAAATAGATCTGGGCTTCTAAGGAACACAGCATAACAATCAGAATGAGAAGGGAGGATTCTGAATTTTGATTAGGGATTGTAATCACAGAGTATTATAAAGGATATGGGAAATAAGTAACTGGAAAGCCTTACATCTTAGATTGTGTATTAGTTTTCTATTGCTATGTAACAAAATGCCACAAGTTTAGCATCTTTAAAATCACAGAAGTTTTTTTGTTGTTGTTTGTTTGTTTGTTTTTTAATCTCACAGATTTTGCAGGTCAGAGTTCTGGTCATGACATGGGGTGAATAGTCTGCTCAGGGTCTCACAAATCTGAAATCAAAGTATCAGCTGGAGCTGAAACTCTAATGTTGGCTCAGAGTCCTATCCCAAGCTCACTGGGTGGTAGAATTCACTTCCTTGTGGATTACAAATCAGATGCTTTTGTTTTCCTTCTAGCTGCCAGCAGAGATAACTCTAGGCTCCTAGAAGACTCCCACAGTACCTGGCTATGTGGCCCTACAAAACAGATAAAAATATGGATGTTTAATTTATTCCCAGAAGATGAGGTGTACACCTCATTAGCTGGATACTTGGCTTTTAATGGGCTGATGAGATTAGGTTAGGCCTACCTCCATAACCTTTCTATCTAAAGTTCATTTGAGCTCTTGCCAGTTTGGCTCAGTGGATAGAGCCTTGGCCTGCAGACCAAAGGGTCCTGGGTTTGATTTTGCTCAAGGGCACATACCTCAGTTGCAGGCCCCTCCCCAGCCCAGGCCCTGGTTGGAGCTCATGCAGGAGGCAACCGATGGATGTGATTTCTCTCTGTCTTTCCCTCTCTCTTCCACTCTCTCTAAAAATCAATTGAAAAATATCCTCTGGTAGGATTAAAAAAAAAAAAAAGTTCATTTGACTTGGCACCTTAATTACATCTACAAGATCCCTTTGCAGCAGTACTTAGATTAGTGTTTCATTGAATAACAAGGAGAAAGTCTATGTGTATACCTGCAAACACACCTGGCAATCTTTGAGGAGGGAATATCTTAGAATTCTGACTACCACAGAAGGTGACCAAGAAAAATGGGATGTGTACCATGATGTTGCTTAGCTAGCCACAGAATTAGCAAGAGTTGAGTAGCTTTTGCCTTAAACTGGGCAAGACATTTGAGGTTTCCAAGATTCACTTGTGGTCTGAACTGATTTTTATATCTTCTTGGAAAGTGAATTAATTATTCTAAAATATTTACCCAAATACTTAGAATCCCTTTATATGCTTTTGACCATTGAAAAACAGCAAGTAATTTTGTGCTCTAGTATTTGTTAACAATTATTGCATTCTGCCAGGAAAATTTGTAAACAAAAAATTATTTTTAAATATTCCACAAAAGTAAAATTGCAGAAGAATATAGTAACCATTTTATTGTCAAAATACTGAAGTGATTTTTTGCATTGTAGAAATTCACATCAACTTACTTTTCTAAAATTGAACAAGAGGAATAATTTACAATTGGTAGGTATTTTCTCTAACAAGCCTTTTCTTACCATTATTCGTCAAATACCTGTGAATGTTTGTTTAATATGCTTCAATATCTGTATAAACAATTATACTCAATAATTGTATGCATTTTTATGTTATTCATTTTAAATGACTTAAAATAACCACCCCGAAATAAACACTGTCATCATTTTGGTGTATTTTCCTAAAATCCTTTTAATATAATTAACATAATTTAGATTGCATTTTTTATTATTTAAAATATAATTTTTTTAATGTACTCTTTTGCCCTTTCAGTACTAAAAATGTACAACTTTTATAATGTTAATGTGTTTCAAAATAATTTGTACATAAATGTATATGTATATGTTATATGTCATGGGATCAGAAGTATATTTAATGCAAATAGAAGGAAAGTAAATATAATTTCAAAAAGAAAGAGAAAAAATAAAGCAAAATTTGGAAGAAAACAAACCAAAATACTAACAGTGATTATCTTTATGAGCAAAGGCTAAGTTATTTATTTTCCTTCAATTTTTCTGTATATTCCAAAATTTTTATAATTATCATGGTACTAAATCTATTGTATGAGCAAACAAAAAGACTTGTTTTAACAGAAAAAATATTATTTGGGGATTATTTTCCTGAAATACAATAAAAATCTTTTAAAATTAAAACTATTAAAATTTCTCTTACTGAAAAATTGGGATGACTAATATTTTACAATATGTTATGTTTCTAATTGTGCCCTTATTCTATACTTCTTATGATTTTAGTTAATTTACATAAACAATATAGCTTCATAAAATATTTATTCCTCTTTTATTACTTGTAAACGCAGTTTTTCCTGAAGTTGCTTGGTAACATCAGATAAGGAAAAGCCAGACTGCATTATCTTGTCATACATCTACGCACATTGCTATTATTTTGTGACTGAGGTGGACTAATGATCCATCATTGCTTTTACTTGTCAACAAACTGATGTCGTTTTTCCTGATCATGAATAAGCTGTTAAGTGGAGAGCTCAGAAGTTTAATCCATCTCAGGCTTTATGGGCTCCATATGATTGAGTTGCCCAGGCATATGCTTTGGTATCCTAGCAAACTGGCTCTTTAATGAGAGAAAAGGAGCTCTAATTTGTAATATTTTCTAGAATAAGTACTCTACTGTGGAGACAATTTTAAGCTACTAATGATTGAAAATACAGCTCACAAAATTCCTGAAAATTTAATAATCTGATCATATGAGCCTATGTGAACTAGCTCCAGAACACCACTAACTGTCATCAGAACTTATCTATATGACTCAGTAATGCTCCTAATTCACTTCTAAGCAGAAAACAGCTTGATTTCATTTCATTTTGAGAATAGCATTTCACCTGTTACTGCACCCCATGCTAAATTAGAAGTACTATCTATACTAATAAAAGGGTAATATGCTAATTAGACAGGGAGACCTTCCGGACGTCCTTCCAGACAAAGCCATGGTGGCTGGGTCAAGTCAGAGGCAGTTAGGGGCAATCAGACCAGGAGGGGAGGGCAGTTGGGGGTGAGCAAGCCAGCAGGTGAGTGGTTAGGAACCAGCGGTCCAGGTGGGATCGGGCCTAAACTGGCAGCCGGACATCCCCCAAGGGGTCCCAGATTGGAGAGAGTGCAGGCCAGGCTGAGGGACACCCCCCTGTACATGAATTTGGTGCACCGGGCCACCAGTAAGTATTATAATAATTGAGGCTTAGAATAGCTAAATTAGTTGCCCAAGACTGCACAACTGGTTATGATCTGATTTTATATCCCCCACTTTCCTTCTGTAGATATATTACCAAAATCCAGATCTGGACAGCATAATCTTATAAGTGCTGTTAAGAGATGAAACCAATTTTTTTGTTTGCTTCTTTCATCACTAAACTCAAAGCACTACAAACAGCCTTTAATTAGCCAGCATTCAAGATACCAGTAACCTTATTTACATTTGGGTTATTTTTCCAAAAATTATCACATTTACATAAAATTTCAAATATAATATGTTCTGGGATACACACTATGTATATTTTTGGGTTTTCTTTTTTAATTTTAAAAAATGAATAGATTTGAGGAAATACAAAGCTATATGGAAAGGAAGTGATTACTGTTTTCCTTCTGATATTGTTGCTGGTTAGATAGATGGTGACATCCAGGTGGAACAACTACATGAAGCTTACTGATAGTTGATACCTTAGAAAAGGAAAGTGATATGCCAGCATAGAAAAGCCTAGGCACATCTGATTGAAATGTGGAATCAATGAATCTTGATGTTTTGAAAAATAAGAATAGAAATTATTGAGTACACAGCAATAAAAAAGAATTAAATCTTGCCATTTACAACAGCATGGATGAACCTAGAGGGTATTATGTTAAGGGAAATAAGTCAGGCAGTAAAAGAAAAATACTGTATGGTTTCACTTATAAGTGGAACATAAAATCAAAGCAAACAACAAAAAAATAAAAATAGACTCCTAGAAACAGACCAACTGGATGGTTACCAGTAGGGTGGAGGTGTGGAGATGGGTGAAAAGAGGAAGGGAGAATATAGTTAATAATATTGTTATAAGTTTACACAGTGGCAGATGATTACTAGAATTAGTGTAGTGATCATATTGGAAAGTATAATAATGTCAAATCACTATATTGTACACAAACTAATATAAGTAATATAAGATTGTAGGCCAACTAAATAAAATGATTAAAAATAAATTTTTTAAAGTGGCATTTCTTGTTTCTACTTGGAAAAGATAGTTGAAAGACAATTACAATAAAAAGTCTGGATCAACAGCAAGTTCCCAACTTTTCTTCAATTCATTATAGTATTGACAACTTGAGACAGTCAATAGGCCCAGAATCTAGAGAGAGACAGCACTTTCTGTGGGAGATGAGACCCAAACACTAAATTATCTGGGCAAGATGCAATGAGCCATTACCAAGACGAATTCAGTTGGGATGATTGGCAAATTGGTGGAGGTTAGCAAACTGCATATTTGCGAGAGAATATGAAGCTCCTTATGGTTACCAATAAAAAAGAAGTCCACATTATCTTTAAAGCTTTTTCTTCAAAGACCCCACTTGGTGATCACAAGATTGGGTAAATACTAAGGAAGTCTGTCTCATGTTGTATAAAGGAAGGATGGGAACAGTAGACACTGCAGATGGGACTAGAAACTCCACCTAGACTCTTCTATTTCCTCCCAAATGATAACCTTACTTTGTGGTAGGAGGGGCAACACACACTGTCATTCTTAGGCTACTAATAAAATCTGATTGCAGCAGGGAAAGGGGAAAGGAGGAAGGATTAGTACAGAATGCAAAAATAGGTGATGTGTTCAGAACAATGGCAGGAAAGGACACTATTGAGAGTGGACTCCATGAGTCCCAGGGACAAAGTGCCTGCTTAATACTGAGGCTTAATCAAAATAACAATGAATATACTCCACTCCACACCTCCACTGAGCTAAAAATAATAATAAACAAATAATATACAAAATATATATGCTTGCTGACACAAAATACAAAGAGAAGACTTAAGGTTAAGGATAGAGCTGACATTAGAAAATACAATCCACTGACAAACAAACTCCCATTCTAAATGTAAGTTATCACTAGAAGATCAAATGGAAATGTTAGAAATGAAAAACACAGTATCCTTGATAAAGAATTATTTTGACAGACATATTAGTAGATTTAATACAGCCAAGAAAAGAATTAATAAATTTGAAGATAGGTCTGTATAAATAACCTAAACCAAAACAGAGGGAACAAAAAAGATTGGGGGGGGGTAGGTAAAAAAGGGAGAGAGAGAGAGAGAGAGAGAGAGAGAGAGAGAGAGAGAGAGAGAGAGAGAGAGAGAAAGCAGATCATCCAAGAGCTGTGGAAGAATAAGCTGGACAATTGGAATCCTTGAAGAAGAAGAAAGAATGTAGAATAAATATTTGAAGAATAGAGGTGAAAAAATTTAAAATTAATAACAAACACCAAACCATTTGGTGCAGAAGTTCAGAAAAAATAGTAACACACATAAACATTCAACGATATTTCTAGATATATATGTAAACTGCTTTAAAATATAGAGACAAATAATATTACACACAGGACAAAAGGACAAACACACAGGGCATGCTGATAAAAATAGAAAAAAAATGGGGGATATATTGGTAGCAGATGTAGTTTCTAAGAAAAGTTAAGTGAAGTTCTTTAAGCATAATAAATGACATACAGAAACTTCATTCTACAAAAATAAATTAAAAAACTTAAAATGGAAAAAATAAAGGTAAAATAAAATTTATTTTTTTTCTAATTTTAACTGCTATAAAATGTTACTGCATAAAACAACAATAGAAAGCAACAAAGTAGAAAGGAATTGTGTGTTTAGACACAAGTAAAAATAGAATGTATGACAATACTAGTAGTAAGAAGGGGAATGAAGATTGGGAATATATTGTTTTAAGGTTCTTATATTACATGAAAAATGTTAACCTTAATTTCAGATAGACTTTCAATAATTAAAGATAAACTGCAGGGCAATCATAAATGAGATTTAAAAAATGTAGAAATAGCTCTCTCTGGTTTGGCTCAGTGGATACAGCATAGGCCTTCAGACTGAAGAGTCCTGGGTTCAATACCTGTCAAGGGCACATGCCCAGGTTGTGGGCTCTATCCCCTGTAGGGGGAGTGCAGGAGGCTGACCAATGATTCTCTCTTATCATTGATGTTTCTATCTCTCTCTTCCTCTCCCTTCCTCTCTGAAATAAATAAAAACAGTTAGTTACCTACAAGGGAGCACCCATACCACTGTCAACTGATTTCTCAACAGAAACTATGCAGGCCAGACAGGAGTGGCAAGAAATATTCAAAGTGATGAATAGCAAGAACCTACAACGAAGATTACTCTACCCAGCAAAGCTATCATTCAGAATTGAAGGGCAGATAAAGAGCTTCACAGATAAGAAAAAGCTAAAGGAGTTCATCACCACCAAACCAGTATTATATGAAATGCTGAAAGGTATTCTTTAAGAAGAGGAAGAAGAAGAAAAAGGTAAAGATAAAAATTATGAACAACAAATACATATATATCAACAAGTGAATCTAAAAATAAAGTGAATAAAAAAATCTTATGAACAGAATAAACTGGTGAATATAATAGAATCAGGAGCATAGAAAAAGAGTGGACTGACAATTCTCGGGGGGAAAGGGGTGTGGGGGGTACGGGAAGAGACTGGACCAAAATAGTACACCTGTGGATGAGGACAGTGTGGGGGAGGTAAGGACAGAGTGTGGAGTGGGAACCTGGTGCAGGGGATCTATGAGGGAAAAAAGAGGAACAATTGTAATAATTTGAACAATAAATATTTATTAAATTTAAAAAATTCCTATCTAATAAAGAGGGAATATGCTAATTGACCCTCACACCATTGCAAAGATGGTAGCACCCAGAGCCAATAGGGAGGGAGTATGCTAATTGACTGCCACGCCCTCAAATATGGCTGCACCAAGTCCCCTCAACCTGCCAGAGTCCCCCAGTCCCCTCAGACCCCCAGCTGCTCAGGGCCGGCCCAAGGAGCAGGCAAGCCTCGGATATTGGCTGCCCAGCCGCCCAGGGCCGCCCGAGGCTCAGGTCACCAGGGCCAGCTGAAGTTTGTGCTGCCAGCAGTGGAAGCAGCAGAGGTGTGATGGGGCATAGCCTTCCCCTGATCACCAGGTCACCTCCTGTCCCTGAGGGCTCCCAGACTGTGAGAGGGGGCAGGCTGGGCTGAGGGACTCCCCTTCCAGTGCATGAATTTTTATGCACAGGGCCTCTAGTATATAAATAATTAATCAATAGAGTCATGAAATAAAAGAATAAAAATAGTCAATTATGCTAAGGAAGAAAAGGGAAAAAACAGGCATATGGAAAACATATAAAATGCTGAAATTTAATTAAACTATATAAGTAATGACAATAAACATGAATGATCTAAGCACAAGATAAAAGACAAATTGTCAAATTTATCTTATCAATATGCTGTCTACAGCAAATTTGTGTTAAAGATAAAGACATAAATACATTAGAAGTAAAATGATAAAGATAGCCCTTATAAAAACTAACCAATAGGAATATGGAATATTAATACCAGATAAAGCAGACATTAGATGAAGAAATAGTATAATATTATCAGGGATAAATATTGACATATCATGATAAAGAGACAAATATCCAAGTAGACACAATTACCCTAAATGTGGTGGGACCTCACAGCAGAGCTTTAAAACACCTGAGTCAAAAGCTGATAAAACTTAAAGATGAAATAGATCCATCCAAAAAAGAGTTGGAGAGTTCAGCACGTTTTTGACAAAACTTATCGAAAAAAAACTGAAAAATGGTATGAACATACATGATTTGAACAACAATCCTAACCAAGTAGACCTAATTAATACTCAGAAAACAGGCCACCCAACAGGCAGGCTACATACAGATTGTTCCCAAGTGAACATTGACATTGAACAGTCACCAAGATAATATATATTCTGAGTGAGAAACAAACCTTTGAAATGTTCTTAAAAATAGAAACCATTAGGAGGGAGAAACCAAGATGGCTGCATAGGTAAACACCTAAACTGCTGCCTCGCACAACAATTTCAAAACTACAACTAAAAGACAGAACGGACACCATCCAGAACCACAGGAAAGCTGGCTGAGTGAAAATTCTACAACTAGAAGGAAAGAGAAAAGCTCACAGAGAATTGGAGGTACGGCAAAGGGTCTTTGTGCGCGCAGAGAGGAAGGGCGGCTGAGAGCCTGGCTGACTTTCTCTGGCGGAAGGGGGAAGGAAGCTCCCGACTGCACGGAACCCCAGTTCTGACTGCACTGAACCCCAGTTCCGGGCGAGCCCCTGGGGACCCATGCTCTTATGGGGGGAGTCTGGACTCTCGGGCGGAGACTCGAGCTGGGAAAGGCAGAAGTCTGAAGGCGCGCGCGTGCCAGTGCGCACAAAGGCTGCGGACGTTGCCACAGGCTTTCCCTAGTGGAAGGGAGTCGGAGGCTCCTGACTGCACTGGGCCCCAGTTCTGACTGCACTGAACCCCGGTTCCAGGCGAGCCCCTGGGGACCCACTCTCTTGTGGGGGGAGTCTGGACTCTCTGGCGGAGACTCGGGAGCCGGGAAGGCAGAGGTCTGAAGGCGCGCACGTGTGCGCAAGGGCAAGGTTGACAGGAAGCCAAGACTGAGACTCCACCCCATCCAAGCTGAGCACAGAGGCTATTGCAATTTGGCAAGTCTAATCCTATAAGGCTGTCTCTAGCACTGAACTTCCCCCAGCATAGACACAGCTGATCCTTACAGCAAATTGGCCTGGAGGTCAATTCTTCCCAGTGATACCAGCAACAATAAAGACTTAACTACAACAAGGCTGTACACACAGTCCACAAAGGGGTGCACCAAGAGTGTCCACCTCAGGTTAACTGGGGAGGCAGACCCACTGGGCCATATTGGAAACCTAGCACACAAATCTACCTTACCAACTCAGGGAAGCAGTGAAAATGCGGCGTCAAAGAATCAGATCACAAACGAAAGAAATGGAGGAAAACAAACGACTGGATATAGAATTCAAAACCACGGTTATAAGGCTTTTTAAGAATATCCTAGAAAAGGCCAATAAATATAACGAGACCCTCGAAGATATGAAAAAGGACCAACTAGAAATTAAACATACACTGACTGAAATAAAAAATATTATACAGAGACCCAAAAACAGACAAGAGGAACACAAAAATCAAGTCAAAGAATTGAAATACAAAGAAGCAAAAAACACTCAACCGAAAAAGCAAAAAGCAAAAAAAAAAAATCCAAAAAGTTGAAGATAATGTAAGAAGACTCTGGGACAACTTCAAGCGTACCAACATCAGAATTATGGGGGTGCCAGAAGAAGAGAGAGAGCAAGATACTGAAAACCTATTGGAAGAAATAATGACCGAAAACTTCCCCCACCTGGTGAAAGAAATAGACTTACAAGTCCAGGAAGCACACAGAACCCCAAACAAAAGGAATCCAAAGAGGACCACACCAAGACACATCATAATTAAAATGCCAAGAGCAAAAGACAAAGAGAGAATATTAAAAGCAGCAAGAGAAAAACAGTTAGTTACCTACAAGGGAGCACCCATATGATTGTCAGCTGACTTCTCAACAGAAACTATGCAGGCCAGACAGGAGTGGCAAGAAATTTTCAATGTGATGAATAGCAAGAACCTACAACCGAGATTACTCTACCCAGCAAAGCTATCATTCAGAATTGAAGGGCAGATAAAGAGCTTCACAGATAAGAAAAAGCTGAAGGAGTTCATCACCACCAAACCAGTATTATATGAAATGCTGAAAGGTATTCTTAAAGAAGAGGAAGAAGAAAAAAGTAAAGAGAAAAATTATGAACAACAAATACATATCTATCAACAAGTGAACCTAAAAATCAAGTGAATTAAAAACCTGAGGAACAGAATAATCTGGTGAATATAATAGAATCAGGTGCATAGAAAGGGAGTGGACTGATAATTCTCAGGGGGAAAGGGGTATGGAGGGTTCATGAAGAGACTGGACAAAAATCATACACCTGTGGATGAGGACAGTGTGGGGGAGGTAAGGGCAGAAGGTGGGGTGGGAACTGGGTGGAGGGGAGCTATGGGGGGAAAAAGGAGAAATAATTGTAATAATCTGAATAAAGATTTATTTAAAAAAAATAGAAACCATAAAGTTTATTTTTGAGTTATAATAAAATTAACTAAAAATTAATAGTATATCAGGAAAATACACAATTATTTGGAATTAAAAGCACTTCCAAGTAGCACATGTATCAAAATGAAAACTTCAAGAGAGAATGAAACTAATGTTTTTGACTGGATTAAAATGAAAATACTCAAAACAATAAAGAAAAAAACTAAAAATATACTTAAAAAAATCAAAATATATGTTTTGTCAGTTAACACCACAACTCTGACTAAGGCCCCTTCCAACTGTATAACAGACCCCTGCAGAGAAACATCAGAAATTCTTCCAGATCCTTTGTTCATGACCCTCAATCTTCAACTGTCAACCTCAAACTATTTACCTAGGAGGGTCTGAGAAAGTAATTGAACTTTCTAGGTTAAGCAAGTAAAACTCTAATCTAAGGAAGAAATAAAAAGCAAAAGCAAATTAGATGCTAGTAGAAGGAAAGAGCCAGAATCAAAATAGAGATAATGAAGAAGCACATTTTGGTAAATGGAGTTAGATCTTTGTAACCATTATCTTTTTTGTATGGGAATAAAGAGTCATTCTTATAATCATTATAACAATGGTATGTGCCTGTTTTTAAGGTGTTCACAGCTTTGGAATGGATATGCAATATATCATAATTATTAAAAGATTAATTCATTAAAATTAAAAAATGAAAATACAAAATATCAAATATTCTGAACGCAACTAAATAAATGGTTAGAGGGAAATCTCTATATATAAAGCCCTAATATGCAAAAATATGCAAATAGACCAAATGGTGGAACAACCAAACAACCGAACAACTGGTTGCTATGAAGTGCGCTGACCACCAGGGGGGCACACAAGGAACATGGAGGGCATCAGCCCCAGTGGGATGGTAGAGCAGGTGAGTGGGGGCACCAGACCAAGGTGGGGTTCCAGTCACTGTCATCAAGGCCCGTCTCTTGTGTTTACTGAAAATTATTTGTTCCCGCACACCATGGTCCTGCCAGGTGCTCGCACCTGCTGCCGGCACTGGCCCTGCTCACACCCACTGCTGGCACCATCTCCGCTTGCACCCACTGTCATCCCAGTGCCAATGCCAATAGCTCAGCACCATCAGTGGGTACAAGCAGTGGCTGCTGGCCCAATCGTCCCTGAGGGCTTCTCCACCTCTCCTTGCTCCTGAGGTGCGATCGGGGCAGTAGCCACTGCTCACACTCGCTGACAGTGCTGGTTTGTGCTGGCCCCAATCACCTCACACCAACAGTGGGTGGGAGTGGTGGTGGTGGAAACAGGGTTGCCGGCAGACAGGGGGCGAGTACCCACAGTGAAAGGTGCTGGGCGGGGTCGTGGAGGATGGGCCAAGACCCGCCCCTGTGCCAACTGCAACCACATGGCCCACAGTTCCTTTCAAGGTGCACAAATTCATACATGGGCCCCTAGTTTATAAAATAAAATGCTTACATTAAAAAAAGTAGAAAAATATCAAACCCTATTTCTAAATATCCACTTTAAGAAACTAGAGAGAAAAAAGACACTTTTCCAAAACAGACATACAAATGGCCAAGAAACATATGAAAAAATGCTCAAAGTCACTAATAATCAGAGAGATGCAAATTAAAACCACAATGAGATATCACCTCACACCTGTCAGAATGGCTACCATCAATAAATCAACAAACAAGTGCTGGCCAGGATATGGAGAAAAGGGAACATTCATGCACTATTGATGGGAATGCAGACTGATGCAGACACTGTGGAAAACAGTATGGTGTTTCCTCAAAAAATTAAAAATGGAACTACCTTTTGGCCCAGCAACTCCAAATCTTGGAATATATCCTAAGAATGCTGAAACACTGATCATAAATAATATATGCACCCCTATGTTCATAGCAGCATTATTTACAATAGCCAACATGTGGAAATAGCCCAAGTGTCCATAAGTAGAGGAGAGGATAAAAAAAGCTATGGTGCATGCCCTAGCTGGTTTTGCTCAGTGGATAAAGCATTGGCCTGCGGACTGAAGGGTCCTAGGTTCGATTCCGGTCAACGGCACATGCCTTGGTTGCAGGCTCCATCTCCAGTGGCTGATCAATGATTCTCTCTCATCATTGATGTTTCTATCTCTCTCTCCCTCTCCTTTCCTCTCTGAAATCAATAAAAACATATTTAAAAAATAAAATAAAATAAAAATAAGTCCTGCTAGAAGGACTAGAAAAAAAAAAAAAAAGCTGTGGTACATTTACACAATGGAATATTACCAGGCTGTAAAAAAAGAAGGCAATCATACCTTTTGTAACAACAGGGAGATTTTATATTTTTTTAATCCTCACCCAAGGATTTTTTCCATTGATTTTTCAGAGAGTGGAGAAGGGATGGATGGAGGGAGGGAGGGAGACAGAGAGAGAGAAAAAAAAAGAGAAAGAGAAAAACATCAATGTGAGAGAGACACATTGATTGGTTGCTTGAACCTGCTATCCAGACACGTGTTTATGACTGGTAATTGAACCTGTGACCCTTCAATGTGTGGGCCAACATTCCAACCACTGAGAAACACCAACCAGGACAGCATGGAGATTATTATGTTAAGCCAATTAGCTAGTCAGGGAGAGAAAAATAACATATAATTTCATTTACATGTGGAATCTTATGATCAAAATGAACTGACAAACAAAATAAGACCAGAGACATGGAAACATGGAACCTATTGACATATGTCAGAGGGGAGGGGTGTGGGAGGAATGGAAGAGATTAAGAAAAGAACATTTATGAATATAACTAGAGGCCAGGTGCATGAAATTTGTGCACGGGGGATGGTGTGTCCCTCAGGCCAGCCTGCACCTTCTTTAATCTGGGACCCCTCGAGGGATGTCTGACTGCCCGTTTAGGCCCGATCCAGGTAGGATTGGGCCTAAACAGGCAGTCGGATATCCTTCTCACAATCCAGGACTGCTGGCTCCCAACTGCTTGCCTGCTTGCCTTCCTGATTGCCCCTAATCACTTCTGCCTGCCAGCCTGATCACCCCCTAACCACTCCCCTGACAGCCTGATTGATGCATAACTGCTCCCCTGTCAGCCTGATTGCCCCTAACTGCCCTCCCCTGAAGGCCTGGTCACCCCTAACTGCCCTCCCCTGCAAGCTTGGTTCCCCCCCAACTGCTTTCCCCTGCAGGCCTGGGTCCCCCTGAACTGCCCTTCCCTGCAGGCCTGGTCACCCCCAACTTCCCTCCTCTGCTGGCCTGGTCACCCCTAACTGTCCTCCCCTGCAGGATTGATCACCCCCAACTGCCCTCCCTTGCAGGTGTGGTCCCTCCCAACTGCCCTCCCCTGCTGGCCTGATCACCTAAAACTGCCCTCCCTCTCTGGCCATGGTCCTTCCCCTGCTGGCCACCTTGTGGTGGCCATGTGGTGTCCACATCAGGGCAGCCATCTATGACTATATGGGGGCAGCCATCTTGTGTGTTGGAGTGATGGTCAATTTGCATATTACTCTTTTATTAGATAGGATAGAGGCCTGGTGCATGGGTGGGGGCCAGCTGGTTTGCCCTGAAGCATGTCCTGGATCAGGGTGGGGTTCCCTTGGGGTGTGGGGCAGCCTGAGTGAGGGGCCTGTGGTAGTTTGCAGGCTGGCCATGCTCCCCCAGCGAACCAAGCAGCGGCCCTGGAATCTGGGGTTTATTTATCTTCTATAATTGAAACTTTGTAGCCTTGAGCGGAGGCTAGGGCAGGCCAGGGTTGGCGGAATGCTTGGCTTCCTCCATCGTCTGGGAAACCCAAGCCTCCTGCTCTCTCCAAGTCCATGAATGCCGCCATTTTGTTGGGATTTATTTATCTTCTATAATTGAAACTTTGTAGCCTTGAGTGGAGTCCATGGCCGGCCAGGGTGTGCGGGAAACTTGGCTTCCTCCATTGCCAAAGAAACCCAAGCCTCCTGCTCGCTCCGTGGGCACAGCCATCTTGGTTGGGTTAATTTGCATACTCACTCCTGATTGGCTGGTGGGCGTGGCTAGTGGGTGTAGCGGAGGTATGGTCAATTTGCATATTACTCTTTTATTACATAGGATATGCATAACCCATGGACACAGAGAACTATGTGGTGAAGGCTTTTGGGGGGTGGAGAGGGCTGGATGGAGGAGGGCAAAGGGGGATAATGGGGAATATCTGTAATAGTTTCAACAATAAAAAAAGAATGGAAGGTTGTTTCAACATTTTAAAATTACACATGCCATTTATAAGACTAACACCTTAAAGAAGGAAAGTAAAAATATTGCAAAGGATGCAGATAAAATATTTGCCAAATTCAACATTATTTGTAATTATAAAAACTCTCAACAAACTAGAATAGAAAACACATTTCTTTAACCTGATAACATATCTGCAAAATGCTCAGCCTATGGCAATATTGAAGACAGAATATTGTATCCCTAACAACAGTCAAATATATCTTATCTTCTTACTTTTAAAAATACATGTAGGATATTTTAACTAATAAAATAGGCAAGAAAAATAAATGAAAGCTACATCATTGAGAAAGGAAGAATATAAAGTGTTTGCATTCATAGATGATATCATTGTCTACATAGACAATCCCAAAGAATTCACAAGAAGCTAAATCCACAAGTATTACTGTATGAGTTGTAAGATGTAAGAACAATATGTGGGGGGTTAGGGGGTTAATGCGAGGAAGAGGACACATATGTAATACCTTAATCAATAAAGAAATTAAAGATTGAAAAAAAGAACAATATGTGAGAGGCAACCTTTCAACTGTCAGAGAAGAGAGTTACAAATAAGCAGACTAGAACGAAGTCTGTTGAGCTGGATTAGAAATGGACATATCACTAAAAACTATTTTTTAAATAGAAAAATGGATAGGAAATGAATATAGATATCTGTAAATGTGTGGCTTAGTATACATACTAGCTCTATTTGTCAAGAGGGCCTATAACCTGTGGACACCCGAGTAACAGTGAGTATACTTAGAACCCAGATCATAGTTTCTAAATACCATTATCCAATAAAAGTAACCAGTCAATACTCCTTGGAAAACTGTTAAATCACAGAAATGGGTAAGGAAAATAAAAGATGAACATAGATACCCTGTGGTGTCAGAAAGTAAGAAAGTATTAGAAAAAAAAGGGGGGCAGTGGAATGGAGGCATATCAAAAGGACATAGGAAGCAACATGAAAAAGCTCCCAGGCTGATACAGGAACAATTTGACCAACAATGTGCTATCTTTCCAACTTTTCTATGTTTAAAATTATTTTAATATAAAAAAGTTAAAATGATAAAATTTAAATTGTTAAATTATACTATTCTGAAGAACAACCTCAGGATTATATAGTGTCTTTGACTCTCGGGACTAAATTCCAAACTTGGAACATTGTTGAAAGTTTACATATTTGGGGAATAAAAATGGAAACATATTTAAAAAATAAAGTAGAAATTATCCTATCTTCATAGTTTCTTACAGTAATTATCTGTTTTCAAATTCAATTATCCCATACAAAGAACAGTTGCAAAAAATATCATTCTCTTCATTATACAAAAGGAAAACTAAGGTTAAAAAGAAAGTTCATTTTTTCTAAATCACACAGCTAATTAGTTACAGAATCATGAATTTAACACAAATATCCTAACTTGAAATTTTGTGTGTTTTATTAACCAAACTTTGGTATTAATTTACTATACGTTATTGCTGAAATATACTTCATGTATTGAGGAATAGTAGTTCTTGACTAATGTCTCTTTTTTACAGTACTGTTTTTGCTAATATGTTCCTATTTAAAGAAAATCTCTTTCTCCTAACTAAAGGAATAAAGTTGATACAAATCAACTTCTAAATGATGAACCTCTGGAATCACCTTTTAAGAAATAACATCGTTTTGCTTTGATTTTGATAAGATTCCTTACATTGAGTGTTTGACAACTATTTATTCATAATATTTGGCTTTCACATAAAGATTTAAATTTTTATATTTGAGCTATAGACTCTTTTACTAGGGCTGTGCATTGGGGCATAGATCTGATTATATTTATTCATTAGTGTGCTGCTAATTAAAAACGTGTTTCATTAAACTTGTAAAAAAAGACTTAAGGGGAGAATGAACATGTTGAAATTAAGGACCCCTAGGCTATAAAATATCATCTACAGTTGAGCTGTTAAAAATAATGTGGGTAGCAAGAGTGTCAAAAGTATCTGTCACTTACTGCAATGGATGAAATCCAAAATAAAAAGTACATGTCAGGAATGGCAGGTAATGTTAAATAGTATTTTCCTAAGTCAGACTATATATAGGGATGTGAATCATTTGGCTTGTGGCTAATTCCTTAGATCGTAGTATCATACTTACACATATTTCACTTTTGATAACCTAGTAGTGGAGCTCTTGATTATAAAATTGGGTCAACCTGCCCTTACTAATAGAAGCATGATGATTTTGAATATTTTACTATTAAGCACTTAAGCTGGTAATGATTAGATTATGGTTTTTTGGCTTTATACTTAAAGAATGAGTAACTATAATATCTATATTCTTGATCTAGCCCTTGGATAAATTATGCAGTAGGCAGATTTTGCCTTTGACATGCTTGTATATTTTTATGCGTTCTGGAGCCCCTCTCCATTATCTCTATGCTTTCCAGTGCTTTCATGCTGTATTTGCTTTTCTTAAGTCCCCAATAATGCTGTCCTGTTGATAAGAATAAATTGATGTTAGATTGATGTTCCAAAATTGCATGATCACTATTTTTATATCTGCCATTCAAAATTTTTATTCTTTAGCTTGTAAGAACTAAGCTAGGTTCTTATCTGTAAACCATCCAATTATTATGATGCACAGTAAGATACATTATCATCCCTAGTCATCCTACAAATAGAGAATACTTGCTAAACAAAAAAGCATGATTGGGTACAGTGATGGGAAATATAAACAAAACAATACAAGGATCTGAAATCCAAACAAGTTTCAAGGTGGGCTGCTGAGCCCGTCTGGTGTGGTTCGGTATTTGAGCATCAACTTATGAACCAGGAGGTCGGAGTTCCATTCCAGGTCAGGGCACATGCCCAGGTTGCAGGTTTGATACCCAGAAGGGGACATGCAGGAGACAGTCGATCAATGATTCTTTCTCATCATTGATGTTTCTATCTCTCTCTCTCCCTCTCAATTTCTATCTGAATATATATATATATATATATATTTGAAAAATGTGGGCTGCTGAAAATGAAAGCGTCCTCTAGATCAAAAAGAAGAAAATGAGCCTGCAGAGTTCAGGCAGGAAAAAGATGTGAAGCAAAATGCAAGCTACTTTGGGCATATCCAATAGATAAGTAAAAACAAATAAGGAAACAACAAAAAGTAAAGCAATGTTAATTACTTCAGTTATAATATATACTAGCATGTTTAATGTATTTATTCATTTTTCCATTATTTTATAAAATACATATTACCCCTATGTACAGATTTTCTGCTAGATGCCAGGGGTAATATGGTTGGTGAAACCAGTTTCTGTTTTCACGATGTTTACTATTTTTGTGGGTGAAACAGGCATTGATCAAATAATCATACATATTTCTATGATATAAAGATGAATGGGTCAAGAAAAAAACAAAGGCAAAATAATTTACTTCTTAAGAGAGTTAAAAATTCTTTCAGGGGAAGTGATATTTGAGCTGAGATCATAAAAATGAGTAAAAGTGAAGATGAAAGACTGACTGGTAAAAGAAACAGCATATTTAAAATCCATGCGATGGGAGAAAGCATGGCTAGTACAAAATGTAGGAAGTAGGCTGTAGCAAGGACAGCAAGAGAGAATATATAGAACTGAAGCCTAATTGAAGTTAGATCACACAGGACTTTGTATGATGTTAACTTCTGTTTCTTTTCCTTGCAAAAGGAAACCATTGAAAGGATTCAAATGGATGAAGGATATAACCAAAATTATAGTATTTAAAAGGAAAGTTTAAGTAGAATGCAATGACAGATAGATGGAGCAAAAAGTAGTTATAGGTTAAATATATACTTCAGTAACAGCAGAAATTAGATAAGTGGTTGAAGAACAGATTGGTAGAATATATAATGGGATAAAGAGGGTCCATTTAATAAATGGTGTTGGAAACATTGGACAAATATGGGCAAAAAATGAAAATTGACCACTTTCTTACACCATAAACAAGAATAAACTCAAAGTGGATTAGACACCTAAATGCTAGACACCAAACCATAAAAATCCTAGAAGAAAATATAGGCAGTAAAATCTTGACAATTCTTGCAGCAATATTTTATCTGATATATATATATATATATATATATATATATATATATATATATATATATATATATATGTTGGGGCAAGGGAAACAAAATTAAAAATTAACAAATAAGACTACATCAAACTAAAAAGCTTGTGCAGAGCAAAGGAAACCATCAACAAAATGAGAAGATATCCCATTTAACAGGAGAACATATTTTCCAATAGTATATCTGATAAAGGCTTAATATCCACAAATTATAAAGAACTTAAACAAATCAACATCAAAAAAACAAAAAAACAAAAACAAACAACCAACAACAAAAACACCACAAACAAATTAAAAATGGGCAAAAAATCTGAAAAGACACTTCTCCAAAGAGGACATACAGATGGCAAATAGACATATGAAAAAATGCTCAACATTACTAATCATCAAATAAATGCAAATTAAACCACAATGTAATATCACCTCTCACCTGTAAGAATGGCTATCATCAATAAATAGAAAAACAAGTGTGGGTAAGGATGTGGAGAAAAGGGAACCCTCTTACACTGTTAGTGGGAATATAGATTGGTGAAACCACTGTGGAAAGCAGTATGGAGTTACCTCAAAAAATTAAAAATAGAACTGCTTATGACCCAGTGATTCCACTTCCGGGAATATAGTCAAAGAAACGTGAAACACAATTTTGAAAGAATATATGCACCCCTATGCTCATTGCAGCATTGTTTACAATAGCAAAGAATTAGAAGTAGCTCAAGTGCCCATCAGTAGATCAGTGGATAAAAAGCAGTGGTACATTTACACAATGGAATACTACTTGGCCATTAAAAAGGAAAATAAGGAAATCTTAACCTTACCTTTTGCAACATAATGGATATACCTAGATAGTATTATGCTAAGTGAAATAAGCCAGTCAGAGAAAGACAAGTATCATATGATTTCACTTCTATGTGGAATCTAATGAGTAAAATAGAAACAGACTCATTGATGCAGAGATTAGACTGACAGTTATCAGAGGGGCAGGTTGTTGGTGGGCTGAGTGAAAAATGTGAGGGAATTAAGCAAATTAAAAAAGTCATAAACACAGAGAACAGCATGGTGATTACCAGAGGAAAAGTGGAGCTGGGGGGTGGCTAGAAGAAGGTAAAGGGAGGATAAATGGTGATGTAAGGAAACTTGACTTGTGGTGGTGAACACATAATACAATACACAGAACACATATTATAGAACTGTGCACCTGAAATCTAGATAATTTTATTAACCAACTAGAGGCCCAGTGCACGAAATTCGTGCACGGGGCAGGGGGGTATCCCTCAGCCCAGCCTGCACCCTCTCCAATCTGGGATCCCTCTCACAATCCAGGACTGCTGGCTCCCAACTGCTCGCCTGCCTGCCTTCCTGATTGCCCCTAACCGCTTCTGCCTGCCAGCCTGATCATCCCCTAACCACTCGCCTGCCAGCCTGATTGAAGCCTAAATGCTCATCTGCCAGCCTGTTTGCCCCTAACTGCCCTCCCCTGCAGGCCTGGTCCCCCCCAAGTGCTCTACCCTGCAGGCCTGGGTCCCCTCCAACTGCCCTCCCCTGCAGGCCTGATTGCTCACAACTGCCCTCTCCTGCAGGCCTGGTCCCTCCCAACTGCCCTCCCTTGCTGGCCATCTTGTGGTGGCCATCTTGTGTCCACATGGGGACAGGATCTTTGACCACATGGGGGCAGCCATCTTGTGTTTTGGAGTGATGGTCAATCTGCATATTACTCTTTTATTAGATAGGATAGAGGCCTGGTGCATGGGGGGGGGGGGCTAGCTTCTTTGCCCTGAAGGGTTTCCTGGATCAAGGCGGGGGTTCCCTTGGGGCGTGGTGCGGCCTGGGCTAGGGGCCTGTGGTGGGTCACCCCCCGGCGACCCAAGCAGAGGCCCTGGTATCTGGGGTTTATTTATCTTCTATAATTGAAACTTTGTAGCCTTAAGCGGAGGCCTGGGACAGCCAGGGTGTGCGGAAAGCTTGGCTTCCTCCATCACCGGGGGCAACCCTAGCCTTCTGCTCTTTCCAGCTCCGTGGCTGCTGTCATTTCTGTTTGGGTTTATGTATCTTTTTTTTTTTTAATATATTTTATTGATTTTTTACAGAGAGGAAGAGAGAGGGATAGAGAGTTAGAAACATCGATGAGAGAGAAACATCGAACAGCTGCCTCCTGCAAACCCCCAACTGGGGACATGCCGGCAACCAAGGTACATGCCCTTGACCGGAATCGAACCTGGGACCTTTCAGTCCGCAGGCCGATGCCCTATCCACTGAGCCAAACCGGTTTCGGCGGGTTTATGTATCTTTTATCATTGAAACTTTGTAGCCTTGAGTGGAGGCCTAAGCCAGCAAGGGCAGGTGGAAAGCTTGGCTTCCTCCATCACAGGGGAAACCCAAGCCTCCCTCCTGCTCTCTGTGGCCGCAGCCATCTTGGTTGGGTTTATTTGCATATTTGATCCTGATTGGCTGGTGGGCGTGGCTGGTGGGCGTGGCTGGTGGGTGTAGTGGAGTGATGGTTAATTTGCATATTACTATTTTATTATATAGGATGTCACCCCAATAAATTCAATAAAAAAGAAGGTTGAGGTGACTACAATAATTCATAGGTGTTTGTATATCTTTTTTTTTTTTTTTAATATATTTTATTGATTTTTTACAGAGAGGAAGGGAGAGGGATAGAGAGCTAGAAACATCGATGAGAGAGAAACATCGATCAGCTGCCTCCTGCACACCCCCCACTGGGGATGTGCCCACAACCAAGTTACGTGCCCTTGACCAGAATCGAACCTGGGACCTTTCAGTCCACAGGCCGACGCTCTATCCACTGAGCCAAACCGGTTTGTATATCTTAAAAGGTCAAATGTCTTTTCTCCATTAGTATTCTCAACTGTCCTGCTTTACTCTCACACAGTCTGAAAAGAAATAAGATTTTCAGCATTTTTTTGGCTTTAATAGATTAATACTGTAATGCACTTTTATGAAGATCTGTTAGAAAACTGACCATATCAACTTATCTTCATTTAAACATATGAAAGAAAAAGTCATTAGATTTTTGATGAAAGCCAACAGCATTGCATGTAAGGACTATTATTACAAGCATAAAAACTGCCTGTGGAAAAAAAAAGAAAAATATCAAAGAAATAGGAAATAACTTTAAAAGTATAAACAATATATTTTTATTCTGAAAAGTATTTATGATGTATCACCAAATCATTTTTTAATGTAGAAATTTGTTAAAAGTGTGTATGAGTAAGTCCAAGCTGCCATAACAAATTACCACAGACACGTTGGCTTAAACAATTAAAATTTATATTTTTACTGTTCTGAAATCTGAAAGTTTGAGACCATGGTGCCATCATGGTCAGGGCCAGGTGAAGATTATCTTCCTGTCTTTCAGACAGCCACCTTCTTGCTGTGGCCTCAAATGGTGGAGTCAGAGAAAAGATGAGTACTCTGGTGTCTCTTCTTATAAGGACACTAATCCTATTGTATCAAAACCCCACAGTTTTAACCTCATTTATCATAATTTACCTCTTTGTAGGACTTATCCTATCTAATAAAAGAGTAATTTGCAAATTGACGTACCTCTGCTACACCCAGAAGCCACGCCCACCAGCCAATCAGGAGTGAGTATGCAAGTTAACCCAACGAAGATGGCTGCAGCCACGGAGCTGCAGCAAGCAGAAGGCTTGGGTTTCCCCGGCATTGAAGGAAGCCATGCTGGCCCAGGCCTACACTCAAGGTTACAAAGTTTCAATTATAGAAGATAAATAAATCCCAACAAAAATGGCGGCAGCCATGGAGCTGGAGAGAGCAGGAGGCTTGAATTGCCCCCGGCGATGAAGGAAGCCAAGCTCTCGCAGCCCTGGCCTGCCTGGGCCTCTGCTACAAAGTTCAATTATAGAAGATAAATAAATCCCAACAAAAATGGCTGCAGTCAATGAGTGAGCAGGAGGCTTCGCTCCGCTTAAGGTTACAAAGTTTCAATTATAGAAGATAAATAAACCCCAGATACTAGGGCCTCTGCTTGGGTCCCCGGGGGTGTGGCCGGCATGCAAACCACCACAGGCCCCTAGCCCAGGCTGCCCCATGCCCCAAGGGAACCCCCACCCTGATCTGGGACACCCTTCAGGGCAAACCTGCAGGCCCCCACCTGTGCACCAGGCCTCTATCCTATCTAATAAAAGAGTAATATGCAAATTGACCATCACTCCAACACACAAGATGGCTGCCCCCATGTGGACACAAGATGGCCAGCAGGGGAGGGACCATGGCCAGAAAGGGAGGGCAGTTGTGGGTGATCAGGCCAGCAGAGGAGGGTAGTTGGGAGGGACCACACCTGCAAGGGAGGGCAGTTGGGGGTGATCAGGCCAGCAGGGCAGGGCAGTTCGGGGTGACCAGGCCGGCAGAGGAGGGAAGTTGGGGGTGACCGGGCCTGCAGGGAAGGGCAGTGCGGGGGGACCCAGGCCTGCAGGGGAGGGCAGTTAGTGGTGACCAGGCCTGCAGGGGAGGGCCGTTAAGGGCAATCAGGTTGGCAGGGGAGCAGTTAGGCATCAATCAGGCTGTCAGGGGAGTGGTTATGGGGTGATCAGGCTGGCAGGCAGAAGCAGTTATGGGCAATTAGGATGGCAAGCAGGCAAGCAGTTGGGAGCCAGCAGTCCTGGAATGTTAGAGGGATATCTGACTGCCCGTTTAGGCCCAATCCTACCCATGCATGAACTTTGTGCACCCGGCCTCTAGTCTCTAAATAAAATCACATTGGGGAATAGGGCTCAGCATATGAATTTCCAGGGACAAAATCCAATCCAATCATGGTGCATACTGATTTTAGAAATATAAAGGTTAAAGGCAAATAATTGTGTATATTGGAATCTAGAAATTTCAAAAGTATTATGTATCCATAAAAATAGCAAAATGCTCTGGAAAAAAGAAAAAAATTAGAAAACTATTTGAAATTAAAACTATAATTGACAAAATAAACACTAAAAATGAGCTAAATAATGAAATGATTATAGACTAAAATAAAGTAAATATATTCTTTTAAATATCAAATAAGAAGATAAAGGTGTGCAAAGGATGACAAAGAAGAAGAAACATATAGCATATAGCCATATTGATCAGAGAAGAAATAATAGGTACTCAAATGGGAAAAGAAGAAGCAAAAATGTCATTATTCACAAATGGCATAATATTGTACATAGAAAATCCTAAGGACTCCATAAAAAACTACTAGATTTAATAAATAAATTTGTCAATATAACAGGATACAAAATTAACACCCAAGAATCTATGGCCTTTTTTATACACCAATAATGAACTCACAGAAAGATAAACTAAAACAAACAAACAAAAACACAAAATAACACCCATTTACCATTGCAACAAAAATATACTTAACTAAGGACAGGAAAGACCTGTACTCAGAAAACTACAGGACTTTGTAAAAAGAGACAGAGGAAGATATACTAGTAAACAAGTGGTAGAATATACGATGTTCATGGACTGGTAGAATCAACATTATTAAAATGGCCATACTATCCAAAGCAATCTATAGATTCAATGCACTCCCTATTAAAATACCAATGGCATATTTCACAGAACTAGAAAGAACTCTCCAAAAATTTATTTGGAATAAAAAAAGACCCCGAATAGCCACAGCAATCCTGAGAAAGAAGAACAAAGTTGGAGGAATTACAATACCAGATATCAAGCTATATTATAAAACCACTATTCTCAAAATTGCCTGGGTACTGGCATAAGAACAGAGAGACACATAGACCACTGGAACAGAACAGAGAACCCAGAATATTAATATTTGACAAAGGAGGCAAGAGCATACAATGGAGTTAAGACAGTCTCTTCAATAAATTTTATTGGGAGAATTGGACAGATACATGCAAAAAAAAATGAAACTAGACCACCAACTTACACCATACACAAAAATAAACTCAAAATGGATAAAGAACTTAAATGTAAGATGGGAAACTATAAAAATATTAGAAGAAGCAATAGGGAACAAAATATCAGACATAACTCGTAGCAATATCTTTACTGATACATCTCCTAGGACAATGGAAACTAAGGAGAAAATAAACAAATGGGACTACATCAAAGTAAGAAGCTTTTGCACAGCAAAAGAAACCATCAACAAAAGAACAAGAGAGCCCACTGCATGGGAGAACATATGCACCAATGTAACATCCAATAAGGGTTTAATCTCCAAAATTTACAGGGAACTCTTACAATATAACAAAGGAAAGATAAACAATCCAATCAAAAAATGGGCAAAGGACCTACATAGACACTTTTCGAAAGTGGACATAAGGAAGGCCAAGAGACATATGAAAACATGCTCAAAGTCACTAATCACCCGAGAAATGCAAATGAAAATGACAATGAGGTACCATCTCACACGTGTCAGAATGGCTATCATCAATAACTCCACAAAGCACAAGTGCTGGCGAGGATTCGGAGAAAAAGGACCCCTCGTGCACTGCTGGTGGGAATGCAGACTGGTGCAGCCATTGTGGAAAACAGTATGGAGTTTCCTCAAAAAACTAAAAATGGAACTGCTTTTTGATCCAGTGATCCCACTTCTGGGAATATATCCCAAGAAATCAGAAACACCAATTGGAAAGGATATATGCACCTCTATGTTCATAGCAGCACAATTTACAATAGCTAAGATTTGGAAACAGCCTAAGTGCCCATCAGCAGATGAGTGTATTAGAAAACTGTGGTACATCTACATGCTGCTATAAAAATGAACTTTTAGCATTTGCAACATCATGGATGGACCTGGAGAGCATTATGCTAAGCAAAATAAGCCAGTCAGAGGAAGATAAATATCACATGATATCACTCATATGTGGAATATAATGAACAACATAAACAGAAATAGACCCAGAGACATAGAAGCATCATACAGACTGTGAAACCTCAGAGGGAAGTCGGGGTAGGGGGGTTAAGAGATCAACCAAAGGATTTATATGCATGTATATAAGCATAACCAATGAACACAGATAATTGGGGTCTGAGGGCATGTGCTGGGACAGGCGGGGGCGGGAGCAGGCAGGGAGAGGTCAATGGGGGGAAAAGGAGACGTATGTAATACTTTCAACAATAACGAATTTAAATAAATAAAAAAAGAAGCATAGAGCATACAAGAATTTGTTCCAACATCCTATAATAGATGTTCCATAAGAGAGAAACATTAAAGGGATAGAATGATATAATCAAATAAGCAATTTTTTCAATGATAAAGAAAGGAACATTTTTTTAAATGTAAAGATCACACTGACTCAATTCATATGCTTAAAAAATCTAGATATAATGTGTTGATGTTTCAAATTCTGCTTAAAAAGTAAATTGCATACTATGAAAAATTGCATACTTTGTGACAACAAGGGTGGACCTGGAGACTATTATGCTAAGTGAAATAAGCCAGGCAGAGAAATGCAAATACTATATGATTCCACTTATATGTGGAATCTAATGAACAAAATAAACTGACCAACAAAATAGGATGAGTGGCATGGATACATGGAACAGACTGTCAAACCTCAGAAGGAAGGACCAGTGGGGAGACTTGAAGATATTAGCTAAAGAACTTATATACATATATGAGTAGCCCATGGATACTGACAACAATGTGGTGAAGTTTGGTTAGGTCAGAGGCTGGGTGGAGGGGGACAAAGCAGAGGGAAATAGGGGACATCAGTAATAGTGTCAACAATAAAAGAACACATAGGCTTTCATTCTCATAATAAAAAAAATACATTGCATAAGTTGTCTGAGATAGAAAAATGTATGAAAAACAAATAACTAAAAGTCAGAATTGCAAAGGATTTATTTTAATTGTTAATACTAGGGAGTACAGCAATATTTACCAAGTTTAGTTACAAAATAAACTTGAAGCTATAATTTATGAGGATTAAATAAAATAATATATGTATAAATATGTTACTTTATTATTTATTATATCTATATATTTGTATAAAAAATATATATAATGTTTAGCATCCAATTATTTTTAATTATTTATTTTTATTATACATATTTTACTTTTTATTGAATTTATTAGAGTACCGTTAGGTTAATAAAATTATATATGTTATATGTTTCAGGTGTACAATACTATAATACATCATTGTGTGTTCACCACCCGTCAAGTCTCCTTTCAACACCATTTATTCCCCTTATAAAGTGTTCTTCTCCCCCCATGCCCCTTTCCTCTAGTAATCACCATACTATTGTCTGTGTTTATGAGTTTTTTTTCTTTTGCTTAATCCTTTCACCTTTTTCATCCAGCCCCACAACCCCTACCCTCTGACAGCGGTCATTCTGTTCTTTATAAGTCTGTTTCTATTTTTGTTTGTTAATTTTTTTTCATTAGATTCTACATATGAATGAAATCATAAGGTACTTGTCTTTCTCTGACTGGCTTATTTAACTTAGCATAATGTTCTCCAGGTCCATCTTTGCTTTCCCAAAGGGTAAGATTTCTTTCTTTTTTGTGGTAAGTAGTATTCCATTATAAAGCTATAACTTGAAATATGATGAAAATATAATTCAAATATAAGGACAAAATTAAGACTATTTGAACATTTAGGAATAAGAAACCTTCCAACCAGTAACTTTCTGTCAAAACAAAATTAAAGATTCATCAAAATGATTTGGTGAACTCTAAAACTATATTTTAACCTAACTATGAATTTTTTTAAAAATTATGAATCAAAATTGTTTTAAATGGGCAAATATAATGGAGAATGGTTCATCTTACAGATATTAAATAATAGACAATGAATAAAATGAGAGATAGAAGAGAAAGAGTAAATATTTGTACAAACATTTGTCTTATGTTCAGAGATATTTATCAATTTTGATGAATAAATAGAAACTATAGTCAATTTGTTTAACTGAAACATAACATATTAAATAATAAAAATCAGTTTTAATACTCAATCACTGAAGAATAAAAGAAAACAAAGACAACTCTATCAAACCAGCAAAATCAAGAAAGAAAAACATAAAGAAAAAACAACACCTAAGCATGGTTCAGCAAAAGCATAGTATTATATGAAACAAATATGATCCCATAATTCAATAATAAAAAACATGATTGTCTTAAATCTCCAAACTGTTTTTAATATTTTTAAAGTTATACCATAAATGAAGATTTAATTGATAAGAAGTGTATATAAAACATATATTGAAAATAGGCACAACATTTCTATAAGTCACGGTAAAATCCAAAGTAAGAAAAACATTACATTAAATGAAGATAAATATTTTTTATTTACAGAAGTGTTACTCAAGCCAGAAAATATGGCTAATTATTTTTATAGCAAATGACAAAGCATGTAAACATTATTTTTAAATGTTTAACAATGTTGGGTTCAGAAGAATTTCTGAGGAAGGTACACAATCAAGAAGCTGCAAAAATAGATTATAGATTTTACTTTGTAAAGATTTTTATAGCAAAATGCAGCATAAACAAAATTGGAAAACAAAATATAGGACTGGATAAGATATGTACAATGTATATCATTAAAAAAGATAAATATATAAAAGAATTTTAGAAACAATTAAGAATCTGACAAACAACCCAATGAAAATTGTTCAAGGAAAATTAATAGCAATTCACACAGGGAAAAGCATTTCAAATAAATACTTTAAATGTTCCTCAACCTTATTAGTAATCAGGTAAAACAAATCAGAACAGCAGTAAAGACTGTTTTCACCTCTCATAATGTCTATAGGTACCTTGTAATCTAAAGACTGAATACTAGAAGAACTTTAAACTATCTCTGTCTATTCAGAAAGCCACTATCAGAACACTGAAATGTGGCTGAATTCATAGATACCTCACCTTTACTTAACAAATGTTTTATGAATGAATCTGATTAGAAGACTCTTACATGTATGCAGAACTATAGCCAGAAAGGAATATTGGAAATATAAAAAAATATTTGTAACATTTTATTTTTTTTATTTTTTATTTTATTTTATTTTTTAAATTTTTTTAGCTGTTTGAAGTATTACAAATAGTAGTATATATGTCTCTTTTTCCCCCATTGACCTCCCCCCAGCCTCCCCTTCCCCCAGTACATGCCTTTACCTGCCCCCCCCCCCGAGTGTCTTTTATCCATTGGTTATGCTTATATGCATGCATACAAGTCCTTCCGTTGATCTCTTACACCCCCCCCCCCCAAACCTCCCCTGCCTTCCCGCTGTAGTTTGACAGTCTGTTCAAGGCTTCTTTGCCTCTGTATCTATTTTTCCCCCATTTCTTTCCTTTAAAAAATCTTGCCTCTGCAGACTAGAAATAAACATATAATAACAAAAAATGTTTGAGTCCCAATTTCAATGTCAAACAGTTCCTTATGTGTACATGTCAGCAATGATATCTGGATGGTGGGCACATGGTGGCAATGCAGGTCCAACCCTCTCTGGTTTGGTCCTAGGCAAGTTGCTGCGTCGCACAGCTGCTGACTGCTAGTGTGGCAAGGCGTCGTCAGCATCTCCCATCTCTGGACTGTTTCTCCTCTTGTCTTCGTGGTTGGAGCAGACCTGTCAATTCCTCTCTGTTGCAGGAATCCACATGGTCTTGGAGTTGTTTTCTGAAAATATACAAACATATTCTTGACCAAAAGTTAATAAAGGAATCTTTTCTATATAATTGATTTGGGATCCTTTTTATTTTTGCCCAAACGATTTTCCTTTGTCTTATTTAGACACCATGTGTGTTTTTCATGGGTGTCTTGCTGTTAGCATTACAAATAAAAATTAATTTTGTAAAGTAAAAATTTTCTAGATGTAATTTACTTATAGGATATTTTTTCTTACATGATATTACCCTACTATCCCCCCTTTATTGATTAATTGAGGCTTTTGTAAATTTTATAATGCAGTCTTGATAACTTTAAATTTTAATTTTTTGCACAAAAATATGGCTGCTTTAGTTTCATTGCATGTTCAGGAATTTTACCATGAGATGAACTACCAATAGAAATTTTAGTTAACACTTTAGGAACAGCTTTTTGTCCAGTACAATTAAATTTTCTTGAATATTCACTTATTTGAATTAGCCTATTTAAGCATTTGACAAAATCCAACACCCTTTCTTGATAAAAACTCTCAGCAAGGTGGGAATAGAAGGATCATACCTCAACCTAATAAAAGCCATATATGACAAACCCACAGCCTACATCATACTCAATGGGCAAAAACTAAAACCATTTCCCATAAGAACAGGAACAAGACAGGGATGCCCACTCTCACCACTCCTGTTCAATATAGTGCTGGAAGTATTAGCCATTGTGATCAGAGAAGAAGAAGAAATAAAAGACATCCAAATTGGAAAAGAAGTAAAACTGTCCTTATTCGCAGATGACATGATACTGTACTTAGAAAACCTAAAGACTCTATCAAAAAATTACTAGACTTAAAAAATGAATTCGGCAATGTAGCAGGATACAAAATTAATGCCAAGAAATCTATGGCATTTCTATACACCAATAATGAACTTACAGAAAGAGAGACTAAAAAAGCAATCCCATTTACCATCACACCAAAAAAATTAAGATACCTAGGAATAAACTTAACTAAGGAGGTAAAAGACTTATATGTGGAAAACTACATGACACTGAAAAAAGAGATAGAGGAAGACATAAACAGATGGAAGAACATACCATGTTCATGGATTGGTAGAATCAACATCATCAAAATGTCCATACTACCCAAAGCAATCTATAAATTCAATGCACTTTCCATTAAAATACCAATGGCATATTTCACAGACCTAGAACGAACTTTCCAAAAATTTATCTGGAATAAAAAAAGACCCGAATAGCTGCAGCAATCCTGAGAAAGAACAAAGTAGGTGGGATCTCAATACCGGATATCAAGCTGTATTACAAAGCCATTGTTCTTAAAACAGCCTGGTACTGGCACAAGAACAGACATATTGATCAATGGAATAGAATAGAGAACCCAGAAATTGACCCAAATCACTATGCTCAATTAATATTTGACAAAGGAGGCACGAACATACAATGGAGTCAAGACAGTCTCTCAACAAATGGTGTTGGGAAAATTGGACAGATACATGAAAAAAAATGAAGCTAGATCACCAACTTACACCATACACAAAAATAAACTCAAAATGGATAAAGGACTTAAACATAAGACGGGAAACCATAAAAATACTAGAGGAATCCACAGGCAGAAAAATCTCAGAAATATGCCGAAGGAACTTCTTCACTGATAGTGCCCCTAGGGCAATGGAAAATAAAGAGAAAATAAACAAATGGGACTACATCAAAATAAAATGCTTTTGCACAGCAAAGGAAACCATCAATAAAACAACAAGAAAGCCCACTGCATGGGAGATCATATTTGCCAATGATATCAACGATAAGGGTTTAATCTCCAACATTTACAGGGAACTCATGCAGCTTAACAAAAAGAAGATAAAGAACCCAATCAAAAAATGGGCATCTGATCTAAATAGACACTTTTCGAAAGAAGACAGAAGGAAGGCCAAGAGACATATGAAAACCTGCTCAAATTCGCTAATCATCAGAGAGATGCAAATCAAAACAACAATGAGGTACCATCTCACACCTGTCAGAATGGCTATTATCAACAAATCAACAAATGACAAGTGCTGGCGAGGATGTGGAGAAAAAGGAACCCTCATGCACTGCTGGTGGGAATGCAGACTGGTGCAGCCACTGTGGAGAACAGTATGGAGTTTCCTCAAAAAACTAAAAATGGAACTCCCATTTGACCCAGTGATCCCACTTCTAGGAATATATCCCAAGAAACTAGAAACACGAGTCAGAAAGGATATATGCACCCCAATGTTCATAGCAGCACAATTTACCATAGCTAAGATTTGGAAACAGCCTAAATGCCCATCAGCAGATGAGTGGATTAAAAAACTGTGGTATATCTACACAATGGAATACTAAGCTGCGGTAAAAAAGAAGTTCCTAACATTTGCAACAACATGGATGGAGATGGAGAGTATTATGTTAAGTGAAATAAGCCAGGCAGAGAAAGATAAATATCACATGATCTCACTCATTTGTGGAATATAATGAACGGCATAGACTGATGAGCAAGAACAGAGGCATAGACTGATGAACAAGAACAGATACAGAGACTGAGAAACGTTGAACAGCACGTCATACCACAGGGAAGGTAGGGGAGGGTGGCGATAAGGGGGAGAGATCAACCAAGGGACTTGTGTGCATGCATATGAGCCTAATCAATGGACACAGACAACAAGGGGGTGGGGCATAAGTGGGGGGTGGGGGGTTATGGGAGAATAATTTGTGTTTTTGCCTCCCTGACAAAGTTTATATAAAGTTACAAAAAGAAATTTTCAGCCAGTTTGAAATTGAATTGCCATGGCCTAGAGCAAAGAATATCCTTACATGATATTATTCTACAATGTTATTATAATTTTAGATATTTTACAACAGCATATTGTACAATTATCCCTAACAAACTTACAAACTAATTATTGGAATGTTTGGCAGCAATTAAAAAAAAATAAAATAAAATAAAGAGGACATGAAAGTACTTAATCCCTTTCAGAAGGAATTAAGGCACTGGGAAGGCACCTGAGCATTCTATATTGGCCCCTCTTGCCTTTTGTGCCAAGAGGGACACTCTTCTCACAATCCAATTGCCCTCAGCTGTTGCCTGAGCTTTCTTTTCATGCAGAGCTTGAAGCCTCATGGTGGCTGGTACCATGGATCTGTCTCTCGCACAATCCTGTGAGCTGGGCCCTCCCTGGAGAAGAAACCTGGGTTCCCCAATATATGTGATCAGTGCTGGGGCCCCGCCAGCAGGCCAGGGGATCCCAAGGCAGGTGCTGGGCGTGGAGGCCACGGGGGCATAGGCTACCAAGGAGACAGAACTGAACCTCACATCACCCTGCTTGGCCCCGGAGGATGGCTGGTTAGCCAGAGACGGGTAAGATTCCTCAGGGAAGGAACAACCTAAGACAGGCACAGTCGCAGAGGGGCCATCAGGAGAGAACTTGGGGATCATCAGAGGTGGGGCACAGACCCCCACCCTCCCAACCTTGCAGGTCCCTGAACCCTCACCCCATCTGAGGGAGGTCTCCTGCCCCCATGGCTGCTTTGCTTCCCACGCCCAGCTCAGATCTGGACACAGGTGACAGACAGTGTGACTTGGCCCAGCTCAGATTGGGACCCAGGTAACAGACAGAGACTTGGCTGACAGCAGCTGCCCTATATCTAAATCCAGCCTAGCACCAGGAATGCTCAGGGCCTACTTAAGAATGCAAATAATCCTTTCCACTAATATTTACAGGGTAAACTAAGATTGTTGGTAGAGTATTAAATTTGACAGTAAAATGATATTTGTAACATTTTAACCACTACAGTAAAGAAAGGCACACTAGAGGTTACTGAAATTTATGTCTAGTGAGCCAGTTTACCATGTTCACCACTGAAGCTGACATAAATGTGTTTTTTTTTTAATGAGAGTAAAGGCTTACATTAATTCCTTTTTAAAAAAGGGAAAAAATATTTTCTACTCATGCTTTCATGTAATAGTGCAATGCATGATCTAGCATATGTAACAATAAAACAAATTTCCCAAAACAAAAATTAGAATATACACAAAAGGAAGAGGAAAATTATTATATTTGCAGAAAATTAATTGTCTATCTAGGAAATCAAACTGAATCATAAAATCACTAGAATGAGTTAGAGTTTATTAATATATTTAGTCATAAGATCAACATACAAACTCTAATATATTAATTTAATATTTTCAGAATTAAAATGCTGTGTTTTTGTATGTAACATAAAATGTTATATATTGTTTTAGTACAAATTTGCTTTATGTAAAAGAAAATCATTTTGGCATAAGAACATCCAGACAAAAATGTAACAAAATAGAATTTTAAAAAAATGGACAAATAAGAATATGAATATTAATTTACCTATGAATGTGATATTTAAATCAGTATAGATATAGTGTATGTCAATCATGTCTGACTATCCATTGAGGAAAGAAATAAACATACATAGATCCCTGCTTGTGCCTTACCAAAACATTTTGCATCATGAGTTTTGGTTTCATCTCCAAAATGCAAAGAAATTGGAAGTCATCTGTCCTGTCCTTACAACAAGAAACAACTAGGACTGGCTTATTTCTCATAGCACAATGCTCTCCAGTTCCATCCATGCTGTTGCAAATGGTAAAAGTTCCTTCTTTTTTATAGTGGCGTAGTATTCCATTGTGTAGATGTACCACAGTTTTTTAATCCAGTCATCTGCTGATGGGCACTTAGGTTGTTCCCAAATCTTAGCTGTTGTAAATTGTGCTGCTATGAACACAGGGGTGCATATGTCCTTTTTGATTGGTGTTTCTGTTTTCTTGGGATATAGTCCTAGAAGTGGGATTACTGGGTCAATGGGAATTCCATTTTTAACTTTTTGAGGAAACTCCATATTGTCTTTCACAGTGGCTGCACCAGTCTTCATTCCCACCAGAGGTGCATGAGGGTTCCTTTTCTTCCACATCCTCTCCAGCACTTTCCATTTGTTGATTTGTTGATGATAGCCATTCTGACAGGTGTGAGATGGTATTTCATTGTTGTTGTGATTTGCATCTCTCGGATGATTAGTGACTTTGAGCATGTTTTCATATATCTCTCGGCCTTCTATATGTCCTCATTCAAAAAGTGTCTATTTAGGTCCTTTGCCCATTTTTTGATTGGATTTTTTATCTTCCTTTTGTTAAGTTGTAAGAGTTCCCTGTAAATTTTGGAGATTAAACCCTTATCTGAAATAGCATTGAAAAATATGTTCTTGTTGTTTTGTTGATGGTTTCTTTTGCTGTGAAGAAGCTTTTTATTTTATGTAGTCCCATTTATTTATTTTCTCCTTCGTCTTCATTGCCCTAGGAGCTGTGTAGGTAAAGATATTGCTATGACATATGTCTGCTATTTTTCTGCCTATGGAGTCTTGTATGATTTTTATGGTTTCCTGTCTTACATTTAAGTCCTTTAGCCATTTTGAGTTTGTTTTTGTGAATAGTGTAAGTTGGTGATCTAGTTCCATTTTTTTGCATGTATCTGACCAAATTTCCCAGCACCATTTATTGAAGAGACTGTCTTGACTCCATTGTATGCTCTTCCCTCCTTTGTCAAATATCAATTGAGCATAATTGCTTGGATGATTTCTGGGTTCTCTGTTCTGTTCCATTGATCTATATATCTGTTCTTGTGCCAGTACCAGGCAGTTCTGGAGAGCATTATGCTAAGTGAAATAAGCCAGTTGGAGAAAGATAAATATCATATGATCTCACTCATATGTGGGATATAATGATCAACATAAACTGATGAACAAAAATAGATCCAGAGACAATTGGCAAGGGAGGTGGGGGGATTAAAGATCAACCAAAGGACTTGTATGCATGCATATTAGCATAACCAAAGGACATAGACACTGGAGCTGTGGGGGCTTGCCCTCGGGGGTGGGAATGGCTGGAGTAGAAGAGTCAATCTGGAAAAAAGGAGACATATGTAGAACTTTAGACAATAAAAGAAAACTAAGAAATTGAAAATAAATGAATTTTCTTAACCTATTAGAAAGCTGAGTTTGTAAGGCAAACCATCACCTTAAATTTTGGAAAGACAAGTTTCAGAAATTTGTAGCTGAGATCAGCTTACTTGAAACAGAAATCTCTGGAGACAAAAATTGTTAGAACACTTGATAATTCAGATGAATTGGTGAAGGCTAAGTGTGGAACTAGCATAAGAGTGAGAAACTTCTGGGAACCACAGATTATAAAGGCGCCCATATTTTATGGGTATTACTTGTAGAAACCTTTCCAATTCCTCATGTTGAAGATATAAGAAATATTCCATCATGACTCTGGAATAGGAAAGGAAATGGCACCCATTGTGAATATGCCTATAGACTTCTCTACAACAGGGTTCTACCCTCCAGGGGAAAATTTCCAAAGTCTTTCACAGTTGGAGGAAGGGAATTCCTCTACCTCAAGTCTCCTTCAGTCTTCTATCTGTTAAGGGTAAAACAAACAAATCAACATTGCTATTTAATATAGTAACATTGTGAAAATACAGAGCAAGGGAAAGACTCAGTACCAACTGCAGAAACACATGCTCTTTAAAGGCTGACATTTAGTCAAAATATTATAAAATGCTCCCTCTCCCTTATCACCACACTAACAGTACTCTGGTATAATAGCAAGGGATTAAGCTGAAAGAGCTGCAAAACAGGCTATCTTTTAGGAGGATTATTAGGGAAGCCCAAAAGAAAGAAGAGACAAAACTAATTATACTAGAGAACTTTGAAGCCTCTGGCACATTATAGCTATACCAAACATTAAACACAGTCCAATACCTGGCCATATTAACATACCAGAGAGCTATTTACCTCATTTCCTCTTACCTGACACATTATGTCCAGCTTTCAATAAAAAAAAAAAAATTTGCAAGCCATGCTAAAAAGTAAGGAAAATACAGTTTGAAGAAGAAAAGTGATTATTAGGACAAGACTCATATATGACACAGATCATTAAATTATCAGACAAGGAATTTAAAAAAAAAACTATAATTAGTTTAAGGCTAAAATGTAAAAAGTTGACAGCAAGCTAAAATAGATAGGTAATATAAGTAGATATTGGTAAACTCCAAAATGAATAAAAAGTAAATGGTAAAAAAATTTTAAAAACTCTAACAGCAATTAAGAATATCTTATGTGGGCTCATTAGCTGAACTGACTCAACCAAAGAAAGAATCAATGAGTAAGAAAATATGTCCCGCCCGGCCAGCATAGCTCAGTGGTTGAGCATCCAGATTATGATTCGATTCCTGGTCAGGGCACATGCCTGGGTTGTGGGCTGCATCCTTAGTGTAGGGTGTGCAGGAGGCAACTGATCAATGATTCTCTCTCAACATTGATGTTTCCCTCTTCCTCCTTCTCAGGAATCAATAAAAATATTTTTTAAAAGAAAATACTTTCCAAACAGAAATATAAAGAGAAAAAAAGAATGGAAATAGCAGAGCAAGAATCCAAGAGCGATGGGGCATTTGTAAAAGTTGTGATTAGAATAATATATATATATATATATATATATATATATATATATATATATATTATATATATATATATATATATATATATATTATATATATATATATATATATATATATATATATATATATAGAGAGAGAGAGAGAGAGAGAGAGAGGTAATATGCTAATTTGTCTGTGACAGTGTCCCCTTAATGACCAATTTGCATACTGATGCATGCTCAGCATGGGGCAGGCAGCTGGAACCAAGTTCCCTGGGGTCTGAGGAGATTGCTTGACAGGAGCCTGGACTGCAAAGAAGGAAGAGGAAGCAACCATGGGGAGTTCTTCCAATCCCCCTGCATGGACACCCTACCACAGCCCCCGCACCCCCGAGTGGATGGGGAGGCTGACCAGACTGGGAGAAGATGCAGTCTCGGGGGTAGCTGCAGCCCGCACCTCCGACTCCTGACCTCTTCCCCCCCGCACCCCCCCCCACACTCCCACCAGGGGTGATCACAACAATAGCATACTGGTGATCACCCGTCAGCACCCCTGGGGCCCATGGCCCACCACTGCTGGGCCCCCTCCACTGGGGCTGAGCACCCCTCTCCCTACAACTCCAGATCTGGGTGGAGGCAGGCCTGAGCGGCCCACTAGGGTCAGACCCTTCCCCCACCAGGGGCGTGGCTAAACCCACACTCCTAGCCTACCTGGCTCCACCCTGGCTCAGCCCTCACCCAGCTCCAGGAGATTGGAGCCCTGCCTTGAGCAGGTCCAGCTGGGAAACAGCCAAGTACAATTTAAAGAATAGCGCCAAGAAAGCGGGAAGGTTTGACAGTTGCTTCCCCTTCGGCCTTGCCTTCCCCCTAGCGCCCCCTAATTCCCTGCTCCCCCTGCCAGCGCCTGGAGGGACGACCACCACTACAAGGCTGCTGGCCAGAGCCCGCCCCTCTGAGGCCTGCGGAACCCTCTGCAAAGCTTCCATAGCTACAGTCCAAGGAAACAATCATGCCCTCCTCCCCTAATCAGCACCTGCCACCTGCGAGGGTACATGTGGGCTTAAAATAACAATCCCTTCTGGTTTAGACATCACTTACTTGATGAAACATTTCTAGGTTTATTAGCTCAGAACCTCCTCATGACAACCCAGTGAGGAGAAGAGATTACAGTTCCCATGGTATATGCGTATGTATTCAGAAATGAAGCTCAGAGAGGAAAAGTGTCAAGCCCAGCGGATCCCAAGGTACAGCACAGGCCCCACAGGTGGGGCATTTTGATTTTAAGTGGGGGCAATTAGAGAATGAGTTAACAGTGATTTTTTTGCATCTCTTATGGTTCTAGGGGGCCTCATCTACAGCGTATCCTACATAATAAAAGGCTAATATGCAAATGACCGAATGGTGGAATGACCGGTCACTATGATGCGCACTGACCGCCAGGGGGCAGACACTCAATTCAGGAGCTGCCGCCTGGTCGTCAGTGAACTCCCACAGGGGGAGCGCAGCTCAGCCAGAAGCTGGGCTCATGGCTGGTGAGCACAGCGGCAGTGGTGGGAGCCTCTCCCATCTCCGTGGCAATGCTAAGGATGTACGACTGATGGCTTAGGCCCACTAAACCATCAGCCGGACATCCCCCAGGCCTCCCAGACTTGAGAAGGCACAGGCTAGGCTGAGGGACCCTCCCCAAGTGTACGAATTTCATGCACCAGGCCTCTAGTAATATCAAAAGTAAAAGAAAGTAATGATAAACACAAAACTATAGATCTAGGGAGATCAGGGAATGTCAATTAGGATGGAAAGAAAGGAAGAAAGAAAGAAAGAAAGAAAGAAAGAAAGAAAGAAAGAAAGAAAGAAAGAAAGAAAGAAAGGGAGGAAGAAGGAAGGAAGGAAAGAAGGAAGGAAGGAAGGAAGGAAGGAAGGAAGGAAGGAAGGAAGGAAGGAAGGAAGAAAGGAGAAATAAGAGACAGAAGAGAAATTGGGAAGGGTGGGAAGAGAGAGAAGGTAGGAGGGAAGGATGAAGGAAGAAGGAGAAAAGGTAGAAAGAGAACAAGATATGTTTTATGTAAACCTCATGGTAACCGCAAAATGGATAAATTCCAGGGTATATACAACCTTTCAATACTAAATCTTGAAAAAGTAGAAACACTGAGAGACTAATAACAAATAAGGAAATTGCATCAGATGGCTTCACTAGTAAATTCTACCAAACTTTTAAAGAAGAATTAATATCAACCTTGCTCTAACTCTTCCAATAAACTGAAAATGAGGAAACACTTCTAAACTTATTTTATGAGACTAGCATCACTCAGATATCAAACCAAGACTAAAACAGTACAGGAAAATAAAATTACATGGCCACATTGCTGATGAACATTTATGCAAAATCTACAAAGGAATACTACCCAACCACATTCAATAGGATATTAATGAGATCATACATCATGGTCAAGAGGGATTTATTCTTCTAATGCAAGTCAGTATAGACAAATCAGTGTGATACACTGCATTAACAGACTGAAGGATATAATTCATATGTTCATCATAGTATGTGCAGAAAAACAATTTGACAAAATCCACACTCTTCCATGACAAAAATAATCAACAAACTAGGTAGAGAAAGAAAGACCATAGATGACAACCCTATAGCTAACAGCATACACAATGGTGAAAAACTGAAAGCTTTTCCTCTAAAATCAGGAACAAGATAACGATATCCACTCTCATCACTTCTGTTTAACACATTATTGGAATTCCTACCCAGAACAATTAGACAAGAACACGAAATAAAAGGAATTCAAATCAGAAAGGTAAAAGTAAACTTATCACTGTTAAAAGATGGCATGATTCTATATGTAAAAAACCTTAAAGATGTCCCAAAAAATATTATAACTAATAAATGATTTTAAGAAAGATGCAACATACAAAATAATAATGCAAAAATCAGTTTTGATATGCTAACAATAAACCATTCCAGAATAAAATTAATAAAACAATTTCATTTACAATAGCATAAAGTATTTAAGAATAAATATTTGACCCAATTATCCCACTTCTGAGAATATATCCCAAGAATCCTGAAACACCAATTCAAAAGAATATATATACGATTGTATTCATAGGAGCGTTATTTACAATAACCAAGATCTGAAAATAGCCTAAATGCCCATTACTGGATGAGTGGATAAAAATGCTGTGGTACAGAGGAGGAAAGAAGATGGCTGCCGACGGGAAGGCAGACTGCAAGATAGTGTGTGAGTGAGAAAACAAAGGGAGAGTGTGTGGTCGTATGGAGAGTGTTTGTTGGTGAGTTGAGGGACAGCTATACTCCAGGAGACAGTGGGGGACTGCTGGACGGGGCTCCCCTGACCGGGCAGCCCCACTGCTCCTGGGTTCCCTCCCGGAGCAACCAGCTACGATGTGCAGACCATGCCATCTTGAAGGGGAGAGTGGATGTTATCAGAAGCCTGAAAAGCCCGGGAAATCTAAAACTACAGCACCCACTGAACAGCAGCGAACCCGAGAACACTGGTCCCCAAGTGGCACAAGCATGTGGATTCAGAGGAGCTCTACACTCCCTCATGGAAAGGTCAGATTTAACCTGGGATAAGGTGAGGTCTGTGGTCCCTGTAGGAGAGAGAAACTCGCATGGCAGGACCTGCAGAGCCTGGGGAAGTCTGCGCCTAGAAAAATCCGTGGCTGTTGGGGTTGGCGTGATCTGTGAATGTGGAAGGGGGTCCGCAGAGCTGCTAACAGAAGGGAACTCTAAAAAGCAACCCATTTTGATTTGTGCACAAAAGGACAGCCTAAAATTTTTAAAAGTGTGCCAGCTGCTTAGACCCAAGGGAAAAAAGTCTGCACAGACTTGCACGCAGTTCGCAAACTTATTCTGGCTCTTTCCTTTTTTTTCCTCTTTAAATCCTTGCTTCTGATTACTAAGCCCAGTACATAAGATCACCCAATTGGGGAAACCCTAGGAGACTGCAGGGGAAAGTCGTTTTTCTGGAACCTGGGGGATCAGAGCAGGGAATAACCATCAGAGAACCAGCTCTGAGGCAACCCACTCCCACAAACTGGTATTAAGTGCCACAGGGAAAACAATATCTAAACACCAGCTAGAGAGGACCTATAGACCTGGAGGTCAATCTAGAAACACTGTCACCCAGGGGTTGAATCACAAATTGACTCTTGTGTAAACACAAATAAACTGCCTGCTTAAAAATCAGGACTGGCTTACAACTCTGAGGAGCAGTGGAATGCAGGGAACTTCAATAATGTCCTGGCTAGGAAACAGGCATGACAAACAGAACAGTAGAGTAAGTGAATAACCTTCACTACTGCACATTTTTATTTTTATTTTTTTCATTTTTTACTTAAGAAACAATTTTTTTTCTTTTTTCCTTACTCGACTTTACCTTTTTTAATTATTACATTCTTATTTTCAATCAGTATTATTGCTACTACTATTTTACCTTTTTTTTTTTTATAAAAAGTGTCATCTTATTTTCTCTTTATTTTACTTTGGGATTAGTGTTCTACATGCTATTTTCATCTTCCCTTTAGCATCATTTTACTCTATCTCAACTTTACCTTTATGCAATTACTCCCTTCCTCACTTTTCCCCTTTTGTTGTCCTGTTTCTCTTACCCTATTCCTGCTTTAGATTTTCCCTATTTCTTCTTTTTACCCCCTGTTAAAATTTCACAGTACTTATATATCTAATTTCCAATCCCCTGCTCCAAGTCCATACACACCTCTCTCTTCTTTTTCTTCATTATCCAAATTTTTTTTCTCTCTATCTTTTTGTTGTTGTTTGCATGATTGTTGATTATATAGATGTTTATGCTTGTGTGTGAGATTGTCTTGATTTTTCTTTTTTTGTTTTTGTTTTTGTGCTTCTGTTTTCCCTTGCCTCACTTAATATTAGTTGTTGCTTGTAGTTTGCATTCATCTCCAGGTACTTGTTGCTGGCATGTATTGGGATTAGTGGCTGTTCTGTTGGAGTTTTCTCCCCATACATATAGTTTGTTCCCCTCTTCTGTTTTATTCTTTTTCTTCTCTCTCTTACTTTTTTTTCCTTTTCCCAATTTCATTTTTGCACTCCTTTTTCTTTTTCTTCTTTCTCTCCTATCTTCTAATTCGCCTTTCTCAGGTGGTTACCTTTCTTTGGGGTTATTAATATTGTGAATACATTTGTTTTCAGTGCCTTGTGTGTTGTACCTTGTTGTGTTGTATTTTGTGCCTTTAAATCAATGCAGAAGAGAGAGAGAACTACATAACCAGACACCCAGAGAAGAGAGACCATGGGGAGACAAAGAAACAGCCCACATATGAAAGAAAAGCAGGCATCAACAGAAAAGGAAGTAAACGAAATGGAGGCAAGCAACCTGTCAGAGAAAGAATTCACAGAAATGGTCATAAGGTTGATGAAAAAAAAGGGCAGACAAATTCGCCACTATGTGTAAGAACCAAGAGGAAATGAAGAAGAATCAAGAAGAAATGAAAAATGACATCGCTGCTGTAAAGAACTCAATAGAAAGCATCAAGAGTAGACTAGAAGAAGCAGAGGACCGCATAGTGAGCTAGAAGACAAGATGGGAAAAAATACCCAAGTAAAGCAGCTTCTAGAAAAAAGAATTAAAAATCAGGAGGAGAGCCTAAGGGAACTTTGGGAAAATGCAAAACAAAACAACATCCACATAATAGGGGTTCCAGAAGGAGAAGAAACTGAGCAAGGAATAGAAACCTGTTTGAAGAAATAATGACAGAAAACTTCCCTGATATAGGGAAGAAAAAACCCACACAAATCCAAGAAACTCACAGAGTCCCAAGCAAAATGAACCCCAAAAGACTGACACAAAGGCACATTATAATTAAATTGGCAAACACCAAGGACAAAGTAAGAGTCTTAAAAGTGGCCAGAGAGAGACACAAAGTTACCTACAAAGCATCCCCCATCACACTTGCAACTGACTTCTGAAGAGAAACACATCAGGCCAGAAGGGAATGGAATAAAATATACGAAGTCATGCAAAGGGGTCTGAATCCAAGAATACTATAACCAGCAAGGCTATCAATCAAAATTGAAGGTGAAATCAGGAGCTTTACAGACAAAAAAGGACTAAGGGAGTTTATTACCACCAAACCAGCAATGCAAGAAATTCTAAAGGGTCTGCTGTAAAAAAAAAAAAAAAAAAAAAAAGAAAAGAAAAGAAAAGAAATAGGAAGTGAAGAAGTAACACAGGGATAAAGAATAAAAATGGTGACAAACAAGTACCTATCAATAATAACTTTGAATGTGATTGGATTAAATATCCCAATCAAAAGACATACGGTAACAGATTGGATAAGAAATCAGGACCCATATATCTGCTGTCTACAAGAAACCCACCTCAGAAAAAAAGACACACACAGACTGAGGGTGAAGGAATGGAAAAAGGTTTTTCAGGCAAATGGAAATGAAAAAAAGCTGGGGTAGCAATACTTATATCTGACAAATTAGATCTCAAAGTAAAGGACATAAAAAGAGATAAGGAAGGCCACTTCATAATACTAAAGGGAGCAATCCAACAAGAAGAAATAACTCTGGTAAACATATACACACCCAATACAGGAGCACCCAAATACATAAAAAAAAACCCTGGAGAATATTAAGGGAGAGATTGACAGCAATACAATCATAGTAGGAGACTTTAATACCCCACTATCACCATTGGACAAATCCTCTAAACCCGTGGTTTTCAACCATTCTAATGCTGCGACCCTTTAATACAGTTCCTCATGTTGTGGTGACTCCCAACCATAAAATTATTTTCATTGCTACTTCATAACTGTAATTTTGTTACTGTTATGAATCCTAATGTAAATATCTGTGTTTTCCGATGGTCTTAGGCGACCCTGCTAGCGACCCACAGGTTGAGAACTGCTGCTGTAGAGCCTAAGACCATCAAAAAACACAGATATTTACATTACGATTTATTAACAGTAGCAAAATTACAGTTACAAAGTAACAATGAAAAAAATTTTATGGTTGGGGGTCACCACAACATGAGTAACTGTATTAAAGGCTTGTAGCATTTGAAAGGTTGAAAACCACTGCAAAAATCAGCATAGAAACATCAATTCTAAATGACTCACTAGACCAGTTGAAATTAATTGACATCATCAGAACATTTAACCCCAAAGCCACAGAATATACATTCTTCTCAAGTGCACATGGGTTTTTTTCAAAGATAGACCATATATTGGGTCAGAGGCAAAGTCTCTTCAAATTCAAGAAGATAGAAAACATATCAAGCATCTTCTCAGATCACAGTGGCATAAAACTGGAAATGAACTAAAATAAAAAACAATCCAAAACTATCAAACACATGGAGACTAAACAACATGCTATTAAACAATGACTGGGTTACCAGAGAGATCAAAGAATAAATAAAAAAACATCATGGCAACAAACCACAATGAAAACACAACAATCCAAAATCTATGGGACACAGTGAAAGCAGTCTTGAGAGGAAAGTTCATAGCTCTACAAGCCTACTGCAAAAACAAGAAACAATGGTAATTACCTAACCTGACAACTCAAAGAGTTAGTAAGAGAGGATCAAGAAAAGCCCAGTGTAAGCAGAAGGAAGGAAATAATAAAGATCAGGGCAGAGATAAACGACATAGAGACCTAAAAAAAAACACATTACAAAAGATCAACAAAACCAAGAGCTGGTTCTTTGAAAGGATAAACAAGATTGATGAACCTCTAGTCAGGCTCACCAAGAAGCAAAGAGAGAGGACCCAAATAAACAAAATCAGAAATGAAAGAGGAGAAATAACAACAGACACCACAGAAATACAAAGAATTGTTTAAAAAAATACTATAAACAACTCTATTCCAACAAACTGGATGTCCTGGAGGAAATGGACATATTCTTAGAAAAATACAACCTTCCAAAACTCAATCAGGAAGAATCTAAACATCTCAATAGGCCAATAACTATGGAAGAAATTGAAGCAGTCATCAAAAAGCTTCCAGCAAACAAAAGCCCGTGGCCAGATGGCTTCACAGGGGAGTCTTACCAAACATTCAAGGAAGAACTAAAACCTATCTTCCTCAGACTATTCCAAAAAATTCAAGATTAAGAGCACTTCCAAGCTCATTCTATAAAGCCAGCATCACCTTAACACCAAAACCACATAAAGATAACACAAAGAAAGAGAATTACAGGCCAATATCCCTAATTTTTATGGATGCCAAAATCCTCAACAAAATTCTAGCAAATTGGATCCAGCTCTATATCAGAAATATTATATACCATGACCAAGTAGGATTTTACCCAGGGTTGCAAGAATGGTACAATATCTGAAAATCTATAAACGTGATACATGACATAAACAAATTGAGAGATAAAAATCATATAGTTATATCAATTGATGCAGAAAAAGCATTTGACAAAATCCAACACCCTTTCTTCATAAAAACTCTCAGCAAGGTGGAAATAGAAGGGTCATACCTCAACCTAATAAAAGGTATATATGATAAACCCACAGCCAACATCATACTCAATGGGAAAAACTAAAACCATTTCCCCTAAGAACAGGAACAAGACAGGGATGCCAACTCTCACCACTCCTGTTTGACATAGTTCTGGAAGTATTAGCCATTGCAATTGGACAAGAAGAAGAAATAAATGCATCCAAATTGGAAAAGAAGAAGTAAAGCTGTCCTTATTTGCAGATGACATGATATTGTACATAAAAAACCCAAAAAACTCTACCAGAAAACTATTAGACATAATAAATGAATTCGGCAATGTAGCAGGATACAAAATTAACCAAAAGAACTGATGGACAAATTAGAAACAGAGTCATGTATACATGAAACAGACTGACAGCTGTCAGAAGGGAGAGGAAGAGGGGAGGGGGAACTGAATAAAAGAACGTGAAGTAATTAGTCAAAGAACATGTATGTATAGCCTATGGACACAGACATTAGTGGGGGCTGGGTTGAGGTGGGCAAAGAGGGGGCGGATGGGGAAATCTTTAATAATGTCAACAATACAATAAAGAAAAAATGTATAAAACAAGGTGGTACAGGACATGTACACTTAAAATGAAAAAAAAAAGACTTTAAAGAATACACAAATAAATGAAAAAACAACCCTGTTCATAGATTAGGAGAATTAATATTGTTTAAATGTTCATACTACCCAAAGTGATCTACAGATTCAATGCTATCCCCAACTATATCCCAATCGCATTTTTTACAGACATAGACAAAACAATTTTAAAATTCAAACAAAATTTCAAATGTACCAGAATAGCTAAAGTAATCTTGAGAAAGAAGAGCAAAGCTAGAAGCATCAAACTTCCTAATTTTAAAATATATTACAAAGTTATAATAATTAAAACAGTTTTAATTATTAAAGACATACATATAGATAAATGGAACCAAACAGAGAGCCCAGAAATAAATTCATGCATATACGGTATGGCAAACTGATCTTTAACAAGGGTGCCAAGGCCACAGATGGGGGAAAAGAGTACTCTCTTCAACAAATGGTGTTGGGGAACTGTATTTCAACATGTAAAAATAGAGAAAAAATTGTACTCATACCTTAGGCCATACACAAACAGCAACTGGAAATGAGTTAAAATTTAAAAAATAAGAACAGAAACTATAAAACTTCCAGAAGAAAACATATGAACAAGTTTCTTGACATTGGTCTTGGCAATGATTTCTCAGATGTAACACCAAAACAGAGGTAACAATGGCAAATGCTATGAAAATGTCAAACTTGCTGTTTGTATTGTCTAGCCAAAATACAATTGACTACCTGAGTCCATTTTTAAACATTTTAACTGGCTCCTTTGGTGTAATGTAGCACCTTAAGTCTTTTTATAAAGATATATTCAGAGAAGAATTTATATATTTGAGTTCTGGTCAAATACAAACTATATAATTCTCTTTCAATCATAACAGTTTGCCCAAAGTTATTATTGTAATAAAAACTAAGAAGTAAAACAAAATATAATGTTAATTACTAATTTGGATAGTGTTGTCATAACTCTGATTAAGATGGATTGCTTAGCCAGGGGTGTGCAAACTTTTTGACTCGAGGGCCACAATGGGTTCTTAAACTGGACCGGAGGGCCGGAACAATAGCATGGATGGAGTGTTTGTGTGAACTAATATAAATTCAAAGTAAAGGAGCGGAGGGGAGAGCAAGAGAACCCTCTGCTCTTTTGGCTCCGTGGGCAGGATAGAACAGCCAAACGGGCCGGATCCGGCCCGCGGGCCGTAGTTTGCCCACGGCTGGTAGAATCTTTATGTATTAGTGTGATATTTTATTAGAATTTACAAAAATAGAAAAAAAATCTTTGTAGTAAATATATGCAAGAAGATGAAATAAGAAAAACAGTTTTCGGTTTTAGTAAGTATTTGAAGGTCCTGAAGACTTTTGCTTATTAAAGCAAATGTGTCACAGTTTAGTCCCAAATAAGTCACTTTTGCAAGTAAGAAGTAGAATTTGACTTTTATTGAATTGGCCTCTGCTGTAACAATGGCATTGACCATTTTCCTAAGAATGGCAGCCAGAACTCTAATAAATGCTAACTGTTTTTTGCTTATGGGAAGATTTGACACAGTTCACAGTTCACTAGGAGTAGAAGAGAAACCACTGACTCCTTCAATTTGGCTCTTAACTAGTCTCCAAATGATAATGATCCATAGTCCCTACTTCCCTGGCTTTGATTTAGTGACCCTGACAAAACAGAGGACTATATTTCCATTTTGTAATTCCAACTCAGCTGTCACAGTTACTTGTTTATGCTAAATTTAAGTATGTTGAGAATCTGTTCAAACAGAGCTATCCTAGAAGCAATGTGGTTGCAGTTTTTATATAACCAGGTTTTTTATTTTTTTATTTTTTTGTGTGTTTTATAGGATCAGATACTTATTCTTCAGTTACTTCATATTATACAACAGAAATGGAATTCTGCCTTATTTTTGATGAATCATACTAAATCACATTGCTTTGGGTAAATTGATTTTTATGATTCCTTTCTATATGAAAGCAGTATACCAAATATAGAGGATATGAACCTTTTATTAGATAAAGGCCTCATTCCCTCTCCATTTTCCTTTAATGTGTATCCTCATAGAGGGAGAAGAAGGTTCAAAATTATTTGTGCTTCAGTTTATTTATTTATTTTTTTAATTAATTAATTTTTTAAAAATATTTTTATTAAGGTATTATATGTGTACATATCTTACCATTGACCCCTCACTCCATAAATGCCCTCACCCCCCAATATTTTGCATCCGTTGGTTATTCTTATATGCATGCATATAAGTCCTTCAGTTGATCTCTTATTTCCCCCACCTCTCCCTAACCTTCCCACTGTAATTTGACAGTCTGTTTGATGCTTTACTGCCTCTGTATCTATTTTTGTTCATCAGTTTATAATATTCTTTATTATCCACAAATGAGTGATATCATGTGGTATTTTTCTTTCATTGACTGGCTTATTTCACTTAGCATAATGTTCTCTAATTCCATCCAGGTTCCTACACATGGTAATAATTCCTTCTTTTTTATGGCAGCATAGTATTCCATTGTGTAGATGTACCATGGTTTTCTGATCCAGTCATCTGCTGACGGGCACCTAGGCTGTTTCCAAATATTAGCTATTGTAAATTGTGCTGCTATGAACATAGGGGTGCATATATCCTTTCTGATTGGTGTTTCTAGTTTCTTAGGATATATTCCTAGAAGTGGGATTACTGGGTCAAATGGGAGTTCCATTTTCAATTTTTTGAGGAAACTCCATACTGTTCTCCACAGTGGCTGCACCAGTCTGCATTCCCACCAGCAGTGCATGAGGGTTCCTTTTTCTCCGCATCCTCGCCAATAGTTGCCATTTGTAGATTTGTTGATGATAGCCATTCTGACAGGTGTGAGATGGTACCGCATTGTCGTTTTGATTTGCATCTCTCGGATAATTAGTGACTGAGCATGTTTTCATATGACTCTTGGCCTTCCTTCTGTCTTCTTTCGAAAAGATTCTATTTAGGTCTGTTGCCCATTTTTTTATTGGATCATTTATCTTCCTTTTATTATGTTGTATAAGCCGCCTGTAGATGTTGGACATTAAACCTTTATCAGTGATAACATTTGCAAATACGTTCTCCCATACAGTGGGATATATTGTTGTTTTGTTGATGGTCTCTTTTGCTGTGCAAAAGCTTTTTATTTTGATGTAGTCCCATTTGTTTATTTTCTCTTTGGCTTCTATTGCCCTAGGGCAGCTGTGGGCAAACTACAGCCCGCGGGCTGGATCTGGCCTGTTCGGCTGTTCTATCCGGCCCACGGAGCCGAAAGAGCGGAGGGTTCTCTTGCTCTCCCCTCCTCTCCTTTACTTTGAATTTATATTAGTTCACACAAACACTCCATCCATGCTTTTGGTCCGGCCTTCCGGTCCAGTTTGAGAACCCATTGTGGCCCTCGAGTCAAAAAGTTTGCCCACCCCTGCGGGCAGTATCAGTGAAGAAGTTCCTTCAAAATATGTCTGAGATTTTGCTGCCTGTGTATTCCTCTAGTACTTTTATGGTTTCCCATCTTATGTTTAAATCCTGTATCCATTTTGAGTTTATTTTTGTGTATGGTGTAAGATGGTGATCTAGTGTCATTTTTTTTGCATGTAACTGTCCAGTTTTCCCAGCACCACTTATTGAAGAGACTGTCTTGACTCCACTCTGTGTTCATGCCTCCTTTGTCAAATATCAATTGCATATAGTGGTTTGGGTCGATATATGGATTCTCTATTCTATTCCATTGGTCCATATGTCTGTTCTTGTGCCAGTACCAGGCTGTTTTGAGAACAGTGGCTTTGTAATACAGCTTGAGATCGGGTATTGAGATCCCTCCTACTTTATTCTTCTTTCTCAGGATTGCTGTGGTTATTCGGGGTCTTTTTTTATTCCAGATGAATTTTTGGAGAGTTCTTTCTAGGTCTGTGAAATATGCCGTTGGTATTTTAATGGGGAGTGCATTTAATCTATAGATTGCTTTGGGTAGTATGTACATTTTGATGATGTTGATTCTACCAATCCATGAACATGGTATGTTCTTCCATCTGTTTATGTCTTCCTCTATCTCTTTTTTCAGTGTCCTGTAGTTTTCCACATATAGGTCTTTTACCTCCTTAGTTAAGTTTATTCCTAGGTATCTTAATTTTTTTGGTGTGATGGTAAATGGGATTGCTTTTTTAGTCTCTCTTTCTGTAAGTTCACTATTGGTGTATAGAAATGCCATAGATTTCTTGGCGTTAATTTTGTATCCTGCTACATTGCCGAATTCATTTATTAAGTCTGTTAGTTTTTTGATGGAGTCTTTTGGGTTTTTTTATGTACAATACCATGTCATCTGCAAATAAGGACAGCTTTACTTCTTCTTTTCCAATTTGGATGCCTTTTATTTCTTCTTCTTGTCTAATTGCAATGGCTAATACTTCCAGTACTATGTCAAACAGGAGTGGTGAGAGTGGGCATCCCTGTCTTGTTCCTGTTCTTAGGGGAAATGGTTTTAGTTTTTGCCCATTGAGTATGATGTTAGCTGTGGGTTTATCATATATAGCTTTTATTATGTTGAGGTATGATCCATCTATTCCCACCTTGCTGAGAGTTTTTATGAAGAAAGGATTTTTATGATAAAGTTGTATTTTGTCAAATGCTTTTTCTGCATCAATTGATATGACTATGTGCTTTTTATCTCTCAATTTGTTTATGTGATGTATCACGTTATTTGATTTGCAGATATTGTACCATCCTTGCATTCCTGGGATAAATCCTACTTGGTCATGATGTATGATCTTTCTGATGCACTGCTGGATAAGATTTGCTAGAATTTTGTGGAGGATTTTGGCATCCATGTTCATGAGGGATATTGGCCTGTAATTCTCTTTCATTGTGTTGTCTTTATCTGGTTTTGGTATTAGGGTGAGGCTGGCTTCATAGAAGGAGCTTGGAAGTGTTCCTTCCTCTTGAATTTTTTGGAATAATCTGAGGAGCATAGGTTTTAGTTCTTCTTTGAATGTTTGGTAAAACTCTCCTGTGAAGCCGTCTGACCCCCGGCTTTTGTTTGCTGGAAACTTTTTGATGACTGCTTCAATTTCTTCCATAGTTACTGGCATATTGAGCTGTTTAGATTCTTCCTGATTGAATTTTGGAAGGTTGTATTTTTCTAAGAATATGTCCATTTCCTCCAGGACATCCAGTTTGTTGGAATAGAGTTGTTTATAGTATTTTTTAACAATCCTTTGTGTTTTGGCGGGATCTGTTGTTATTTCACCTCTTTTATTTCTGATTTTGTTTATTTGGTTCCTCTCTCTTTGCTTCTTGGTGAGCCTGGCTAGAGGTTAATCAATCTTGTTTATCCCTTCAAAGAACCAGCTCTTGGTTTTGTTGATCTTTTGTATTGTTTCTTTGGTCTCTATGTGTTTATCTCCACTCTGTTCTTTGTTATTTCCTTCCTTCTGCTTACACTGGGCTTTTCTTGTTGCTCTTTTTCTAACTCGTTGAGTTGTAGGGTTAGGTAATTTATTACCATTGTTTCTTGTTTTTTGCAGTAGGCTTGTAGAGCTATGAACTTCCCTCTCAAGACTGTTTTCGCTGTGTCCCATAGATTTTGGACTGTTGTGTTTTAATTGTCATTTGTTGCCATGATGTTTTTTATTTCTTCCTTGATCTCTCTGGTAACCCAGTCATTGTTTAATAGCATGCTGTTTAGTCTCCATGTGTTTGATTTCTTTGGATTGTTTTTATTATAGTTGATTTCCAGTTTTATGCCACGGTGGTCTGAGAAGATGCTTGATATGATTTCTATCTTCTTGAATTTGAAGAGACTTTGCATATGATCCAACATATGGTCTATCTTTGAAAATGACCCATGTGCACTTGAGAAGAATGTATATTCTGTGGCTTTGGGGTGAAATGTTCTGAAGATGTCAATTAATTCCATCTGGTCTAGTGAGTCCTTTAGGATTGATGTTTCTTTGCTGATTTTTCATTTAGAGGATTTGTCCAATGGTGATAGTGGGGTATTAAAGTCTCTTACTATGATTGTATTGCTGTCAATCTCTCCCTTGATATCCTCCAGGAGATTTTTTATGTATTTGGTTGCTCCTGTATTGGGTGCGTATATCTTTACCAGAGTTATTTCTTCTTGTTGGATTGCTCCCTTTCATATTATGAAGTGGCCTTCCTTATCTCTTGTTATGTCCTTCACTTTGAGATCTAATTTGTCAGATATCAGTATTGCTACCCCAGCTTTTTTTTCAGTTCCATTTGCCTGGAAAACCTTTTTACATCCCTTCACCCTCACTCTGTGTGTTTCTTTTTTTCTGAGGTGGGTTTCTTGTCGACAGCAGGTATATGGGTCTTGTTTTCTTATCCAATCCGTTACCCTATGTCTTTTGATTGGAGCATTTAATCCATTTACATTTAAAGTTATTATTGATAGGTACTTATTCGTCGCCATTTTTATTCTTTACCCCTGTGTTCCTTCTTCGCTTCCTATTTCTTTTTTTTTTACAGCAGACCCTTTCGCATTTCTTGCATTGCTGGTTTGGTGGTAATAAATTCCCTTAGTCCTTTTTTGTCTGTGAAGCTCCTGATTTCACCTTCAATTTTGATTGATAGTCTTGCTGGGTACAGTATTCTTGGATTCAGACCCTTCCTCTGCATGACTTTGTATATTTTATTCCATTCCCTTCTGGCCTGATGAGTTTCTGTTGAGAAATCAGTTGCTAGTCTGATTGGGGTTCCTTTGAATGTAACTTTCTGTCTCTCTCTTGCCGCTTTTAAGATTCTTACTTTGTCGTTGGTGTTTGCCAATTTAATTATAATGTGCCTTGGCGTCGGTCTTTTGGGGTTCACTTTGCTTATGACTCTGTGAGCTTCTTGGATTTGTGTGGGTTTTTTCTTCCCTATATCAGGGAAGTTTTCTGTCATTATTTCTTCAAACAGGTTTTCTATTTCTTGCTCAGTTTTCTTTCTTTCTGGAACCCTTATTATGTGGATGTCGTTTTGTTTCGTGTTGTCCCAAATTTCCCTTAGGCTCTCCTCCTGCCTTTTAATTTATTTTTCCAGAAGCTGCTCTACTTGGGTATTTTTTCCCATCTTGTCTTCTATCCCACTGATGCGGTCCTCTGCTTCTTCTAGTCTACTCTTGATGCTTTCTATTGAGTTCTTTATAGCAGCGATGTCATTTTTCATTTCTTCTTGGTTCTTCTTCATTTCCTCTTGGTTCTTGCTCATATTGTCGAATTTGTCTTCCATTCTTTTCAGCCACCTTATGACCATTTCTCTGAATTCTTTCTCTGGAAGGTTACTTGCCTCCATTTCGTTTACGTCCTTTTCTGTTGATGCCTGCTTTTCTTTCATATGTGGGCTGTTTCTTTGTCTCCCCATGGTCTCTCTTCTCTGGATATCTGGTTATGTAGTTCTCTGTCTCCTTTCCGTGGTGGAGTGTAGCGCTCCTCTGGATCCGCGTGTTTGCACAATTGGGGACCAGTATTCTGGGGCTCACAGCTGTGCGGTGGGAGCTGCAGTTTTGGATACTCAGGCTTCCGATAAGCTCCACTTTCCCTTACTAGATGTGCTGCAGTTTTTTTAAATGACATTATCATTCAATGTCTAGTTTTACAAAAACTTTAGTTTAACCAAATAAACTACTAGTAATAGTAGTGAGTTTAAGTACCCATAATTACAACTTCAGAGAATGTGATCCTTATTCTGAATTTCATTGATAAGTTCCATTCACAGGAACTCAGGTCTTCATTACTAAAACTGAGGTTTTTTTCTAAAAAACAAATATTTTGTCCCTGGCCAATTTGGCTTAGTTAGTTGGAGAATCATCCCATACACTCAAAGTGAAGTGTGAGGGTTTGATTCCCGGTCAGGGTACATACCCAGTTTGCAGATTCAATTCCTGGTCAGGGTGTATATGGCAGGTAATCAACCAATCAATGTTTTCTCTCACATTTATGGTTCTCTCTTCCTCTCCCTCTCCCTTCCTCTCTCTAAAATCAAGAAATAGATATCTTAGGGTGAGGAGTGAAAAAGTAACAAAAGACATATTTTGGTATCTACCACTTCGGACATCTACCCTAAAATAACTGATATTTGTAAAACACAAAATGGTGACAGCAACCTTGAAATATATTCAGCAATTCATTAACATGTTTCTTTTGATCAAAGAGCTCAACAAATCTCTTCACTCTTTTAAGTTGTGTACCTTCATCCATTTTCATCAGCTTTATAGTATCTGAATGGCACTCATGTTTAAAACCCATCACCAGCTGCTGCTGCAGATGAGAAAGTTTTTTTTTTTTTTTCTCCAATTGCCATCATTTTTACTGATTTTCCTTCCTGGTTCCTGATATGCAAATTTATGTATAGGAGGTGATATTTTGGGGGATCAGGGAGGGATGTGGAAAGATTGGGACTAGATTTGCATTAACCCTTCACCACAAAATATATTTTCTATCAGTCTCAACTTTAAGCCTGTTTCTGTAACGTATGTCAAAGCTAATTGAATATGTAGCCAGCCAAGAAATATGGTGAATGCCTATGTCTGTCTAAACCATAAAGCAATAGGAAATTATGGGCTGGAGACATTCCTAATCTGTGCATGGGACTTGAAACAAAAACATAGGCATGAAATGACTCAAATAACAAAGCAGTGACATGTTGCAAAATGCTTTGCATTTAATAGCTTAGTAATATCATCTTTTAATTTATTTCTTGCAGTTTCTATCATTGATGTCTCCATTCTGTTAAATATTTCTCTGAATTGAGAAAGATTAAATGTTGACGGAAAGAAAAAAGGTCATATTTGACTTCCCCCAATTGTCACTATGCGTCCTCAAATTTGTTTACACACACACACACAGATTTATGACTCAGATATTAAACCTTTTTTTATTGTCTAAAGTTTTACATATGTCTCTTTTTTCCCTGATTGACCCTTCAAGCTCTTCCCACCCTGGGCAAGCCCCTACAGCCCCAGTGTCTGTGTCCATTGGTTATGCTAATATGCATGCATACAAGTCCTTTGGTTGCTGTCTAACCCCCCTGCCCTGCCATTGGTCTCTGGATCTATTCTTGTTCATTAAATTATGTTGATCATTATATCCCACATATGAGTGAGATCATGTGATATTTATCTTTCTCTTATTGGCTTATTTCACATAGCATAATGCTCTCCAGTACCATCTAAGCTGTTGCAAATGGTAAAAGTTCCTTCTTTTTTATAGTGGTATAGTATTCCATTGTGTAGATGTATCACAGTTTTTTAACACACTCATCTACTGATGGGCACTTACGCTGTTTCCAACAGATATTAAACCTTTCATGAATATTCAAGATTGCAAATAGTACCTGCTTCTTTCTAACTCAAAACACTTTTCAGTATTTAAAGACTGAGCTCAATATAATGAAAGTTTGATTTATGACATACAAAATATGTCATAAATGATAGAACCTGAAAGAAATAAATTAAAGGATGGTATTACTGAGTTATTAAATGCAAAACATTTGGAACATGCCACTACTTTGTTATCTTTTCTTTGTCCATCTACCCTGCTTCTCCTACTCCTGCTGCCACCACTAATTTTTTCAAGTACCTTTACACAATAGTTCATACCCACAATTAGAGTTAAACATACACAAGTAGAGTTACTAAATGGATCATCACATATAGCTCATCTGTACTAAGATAAAAATGCATTATTAAGAATGAATCAACAGAGTTTGAGATCTTGAATGAATGATAAGTTTTTACAGGAAAGAAAAAGAGGAAAAGGTTTCAGACATGAAGCTTTCTTATGATCATATAAATGGAGGATGATTGTGAAGACCATACATAGCAAGTTGTGGCAATGAAGTATATAAGCAATAAAAAGGCACATCACAATTTCATTACAAGAAAGCTCTTTTTAGGGAAAGTATTTGATAGCAAAGTGCTCAGATCTTGAAAGTCCCTGGCAGAGTGAAACAAAAAGAAGGAAATAAATGCATTCTACCTCTATATATGTGTGTGCATATCCTATCTAATAAAAGAGTAGTATGCAAATTAACCATCACTCTGCTACACCGACAAGCCATGCCCACCAGCCAATCAGGAGCGAGTATGCAAATTAACCCAACAAAGATGGCTGTGGCCACGGAGAGAGCAGGAGGCTTGGGTTTCCCTTACAATGGAGGAAGCCAAGCTTTCCTCACACCCTGGCCACCCCAGGCCTCCACTCAAGGCTACAAAGTTTCAATTATAGAAGATAAATAAACCCCAGATACCAGGGCCTCCACTTGGGTCGCCCTGGGGTGTGGCTGGCCTGTAAACCACCACAGGCCCCTCGTCCAGGCTGCCCCATGCCCCAAGAGAACCCCAACCCTGATCCTGGACACCCTTCAGGGCAAACCAGCTGATCCCCACCCATGCACCAGGCCTCTGTCCTATCTAATAAAATAGTAATATGCAAATTTACCATCACTCCGACACACAAGATGGCTGCCCCCATGTGGTCAAAGATCCTGCCCCCATGTGGACACAAGATGGCAACCACAAGATGGCCAGCAGGGGAGGGCAGTTGCGGGGGGACCCAGGCCTGCAGGGGAGAACAGTTGGGGGGGACCAGGCCTGCAGAGGAGGGCAGTTAGGGGCAAACAGGCTGGCAGGGAAGCAGTTAGGCATGAAACAGTCTGGCAGGGGAGTGGCTAGGGGGTGATCAGGCTGGTAGGCAGAAGCAGTTAGGGGCAATCAGGAAGGCAGGCAAGCAAGCAGTTGGGAGCCAGCAGTCCTGGATTATGAGAAGGATGTCCAACTGCCCATCGGATGGCCAGCAGGGGAGGGCAGTTGGGAGGGACCAGGCCTGCAAGGCAGAGCAGTTGTAGGCGATCAGGCTTGCAGAGGAGGGCATTTTGAGGTGACCAGGCTGGCAGAGGAGGGAAGTTGGGGGTGACCGGGCCTTCAGGGAAGGACAGTTGGGTTAGACCCAGGCCTGTAGGGGAGAGCAGTTGGGAGAACAGTTAGGGGCAAACAGGCTAGCAGGGGAGCAGTTAGGCATTAATCAAGCTGGCAGGGGAGTGGTTAGAGGGTGATCAGGCTGGCAGGCAGAAGCAGTTAGGGGCAATCAGGAAGGCAGGCAGGCGAGCAGTTGGATGCCAGTAGTCCTAGATTGTGAGCCTAAACAGGCAGTCGGACATCCCTCAAGGGGTCCCAGATTGGAGAGGGTGTAGGCTGGGCTGAGGGACACACACCCTCCGTGCATGAATTTTGTGCACTGGGACTCTAGTGTGTGTGTGTGTGTGTGTGTGTGTATATATATATATATATCCTGACTATAGTGCTTGACTGTAATCATTCTTTACATCCATTACTTATATTTCCCTTTCACTAGCCTGTAAATTAGGCATAGAAGATCTAATTACACCTTTTTTTTCCCACTTGTTAATTTAAAAATTGTGGTAAGAGGAACACAGGAGAGATTAAGTGCCCTATCCAAAGTCACACAGCTAGTTCATGGTAGAGCCAGTACTAAATTAAATTTTTTAGTAAGTTTCAGTATTTTTCAAATCCTTCCCCATGAATTTCTAGAGTTTCTGGGAAATTCTAGTGGTTGTTGTAAGGTAAAGGGACAAGAGATAGTGGATGAGTCTCTGAATAGCTCTTACTTTATCTCTTTCTTTTAAAATTATGTAAACTATTAGTCTCAGTGATTGGCTATTTTCTTACTATTTCTAGTTTTTTTATTTGTTTAACATGGCATCCTTCACATTTTTCTTTGATGCCCTCACATCCCCATTTAATATACTTGATATCCACTGTCCAGTAAAATGAGGTCATAGATGAAATATGAAGGAAAACAATAAAAATATTACTAACATTGAACCTCATAGGTCCCAGTCTTAGCATAATCCTTATCTTTTGAGGAACACTTAGAAAAACATTTCACCTGTCACAGGAGGAAGAAAAAAGAGCGTCATGAGCTCCAGAAGAGACAACACATTTGGAGAGAATGTGAAGTTGTAAACAACATGGAAATCCAGTCTGAGATCTGGGGAAATGGGAAACAACCCTCCTTAAGTTTGAATTTCCTCAGTAGAAGATCTTTGAATCTTTCTCTGGTGAAACACAGGTACCCTGCAAAGCTCATGGAAAAATATTTGCTTGATATCATGTTATAAGAATTGATAGCATGGCTTGTCTAAAAATTGGAGTGTCAGAAAGAGATTCTTAAATTTCCTGAAGGTCTGGTATGGCTAGGCCAAATATACAAATTTTCTCAAGGTTCCCAAGACAGGTGCACAAGTTAGCTGAGAAGGAGAGATATCCAGATGACCCACAGGAGCTCTTTTGGATGGTATGAGAGAAGAGTATAGCAGAAATCAAGAGTAGATAACCCAGCAAGGAGTCAGTTAAGGACACCATTACAACAAAATGATGCCAGCAAACAAGGGAATATAGCCCAGTATTAGAGTTAAGTGCATATTGGAAAACCAAAACAAAGTTCAGGAATGATGTCAAGGTGGCATTTGCATATGTCCCCTTGTAAGCTTAGGATATATCACAAGAAGAAGGAAAGGGTGAGTGAAATATCATGAATTTGATAACATTTAAATTGAAATGACTTAGAAATATAATCAAAGTGACTGAGTTTGTCTGAAAGTAATTTGATTACTGTTTCTGTCTCAGACAATATGAGGATGCCTATAGAAATTAATTTTAATTTTTGAAAAATATAATATTTAAACACCTAAGTTCATGGTACTGAGAAATTTGGACTTAATATGTCAGCTTTCCATATAAGATTTTATTTTAACAGAAAATGCCATCAAGTAAAAAAAAAAAAAGAAAATAGATCTTAACCTGTGAGAAATTGATAGTCTGCCTCTTAGGGGTAAAACACATTAGTGAGCAAGTGGGCACATTGGTTTCTAACAGTTCATGTTCATTTTTCTCAGCATTCCAAGAGTAGTAGAATATTGTTAAACTTTCAGTCTGGTGTATATAATGTTAAAATGAGGTTAGCCTTGACAGTGACCTAGACTCATAGCTTTCTGTAATATTAGGACTGAAGTACCTTATCTTGTCCATTTTACTATTGAGAAAATTGATATTGAGATCAGGAAAATTACTTGACTTCCTTTACCCTATGCTCTGATATTACAGCCATTGATAGTGAGCAACTTTCATTCTAGGAAATTTCTGGCCCGGATTACACTCATGGTAAAAAAGAAACAAAAATAAAAAGCAAGAATAATATTCCATGGGATTGTTATTACTTTGGGACACAATGAAAACTAAATGAATAATTGGCCATAAAATATTTAGGAAATGTTAATTACTATACAAATGTGAAAGAAATCCATTAATGTCATTAACAAAGTCATATAGTGACTCTATGAACCAGTCTCCCAGATGGAGAAAATAATATTTTTGTCAGAATTAATGGTGCAAGGTGAAAATTAAATTATTCCTTTAACATATAGGGACAGATAATTTAAACACTGTAGCATGGCTTTGACTACCCTCTTCATTAACTTAGCTTGCAGCTTGCATGAAATTCACAAACATTATTAGGGGTCATAAAATTACCATGCCTTTCTTGGAATTGAATACAGAATTGGCCTCTGTGAACTTCATCAGTCTCAGAGACTGCCTCACACTGACCAAAGCAATAGTACTTTTTATTATATCCAAATTTGTCAACAGTTAATTTCAACTGGCACTTTGATTTTCACATTACTGCACAGACCTAAAAGGAGAGTCTGATAATATTTTATTACCCCCTCTTGTAACGTTGAAGATGTCAATCAAATATTTTATAACTCTTTCTTGCCAGCAACATTTTTATGCTTTGTAATATCAATATATTCCATAGGGTAAAAAAAAAGTCACTAAAGACTACTTTTTTATTTTAATTTAGGTGACACTCACACAATTGATTTGGATATTTGCTTATTTTCCATTTGTTTTTTGTTTTGTTTTGTTTTCCAAAGAAAATAATCACTTTTATTATCGTGGATCTTGGTATATCTGAGGGAAAACACAAGCAAACCAAACAACACACATATAAATAACTTGCTTTTCTAACAAATGGATTTTCTACATATTATGTCCAGATGTTATCACCACCCATTTATTTCACAAGAGCATCTTGCTGAGAGCTGTACCTGATTGGCTGTGATCCTGGCCCTGCCAAATGTGATCATAATCCACAGTTGCAGGTGTTAGCAGAGGTCCTTAGGACTTCATCACCACCTCTTGATTTTGATGATACTGCAATTCTGTCATAGTGTAAAGTGGGCAACTTCAGGTCTTGCTTGATCTGCACCTTTCCCCCCTTCAGGGCACTTATTTATTATATTGTAAAACACCTTTAGATTGTGTACCCTATGTTACCTGTCTTCAGATCTATCTTGTGACCTGCTTAAAGCCTCCCTGTTTTTAAGACACTGGCTCAGACTTTTAGTATTTCATATAGCAGCTTTCCCCAGCTTTAAAAGGAGAAATTACAGCTTGCCCAGAAATCTGCTGCTTCACTAATTTTGAATTCAGATAAAATATTTATTTTCATTGTACCATATTGATTTTATCAGCCATTCATGTTGAGTTCAAGTGCCTCACCCTGACATTTAAATATATTGTTAAAGATATATTATTGCAAAAACAAAACAAGACTAGACAAAACACTACCACTTTCCTTTTCTCTCTGAGAAATCTTTGTATTTAGAGATTGTTATAGATAATATATCAAGAGTTCATTAAGTCATTTGACAAGTATTCTCATAATACTTTTGAGAATAAGATTCATTGAGTAAATGGTGAGGTAGAAGTATATACTAATTCTCCCCTTTTCAATGCAGGGCAAAGCTGGTAAATATCACACTTGTTCAATATAATAGGTACACTCTAGGTCAAGTATATGTTTCCTTTTTTATTTAATTTATTGGAGTGGTATTGGTTAACCCTATATAATAAAGAGCTAATATGCAAATGGTTGTCACTCCCTTGAGTCCTCACACCGGGGCCGAGGGACCTGAGGCCAGGCCGGTGGACCTGAAGCTGTGCCCCCAACCCTGCAGGGCTTGACAGGGGTGGGGCCAGCCAGGTGCAGGTGTTGTGCAATTTTGAAGCCCGCATGGGTGGGCAGGGATTTGACTCTGGGTCCTACAGCACGCCCCAGACTCTGACAGGAGGGAGATTTTCTTTTTTTTTTCTTTTTTTTAATATATTTTATTGATTTTTTACAGAGAGGAAGAAAAAGGGATAGAGAGTTAGAAACATCAATGAGAGAGAGACATCGATCAGCTGCCTCCTGCACGCCTCCTACTGGGGATGTGCCCGCAACCCAGGTACATGCCCTTGACTGGAATCGAACCTGGGACCCTTCAATCCGTAGTCCGATGCACTATCCACTGAGCCAAACCGGTTAGGGCGAGGGAGATTTTCATATACATTTTACTAATATTCTTTCATCTCTGACACTTCTATTATAGAGAAAGAGCAAATAGCAATATTGAAATATTTCCTCTAATCAATTCCCTTTTAATTGCATGAATTTTGTGCACCGGGCCACTAGTAAGATTATAAAGGTTTCATGTGTACATTTCTATGATACATGATTTGTATATTGCATTGTGTGCCCACTACTCAAAGTCAAATCATCATCCCTCATCATATATTTGACCCTCTGTAGTCTTTCTTATTCTCCAACCACCCTTAACTCTGGTAACCACCATACTATCTGGGTTTTTGCTTGTTTGTTTTCATTGTTTATTCATTTATTAATTTCAATTTAATATACATATGAGTGTAATTATATGGTTCTTAACTTCTTTTGTCTGAGTTATTTTGCTGAGTATGATATTCTCAAGGTCCATCCATGTTACTGCAAACGGCAGTATTTTATCTATTCTTATGGCTGAGTAGTATTCCATTGTATATATGTACCATTGCTTCGTTTTCCAATCATCTAGAAAAGGGCACTTCAGTTGTTTCCATGTCTTGGCTACCATGAATAATGCTGCAATGAACATAGGGGTGCATATACCTTTGTGAATAAATGTTTTCAAATATTACCCGTAGATAAGCAGAAGAGCATCCGCTGGGTCTTATGGTAAATTTACTCATATTTTAGGAACTTCCATAGTGTTTCCCATAGTGGATGTACCAGTTTTCATTCCCTAAAGCAGTGAATGAGGGTTTCCTTTTCTCCACAACCTCTCCAACACTTGTTATTACTTGTCAAGTTGATAATAGCAATTCTAACAGGTGTGAGGTGGTATCTCATTATAGTTATGATTTAAATTTCTCTAATAGCTAGGATAGTTGACCATATTTTCATATATTTGTTGGTCATTTTAATGTCTTTTTGGGAGAACTGACTGTTCAGGTCCTCTGTCATATTTTAATTCAATTATTTGTTTGTTTGTTTTTTGGTTGAATTGTATGAATTCTTTATATATTTTGAATATTAACCCCATGTCAGAGCTGTTGTTTTCAAATATTTTCTCCTATTCTGTTGGCTGCCTTTTTGTTTGGTTGATAGTTACTTTTGCTGTGCAGAAGCTTTTTAGTTTGATATAATCTCATTCATTTACATTTGCCTTTACCTCCCTTGCCTTTGGCATCAAGTTCATAAAATCTTCTCTAAGACCAAGGCTCATAAGTTTACTACCTGTGCTTTCTTCTATGTAATTTATTGTTTCAGTTCTTATATTTAGGTCTTTGATTCATTTTGAGTTATTTTTTGTATAGGGGCAATTAACAGTCTAGTCTCATTCTTTTGCATGTTCTTTTCCAATTTTCCCAGTACCATTAATTGACTTGGCTTTCTTTGCCCTATTGTATATTTTTGAAACCTTTGTCAAGAATTATTTGCCCATATAGATGTGGGTCATTTTCTGGGCTCTCAATTCTGTTCCATTGGTATGCGTGTCTGTTTTTCTGCCAATACCATGCTGTTTTGATTATCTTTACTTTGTAGTATAATTTGAAGTCAGGTAGTGTGATACCCTGGCTTAATTCTTTTTCCTCAAAATTGCTTTGGCTATTCAGGGTCTTTTGTGGTTCCATACAAATATGATGATTTTTTTGTTTTATTTCTTTAAAAAGTATAATTGGAATTTTGATGGGGATTGCATTGTATCTGTATATTGCTTTGGGTAATATGGCCATTTTAACTATGTTGATTCCTCCAATCCATAAACATGAAATATCTTTCTATTTCAGTATGTCTTTTTTAATCTCTTTTAATAATGATTTGCCGTTTTCAGGATATAGGTTCTTCACATTCTTTGTTAAGTTTATGCCTAGCTGTTTTACTTTTTTGGTTTCAATTGTAAAATATTTTTTTTCATTTATTTTTTAAAATTAATTGGCTAGTGTATAAAAATGCAGTGGATTTTTGTATATTGATTTTTGTATCCTGCAACTTGACTATATTTGTTTATTGGTTCTAATAGCTTTTTGGTGAAGTCTTTAGAGTTTCTATATAAAGAATCATGTTATCTGGAAAAAAAAGACACTATTGCTTCTTCATTCCTAATTTATATATATATATATATATATATATATATATATATATATATATATATATATATTTTATTTCTTTCTCTTGCATTATTGCTCTGGCTAGGACTTCTAGCACTATGTTGAATAAGAGAGGTGAGATTGGACATCCTTGTCATGTTCCTGATCTCAGAGGAAAAACTTTCAGTTTGTCCCCATTGAGTATGATATTAACTGAGAGTTTTTTATATATGTCCTTTATTATGTTGAGGTACTTTCCTTCTATACCCATTTTATGGAGTGTTTTAATCATAAATGGTTGTTGTATCTTATCAAATGGTTTTTCTGCATTTTTATAAGATCATATGTTTTTATCATTTATTGTGATGGTGTGGTATATTACAGTGATAGATTTTTGTATTTTGAATCATCCTGGTACCCTGGAAGGAACACCACTTCATCGTGATATATTATTTTTAATGTATTATTTTATTAGATTTTGCTTAGAAGTTTTGCATCTGCATTCATCAGAGATATTGATCTATAGTTTCCTTTTTTGTATCATCCTTGCCAGGTTTTGGTATAAGGGTTATGTTTGGACTCATAAATGTGTTAAGAAGTATTGCATCTCTTTCAATTTTTTGGAAGAGTTTGAGAACGATAGGTAGCAAATCTTATTTGAAAGTTTGGTAGAATTTACTATTGAAACCATTGGATCCTGGACTTTCACTTTTTTAGAGGTTTTTTTTTTATTATTATTGTTTAAAGTATTACAAATAGTAGTATATATGTCTCCTTTTTTTTTCCCCATTGACCTCCCCTCGGCCTCCCCAACCCCCCAGTACATGCCTTTACCTGCGTCTCCCCAGTGTCTTGTATCCATTGGTTATGCTTATATGCATGCATACAAGTCCTTCGGTTGATCTCTTACAGCGCCCCCCCCCCAAACCTCCCCTGCCTTCCCGCTGTAGTTTGACAGTCTGTTCAAGGCTTCTTTGCCTCTGTATCTATTTTTCCCCATTTCTTTCCTTTAAAAAGTCTTGCCTCTGCAGACTAGAAATAAACATATAATAACAAAAAATGTTTGAGTCCCAATTTCAATGTCCAACAGTTCTGAGTCCCCGTTTCAATGTCAAACAGTTCCTTATGTGTACATGTCAGCAACGATATCTGGATGGTGGGCACATGGTAGCAATGCAGGTCCGACCCTCTCTGGTTTGGTCCTGGGCAACTTGCTGCGATGCACAGCTGCTGACTGCTAGTGTGGCAAGGTGTCGTCAGTGTCTTCCATCTCTGGACTGTTTCTCCTCTTGTCTTCGTGGTTGGAGCAGACCTGTCAATTCCTCTCTGTTGCAGGAATCTACATGGTTTTGGAGTTGTTTTCTGAAAATATACAAACATATTCTCGACCAAAAGTTAATTTAGGAATCTTTTCTATATAATTGATTTGGGATCCTTTTTATTTTTGCCCAAATGATTTTCCTTTGTCTTATTTAGACACCATGTGTGTTTTTCATGGGTGTCTTGCTGTTAGCATTACAAATGAAAATTAATTTTGTAAAGTAAAAATTTTCTAGATGTAATTTACTTATAGGATATTTTTCCTTACATGATATTACCCTACTATCTCCCCTTTTTTTGATTAGTAGAGGCTTTTGTAAATTTTATAATGCAGTCTTGATAACTTTAAATTTTAATTTTTTGCACAAAAATATGGCTGCTTTAGTTTAATTGCATGTTCAGGAATTTTACCATGAGATGAACTACCAATAGAAATTTTAGTTACCACTTTAGGAACAGCTTTTTGTCCAGTACAATTAAATTTTCTTGAATATTCACTTATTTCAATTAGCCTATTTAAATTAATCTGAAAACTTGATTATTATTTTACTGTCAAATTTAATACTCTACCAACAATCTTAGTTTACCCTGTAAATATTAGTGGAAAGGATTATTTGCATTCTTGAGTAGGCCCTGAGCATTCCTGGTGCTAGGCTGGATTTAGATATAGGGCAGCTGCTGTCAGCCAAGTCTCTGTCTGTCACCTGTGTCCCGATCTGAGCTGGACATGGGAAGCAAAGCAGCCATGGGGGCAGGAGACCTCCCTCAGACGGGGTGAGGGTTCAGGCCCCTGCAAGGTTGAGGGGGTGAGGGTCTGTGCCCCACCTCTGTTGACCCCCAAGTTCTCTCCTGATGGCCCCTCTGCGACTCTGCCTGTCTTAGGTTGTTCCTTCCCTGAGGAATCTTACTAGTCTCTGACTAAACAGTCATCCTCCGGGGCCAAGCAGGGTGATGTGAGGTTCAGTTCTGTCTCCTTGGTAGCCTATGCCCCTGTGGCCTCCAAGCCCAGCACTTGCCTTGGGATCCCCTGGCCTGCTGGCAGGGCCCCGCACTGATCACATATCTCGGGGAACTCAATATATTTGGCCTCTTGAACTAAAGTAAGTAATTTGTGTTTTTGCCTCCCTGACAAAGTTTATATAAAGTTACAAAAAGAAATTGACAGCCAGTTTGAAATTGAATTGCCATGGCTTAGAGTAAAGAATATCCTTACATGATATTATTCTACAATGTCATTATAATTTTAGATATTTTACAACAGCATATTGTACAATTATCCCAAACAGACGTATAAACTAATTCTTTGAATGTTTGGCAGCAATTTTAAAAAAAGGACATGAAAGGATTTAATCCCTTTCAGAAGGAATTAAGGTGCTGGGAAGGCACTTGAGCATTCCATATTGGCCCCTCTTGCCTTTTGTGCCAAGAGGGACCCTCTTCTCACAATCCAATTGCCCTCAGCTGTTGTCTGAGCTTTCTGTTAATGCTGAGCTTGAAGCCTCGTGGTGGCTGGTACCATGGATCTGTCTCTTGCCCAATGGTGTGTGCTGGGCCCTCCCTGGAGAAGTTTAGAGGTTTTTGATGGTTGCTTTAATTTCTGCACAATTGATTGGTCTACTTAGATTTTCTGATTATTCATGATTCAGTCTAGGAAGATTGTGTGTTTATAAGAACCTATCCATTTCTTGTAGGTTATTGAATTTGGTGGCATATAATCTTATATAGTGTTCTAGATTGATCCTTTATATTTTTGTGATATCTGTGGTAACTTCTCTTTAATTTCTGATTTTGTTTATTTGAGCCTTTTTATCTTAGTGAGTCTAGCCAGGAGTTTGTCAATTTTATTTATCTTTTCAAAGAACAAGCTCTTTTTTTGTATTAATTTTCATAGTCGTTTTGTTCTGTATTTCACTCAATTCGCTCTAACTTACTTTTTCCTCTCTCTTGCATAATTTGGGCTGCTTTTATTCTAATTTTTCTAGTTCTTTATGATGTAATGTTAGGTTGTTTACTTGAAATGTTTCTTATTTTTATAGATATGTCTCTAATAATATAAACTTTCCTCTTATTACTGCTTTTGCTGCATCCCAAAATTTTGATATGTCATGTTGTCATCCTCATTTATCTCTACATATCTTTAAATCTCACCTTTTGTTTTTTGACCATTTTTAGGAGCATGATTCATTTGCATATGAAATTAATGTGCTAAGTGTGCTCTTTAATTTTCCTAATGGTGTGGTTAATATGGGTTCTTATCCTCATGGAAGAAATAGGTGTGTGTGAACAAATGCCTTGTCCAAATATAAGTAGTGGAGAAAGATTTCTCCACTTTCTCATCATCTTTTTCTAATCATCACTTTAAGAAACAGTTCTCCCTAAGATCATCAATAATATCCATATCTTCTACACCATGGACCAATTATTAACCCTAAATTAATTTTTTCTTCTTGAAACATTCTCTTCTTTTAACTCCTATGATTCCACACTCACCTAGTTATAGCCTGCTTCTCTGTCTATTCCTTTTTAAAAATCATCTTTTCAATTACAGGTGATATACAATATTATATTAATTTCAGGTATACAGACCAATGATTAGAAATTATATAACTTATTAAGTGATCATCCCAACAAATCTTATAGTCAGAGGTTCTAACTCCCCAAGGGATCCTGAGGAACTATATACTTTTCCAAATTATATCCCAACATTATTTTCATGTATTATTATGGTCTCAAAGTTTATAGCTTACCATTTCTCTTCTTATTGCGGTTACTCAGAGATCTCACTCTTTCCTTAAATGTTTATCATGGTGGAATTGATTTGAATGGACCTTAGTTTACATTGAATTTAGCTTACAATTAACATCTCTGAATTCTTTAAAATGGTCAGATATAATATCCTAACTCAAGTCTCATAACAAAATTAGTCATTGTCTACTAATCAGCAGATATTTAATTTCATGTGAACTTAAGACATTAAAGCCAAATTCTCTGTCTGTATCTTCAAGTACATAGAGATCATTCTTACTTTTCAGTTTACTTTTTTTTTTTTTTTTTTTTTTTTTGGTCAGTAGATCAAACTCAAGGCTGAGTTCACCAAATTCTGTGAAAATGTTCAAATTTGTATTATTGTTGGTAATATTTTTTACATACGATTTTCTACTGAAGGCTGATATATGATCTCCATTTTTTCAGATTTATTAGTCCACTCTAGTTATATTCTTAGATTAGTACTCCTTGAAGTATCAACGTAGTCTCTTTTAAGAGAAATTGATGAACATAGAAGAGAACTCACATATGATATAGACCCAGATTTTGAAGGAACCAACTAGCTGCATCTAAATTATTCTACCTTCATTTCCAAACATATTTTACAAATTAATTATTGTAGTCAACATGTTTTACTATCTGACATTACTATGACTTTAATCAGTACGTGAAAATCATTGAAACTGTAAATTCTGTCTTTGCTGTCATGCAAATTTGTTATGGCCTAATTGAAAATCACATTATAAAAGTCTTGGGGTTTTTTAATTTAAAAATATTGTCAAGCAGTATGCAAATTCAGTAACAGAATCTTTAGAAGTCTCAAGGGGGAATATTGTATAGCTTATTTTTAAGAGAGTTGTATTTTATTGTAAATGTTGGTTCTTTGTATACAACCTAACATATGTTGTGAAAATGTGTTAGCTCCCTAGGTAACTCTTGAATAAAATCTGTCATGTTTTATGAGAGTCTTGACTACTTTACTTTAAATTTCATTTTAACATCTAATTCTAAACTTGGGATATTTTATGTACTTGTATGTAATCCTCAACATTTTCCATGGGGCATTTCACATTTCCAAATGTAGGATACCAAGTCTTACTTGCACTATGTTTTATTTCTCTTATTATACTCTCAATATTTTTCTATTTTTTAAATCGAAATATTTGATATGTAACATTGTGTGAATTTCAGGTACATAACATGCTGATTTGATACATTTTTATATTGTAATATGATTGCTCTTGTAACAACAGTTAGCATCTTTATCATGTCACATAATTATAATTTTGTGTTTGGAAAAATAAAGATTTCATCTCTTGTACACTATTGGAATGTAAATTTGTTAATCCATTATGGAAAGTAATATGGAGGTTCTTTAAAAAATAATAACAGTCTCTTTCTCAGAAATATAAACAAACCTTTGAGTGCATATTATTGGCTACAGTAGGACAAATGCTTACTCTTAAAACAATCACTGAGGGCAGATGTATGGTTTATGCTAATCAGGGTGTAATCTTGGAGGTTTGGGAGGTTTCAATTATACATAGACTATATGAGTTGAGAGTGAAGAAAATGATATTCCTCAAAGAAAATACTGGGTACTGTTTCAACAGAAAGGTGTTAGGCAAAAAAAAATTATAGAAGTCTACTGCATAGTAAGAGGACATACAGATGGCCAATAGACATATATGAAGGGATAGTCAAGGTCACTAATCATTAGAGAGATGCAAATTATAACCACAGTAAAATATCACATCACACCTGTCAGAATTACTGTCATCAATAATTCCACAAACACCAAGTGTTGGTGAGGATGTGGAGAACAGGGAATTCTCATACACTGTTGGTGGGAATGCAGACTGGTGCAGCCACTGTGGAAAATTAAAGTGATTCTACTTCTGGGAATTCATCTGAAGAAATCTGAAACAGTAATTTGGAAGTATAAATGCACACCTATGTTCATTGCAGCATTATTCACAATAACCAAGATTTGAGAACAGCCTAAATAACCATCACTGGAGGAGGGGATAAAAAAGTTGTGGTATGTTTACACAATGGAATACTACTCAGCCATAAAAAAATGAACTCTTATCCTTTGGAACAACAAGGATGGACCTGGAGAGCATTATGTTAAGTGAAATAAGCCAGTCAGAGAAAGACAAGAACCATAGGATTTCACTATTATGTGAAATGTAATAAATACAATGAACTAACAAGCAAATAAAGACAGACTCATAGATAGAGAGCAGGATCACACATCTCAGAGGGTGGGATGCTGGGTGGGAGGGGTTAAGAGATTGAGCAAAAAGAAAAAAAAGAGAAAAACTCATGGACATTGACAGCAGTGCAGTAATTGCTGGGGGGTGGGGGGTTATAGTGGGGGGTAGTAGAGCAGAGTATAGGGACATAATGGTGATGGATCGAGACAACTTGGATAGTGAACACACAATACAGTGTACAGATGATGTGTTACAGAATTGTGCATTCAAAACCTGTATAATTTTGTTAAATTGTCACCCCAATAAATTCAATAAAAAGAATAAATAAAATGCTACAGTTTGGCAAATATCTGCCCTAAAAAGAAGAATCATCTGGGGAGCTTTATAATATTTATAGTGCAGAGACTGCACACCTGAAGAGAAACTCATGGAACAGACGAGGCCAGATATGATGAATGAAGAAGAGGTGGAAGTGCTCTTCCCTAGATTTAAACTGGAGGAGAATTAAGACATTTAGGATGTTCTTCACCATCTGAGAATGTAGACTTTTCTGGAATGTTCTCTGGGAGAAAATTCTTTCTGTCTAAGGTCCTGCACAAACCCTTTGTGGAGGTCCAAGAGGAAGGTACAGAGGCTGTGGCCAGCACTGCCACCATTATGATGTTTATATGTCAAAGATTCACCACTGGGTTCTGTGCTGACAACCTCTTTCTTTTCTTTTTCAGCACAGCAAAACCAAAGAGTATTGTGTTCTGTGGCTGATTCTCCTCCTCTTAAAGAAATGGTCAGCACCACATGTAGCTCTTCTCCTGTCTCCTGCTGACTCATTCTCCCTCTGATACTTCACAATGTGCCTGAAATCCAAAGTGACCTTTGGAGACAATCCAAATATAGAGAGCCTAATATTTAAATCCAAAAAGAAAAAAAAAAGAGTATAGACTTTGGAGTTCAGTAGCATAGTGTTTAAAGTCTTAGGTGTGGGGTCTGACAAAAAGTTCAAATTCTGTTCTGCTACTTAGCAGGTATGTTGTCTCAGGCAAATTATTAAAATTTTATGAGCCTCAGTTTCCACATTTGTAAAGTGATAACTACAATTTTACAGAGATATGGTCTCCATTTAAATAATTAATTGTGTATCTTGCACTTAGCATAATGCTTGGCACACAATAAGCACTTGATACACGGTAGCTACTATTGTTGTTATTATTAAAATAAGCATTGAGGAAAGATGTAGAAATTATAGTAATGAAGTTCTGTCTTAAATTATTAAAATTTAATGCAATAAACACTTAATGATCTAGACTAGGCAATTGAAATGCAAAGACATGGCCAAATATATACAATTTTCAAAGAATCCACATAACAAGGGTATATTAAGAATGTAAAAATTTACCCCCCTCCAATCACCTTTTCTCCAAAGTGACATTTATTAAAATCTTAGACATTAAGAGAACTTGAAAAAATTGGTAACATTTTCCAAGTTTTTGGAACTTTGTCTGTTTACTCTCATTTTACCTGTTCATTTATATTTGACCCTTTAATAACTGCGAGTAAGGTTTTTCTGTTAGAAATGTATTAGTTTCCAGTAATAGAAAACTCAATACATAGTGTGATAAGAAAAAGAAGAGACAGAAAGGAATATATGGGTTTGCTTAACAATTGAAAATTCCAGGGGTAGGACTGACTTCAGGATCAGCTATTTTTAGGGTCAAATGATATCATCAGGACTGATCTAATCTCTACGTCATGACTTCCTCCAGCTGGTTTGGCCTCATACTGCTCTATACAGTACGAAGATAATAACACTGTCTTCAGGGCCTACCTCATCTCAGGTTTTAGTCCATGAAAAGAAGAAGAATGGTTTATTTTCTAGAAATATCGGAAGGCCTTTGATGGTATATTATTTGGTACACTAGAACAAATGCTGATTCTTAAAACAATCACGGGGGGCGGGCAGATAAATGGTTTAGGGCTAATTAGCGTACAACCTTGGAGGGTAAAACATGGATTGAGAGTGAGGAAGAGGATATTCTTCAAAGGAAATATTCATTACTGTTTTAACAGAAGGGTGTTATGCTGAAGAAAAAAAAACTGCTTTATAGTAAGTCTACTTTATAGTAAGGTTTTTTCAAGCTGAGATATTTAAAAGATACTAGTATAACCAAAGATGACTTAAACACCTAATGATCATATGGCTAGTAAATTTCCCTTGGTATGCTACAGCAAATTGATCAACATAAATAAAATCAGATTGATTTGATTTAGTCAATATAATTTTATGAATTATCACATGGTATCACTGACTATTTTTCTTCTTAACATTTTTGACATAATGCATGGTGGAACTGTACCTAAAACCCATTGCTAAAAGAAGGCTTATTACCTATTTGCAAGTTATAAATACACAATGAATTTAAAGCAGTATAAGAGAAGTAACTTTTTTCCCAAATATTACTCAAGGCTATAAAATTTAAATAACTGAACTGCATAATTTTAATTTTTCGATATCACATAATACATTTGATAAAAGTGGCAAACTCTCAAAATATTGCTTTCAGTCAGAAGAAGAATAACTGATTAAGACAAAGTGACAAGAAGATGCAAAGTTGAAACAATAAAAAAGGTGATTGTTAAGTTTAGTATTTTGGACTCTATTAGCATGAACTTAAATTCTAGAACTGGTGTGTTACAGAATCAATTTATACTTTGTTATCTTTCAAACCCCATCCTTCTATGAAGTTATTGGCTTTATTTGGAGGAAAAATCATTCATCTTTAGAATGCTTTTGAAAATGAAGCTGAGTTTTAAAAGCTTTGGTTCACTCCATAAATGTGTTTATCTTTAAAAGCTGTTCATCAATTTGTAACTTCTTGTAAAGTTTAACCATGGCCAGTGCTTTAGAAGCTGTAGAAAGAAAGACTGGTACTTATGAAAAATTCAAAATGTTCCAAATTGTGCTACATGGAAAAACTATGAAAAGACATAATATTGATGAATAAAAAAAGTCTAATTAAGATTTAAAAAACTGGCAAGCAATTAATGGAATAAGAAAATGTGTCAAAGAAACTTTTTTATTTTTTTTGTTTTAATTTTTTTATTAAGGTATTATATGTGTACATATCTTACCATTGACCCCCCACTCCCATACATGCCCTCACCCCCCAATGTTTTGCATCCGTTGGTTACTCTTATATGCATGCATATAAGTCCTTCAGTTGGTCTCTTATTTCCCCCACCTCTCCCTAACCTTCCCACTGTAATTTGCCAGTCTGTTTGATGCTTTACTGCCTCTGTATCTATCTTTTTGTTCATCAGTTTATAATGTTTTTTATTATCCACAAAAGAGAGATCATGTGGTATATTTCTTTCATTGACTGGCTTATTTCACTTAGCATAATGTTCTCCAATTCCATTCAGGTTGCTACAAATGGTAAGAATTCCTTCTTTTTATGGCAGCATAGTATTCCATTGTGTAGATGTACCATAGTTTTCTGATCCAGTCATCTGCTGACGGGCACCTAGGCTGTTTCCAAATATTAGCTATTGTAAATTGTGCTGCTATGAACATAGGGGTGCATATATCCTTTCTGATTGGTGTTTCTAGTTTCTTAGGATATATTCCTAGGAGTGGGATTACTGGGTCAAATGGAAGTTCCATTTTCAGTTTTTTGAGGAAACTCCATACTGTTCTACACAGTGGCTGCACCAGTCTGCATTCCCACCAGCAGTGCACGAGGGTTCCTTTTTCTCCGCATCGTCGCCACACTTGTCGTTTGTTGATTTGTTGATGATAGCCATTCTGACAGGTGTGAGATGGTATTGCATTGTCGTTTTGATTTGCATCTCTCGGATAATTAGTGACTTTGAGCATGTTTTCATGTGTCTCTTGGCCTTCCTTCTGTCTTCTTTCGAAAAGTGTCTATTTAGATCAGATGCCCATTTTTTGATTGGATCATTTATCTTCCTTTTATTAAGTTGTACGAGTTCCCTGTAGATGTTGGAGATTAAACCTTTATCAGTGATAACATTTGCAAATATGTTCTCCCATACAGTGGGTTTTCTTGTTGTTTTGTTGATGGTTTCTTTTGCTGTGCAAAAGCTTTTTATTTTGATGTAGTCCCATTTGTTTATTTTCTCTTTGGCTTCCATTGCCCTAGGGGCAGTATCAGTGAAGAAGTTCTTTCAAAATATGTCTGAGATTTTTTTGCCTGTGGATTCCACTAGCATTTTTTATCGTTTCCCGTCTTATATTTAAGTCCTGTATCCATTTTGAGTTTATTTTTGTGTATGGTGAAGTTGGTGATCTAGTTTCCTTTTTTTGCATGTATCTGTCCAATTTTCCCAACACCATTTATTGAAGAGACTGTCTTGACTCCATTGTATGTGCATGCCTCCTTTGTCAAATATTAATTGCGTATAGTGGTTTGGGTCGATATCTGGATTCTCTATTCTATTCCATTGGTCCATATGTCTGTTCTTGTGCAAGTATCAGGCTGTTTTGAGAACAGTGGCTTTGTAATACAGCTTGAGATCTGGTATTGAGATCCCTCCTACTTTATTCTTCTTTCTCAGGATTGCTGTGGTTATTTGGGGTCTTTTTTTATTCCAGATGAATTTTTGGAGAGTTCTTTCTAGGTCTGTGAAATATGCCATTGGTATTTTAATGGGGAGTGCATTGAATCTATAGATTGCTTTGGGTAGTATGGACATTTTGATGATGTTGATTCTACCAATCCATGAACATGGTATGTTCTTCCATCTGTTTATGTCTTCCTCTATCTCTTTTTTCAGTGTCCTGTAGTTTTCCGCATATAGGTCTTTTACCTCCTTGGTTAAGTTTATTCCTAGGTATCTTAATTTTTTTGGTGCGATGGTAAATGGGATTGCTTTTCTAGTCTCTCTTTCTGTAAGTTCACTATTGGTGTAAAGAAATGCCATAGATTTGTTGGCGTTAATTTTGTATCCTGCTACATTGCTGAATTCATTTATTAAGTCTGTTATTTTTTGGTGGAGTCTTTCGGGTTTTTTATGTACAATACCATGTCATCTGCAAATAAGGACAGCTTTACTTCTTCTTTTCCAATTTGGATGCCTTTTATTTCTTCTTCTTGTCTAATTGCAATGGCTAATACTTCCAGTACTATGTCAAACAGGAGTGGAGACAGTGGGCATCCCTGTCTTGTACCTGTTCTTAGGGGAAATGGTTTTAGTTTTTGCCTATTGAGTATGATGTTAGCTGTGGGTTTATCATATATACCGGTAGCTTTTATTATGTTGTGGTATGATCCTTCTATTCCCACATTGTTGAGAGTTTTTATGAAGAAAGGGTGTTGGATTTTGTCAAATGCTTTTTCTGCATCAATTGATATGACTATGTGATTTTTATCTCTCAATTTGTTTATGTGATGTATCACGTTATTTGATTTGCAGATATTGTACCATCCTTGCATTCCTGGGATAAATCCTACTTGGTCATGGTGTATGATCTTTCTGATGTACAGCTGGATCAGATTTGCTAGAATTTTGTTGAGGATTTTGGCATCCACATTCATGAGGGATATTGGCCTGTAATTCTCTTTCATTGTGTTGTCTTTATCTGGTTTTGGTATTAGGGTGAGGCTGGCTTCATAGAAGGATCTTGGAAGTGTTCCTTCCTCTTGAATTTTTTTGAAATAGTCTGTGGAGCATAGGTTTTAGTTCTTCCTTGAATGTTTGGTAAAACTCTCCTGTGAAGCCGTCTGACCCCAGGCTTTTGTTTGCTGGAAGCTTTTTGATGACTGCTTCAATTTCTTCCATAGTTACTGGCATATTGAGCTGTTTAGATTCTTCCTGATTGAGTTTTGGAAGGTTATATTTTTTCTAGGAATATGTCTATTTCCTCCAGGTTGTCCAGTTTGTTGGAACAGAGTTGTTCATAGTATTTTTTAACAATGCTTTATATTTCAGCGGGATCTGTTGTTATTTCACCTCTTTCATTTCTGATTTTGTTTATTTGGGTCCTCTCTCTTTGCTTCTTGGTGAGCCTGGCTAGAGGTTCATTAATCTTGTTTATCCTTTCAAAGAACCAGCTCTTGGTTTTGTTGATCTTTTGTATTGTTTCTTTGGTCTCTATGTCGTTTATCTCCGCTCTGATCTTTGTTATTTCTTTCCTTCTGCTTACACTGGGATTTTCTTGTTGCTCTTTTTCTAACTCTTTGAGTTGTAGGGTTAGGTAATTTATTACCATTGTTTCTTGTTTTTTTGCAGTAGGCTTGTAGAGTTATGAATTCCCTCTCAAGACTGCTTTCGCTGTGTCCCATAGATTTTGAATTGTTGTGTTTTCATTGTCATTTGTTGCCATGATGTCTTTTATTTCTTCCTTGATCTCTCTGGTAACCCAGTCATTGTTTAATAGCATGCTGTTTGGTCTCCATGTGTTTGATTTATTTGGGTTGTTTTTATTGTAGTTGATTTCCAGTTTTATGCCACTGTGTTCTGTGAAGATGCTTGATATGATTTCTATCTTCTTGAATTTGAAGGGACTTTGCCTATGTCCCAACATATGGTCTATCTTTGAAAAAGACCCATGTGTACTTGAGAAGATGTATATTCTGTGGCTTTGGGTTGAAATGTTCTGAAGATGTCAATTAATTCCACCTGGTCTAGTGAGTCCTTTAGGATTGATGTTTCTTTCCTGATTTTTTGTTTAGAGGATTTGTCCAATGGTTATAGTGGGGTATTAAAGTCTCCTACTATGATTGTATTGCTGTCAATCTCTCCCTTGATATCCTCCAGGAGTTTTTTTTTATGTATTTGAGTGCTCCTTTATTGGGTGAATATATGTTTACCAGAGTTATTTCTTCTTGTTGGATTGCTCCCTTTCATATTATGAAGTGGCCTTCCTTATCTCTTGTTATGTCCTTCACTTTGAGATCTAATTTTTCAGATATCAGTATTGCTACCCCAGCTTTTTTTTCAGTTCCATTTGCCTGGAAAATCTTTTTACATCCCTTCACCCTCACTCTGTGTGTTTCTTTTTTTCTGAGGTGGGTTTCTTGTCAACAGCAGGTATATGGGTCTTGTTTTCTTATCCAATCCGTTACCCTATGTCTTTTGATTGGAGCATTTAATCCATTTACATTTAAAGTTATTATTGATAGGTACTTATTCGTCGCCATTTTTATTCTTTACCCCTGTGTTCCTTCTTCGCTTCCTATTTCTTTTTTTTTTTACAGCAGACCCTTTCGCATTTCTTGCATTGCTGGTTTGGTGGTAATAAATTCCCTTAGTCCTTTTTTGTCTGTGAAGCTCCTGATTTCACCTTCAATTTTGATTGATAGCCTTGCTGGGTACAGTATTCTTGGATTCAGCCCCTTCATTTGCATGACTTTGTATATTTCATTCCATTCCCTTCTGGCCTGATGAGTTTCTGTTGAGAAATCAGTTGCTAGTCTGATGGGGGTTCCTTTGAATGTAACTTTCTGTCTCTCTCTTGCCTCTTTTAAGATTCTTACTTTGTCGTTGGTGTTTGCCAATTTAATTATAATGTGCCTTGGCGTCGGTCTTTTGGGGTTCACTTTGCTTGGGACTCTGTGAGCTTCTTGGATTTGTGTGGGTTTTTTCTTCCTTATATCAGGGAAGTTTTCTGTCATTATTTCTTCAAACAGGTTTTCTATTCCTTGTTTAGCTTCCTTTCCTTCTGGAACCCCTATTATGCGGATGTTGTTTTGTTTTGCGTTGTCCCAAATTTCCCTTAGGCTCTCCTCCTGCTTTTTAATTTTTTTTTTTTCTAGAAGCTGCTCTACTTGGGTATTTTTTCCCATCTTGTCTTCTAGCTCACTGATGTTGTCCTCTGCTTCTTCTAGTCTACTCTTGATGCTTTCTATTGAGTTCTTTACAGCAGCGATGTCATTTTTCATTTCTTCTTGGTTCTTCTTCATTTCTTCTTTGTTCTTGCTCATATTGTCGAATTTGTCTTCCATTCTTTTCAGCCACTTTATGACCATTTCTCTGAATTCTTTGTCTGGAAGGTTGCTTGCCTCTATTTCGTTTACTTCCTTTTCTGTTGATGCCTGCTTTTCTTTCATATGTGGGCTGTTTCTTTGTCTCCTCATCGTCTCTCTTCTCTGGATGTCTGGTTATGTTGTCTCTCTCTCCTTATCCCAGGTGAAATCTGACCTTTCCTTGATGGAGTGCAGAGCTCCTCTGAATCCGTGTGTTTGTGCCAATTGGGGACTGGTGTTCTGGGCCTTGCAGCTGTTTGGTGGGTGCTGCAGTTGTGGATTCTCAGGCTTCTGATAAGCTCCACTTTCCCTTTCAAGATGGCACAGACTCTGCGTCCGAGCCTGTAGCTCTGGGAGGGCGACCCAGCCGCAGTGGGTGATGCCCGTCCAGGGGAACCCGGTCTAGCAATCCCCCACATTCTTCTAGAGTTTAGCTGTCCCTTAACTTGCCAAAAACACTCCTCGTGTGACCCTCAGCTGTTCTTTCTTTCTACTCCAGGACAAGGCTCAGAACACATCTGTCTATTCCTCTGCCATTTTTCCTAGTCTTCAAAGACACTTTTAAGAAACATAGTATAAACTTCATTTTTTTAATGTTCTTACTTTTCATGAGTCATTTTAAGCTAGAGACAAAAATGAATCGATGTAATATTTATAGGAGATCATATATACCCATAAAGAAACTGTTATATATGAGTTTATAAAATTTATAAATTAAGTTTTTATTTTAAGATATCTCACAAATTCCACAATCAACTACTACTGTTTTTATTTTCTTTCCTGAAAAGATGATATAACAGAAAATACCCCACTCAATGAAAACTTGGTCCTTTCAGGAGAGAATTAATGAGGCAGAATACTGATTTGGCATTCTGCTGATACCAACACAGTAGTTTTTTGACTAGGTATAGTAAAGTGGTATTCACATTCCTCTTGTCAAGTAGGAAGTCTAGTTTGAGTGAGATGTAGCTACTGCCTTGACTATGAAATATGCAAAGTCCTAAATAGTTTACAATCCAAGAAGGAAGGTAAAGTTGAAGAGATATTTGGATGATGCACCAAAATGAGAGGTTTAACTACACTCCTGAATATTCGGTAAAGAAAAATAACTATCAGTGCAAAAATATGGAAATTTAACAAGAAGTAATCCTGTCATTGTGACAATGGAGGCACTTAGTAACAAATTGGGTTCCTGTTCTCCATTTTTAAAATTGGCAGGTTTCTACTTATCCATAGGTCAGAATTCTGGGAACTTAACATAAATCAGAAGCAAAAATAGTGTCTAATCAGAAAATTTATAATATGAGGACCCTGCATTTTACTATGTGGGAAAAACAGAATAACTTCCTAGCAAAATAGATTATAGATAGGTGATAAATAGATAAATTAGATTAGATTAGATAGAAAGAGATGATAAAATTATAGAAATAAGACCATGAATAGTTGCAGTATATACTTTCAACCTTGAGAAATTCTTTCTCAGACTCAACTGGGGGTCTGTGAGGATAGAGTAGATAGAAAAGACTTTGAAGATAAACCTTTTGCTCTTCTTATATCCAGAAACCCCAGACCTAGTCCAAAATATTCATATTTGCCACCCTTAATCAATTCTTCCCAGTGTTATTTCTTGCTGTATTTTCTGTTTAATCCATTGTTCCCTTCTCTTTTTTATTTCCTATCTATTTTCAGTACTTATTTCCCTTTATGTGAGCAGTGCTTAGTCTCTTTTTCTTATAGGTTTTCCTCTTTTCATATATTCTTTTTCTATCTGCAATTTGTATATCAAAGATATCTGTATTAATACTCTACCCTATATCCCTAGAATTTTACTCCTTATTTTCCAATGAAATAAAACTCTTGGAGAGAGATAGAGAGAGAAAGATTTAGAAAGCCCAATGGAACAAGCTTCACAAGTCCAAAAGCAGATGCATTATAATCAGACTGGTAATGTAATATATACTAAGTTATTAATCTATGGGTTAAACATTTTTTGCCTGCTGCCTATAATTACAAAATATTGACAAATTAGGATTACCAGAACCTATATATGGGTAACAAAAATGTGAAAATGTTCATCACCAAAGAATGATCTTTTGATACTATGTAAATTCATACTATAGGACTATAGAAGATAAGATCATCACAGTGATATTTTATGGCCTATAAGGAATAACTGATCAAAGTGGGTAATGAAGATTTTATGTGTGAGGCAATAGAGTGAATTACATGTTTTGAAAAATATTTTTTTATAAAATAACCAAAAATTCATGATAAAATTTATTTTTACTTGCTAACTTATTTAATTATCTGAAAATAAAAATGTTAATTATATAGGGAGTGTTACTTAGGGTTTAAGTTACCTCAAAAAATAAAAAATGGAAGTGCCTTATGACCCAGCAATTTCATTTCTAGGAATTTGTCCCAAGAAACCTGAGACACTAATTAAAAAAAAAAAAGGAATATATGCATCCCTATGTTCATTGCAGCATTATTTACACTTGCCAAGATATGGCAGCAGCTCAATTGCCCATCAGGTGATGAGTAGGTAACACAGCCATGGGACATTTACACAATGGAATATTACTTGGCCATAAAAAAGAGGGAACCCTTAACCTTTGGAACATCATGGATGCACCTGGAAAGTATCATGCAAAGTGAAATAAGCCAGTCAGAGAAAGACAAGTACTATATAATTTTACTGATATGAGGAATTTAATGAACAAACTCTACAAACAAAATAAAGACAGACTTAGAAAGTAGGCAGACAGCTCTGATAAGGAGAGAGGGTTCTGGGGTGTTTGAGGGATTGAGCAAGAAAAAAAAAGAGAACTCATGGGCATGGACAACAGTGTGGTGATTGTGGGTGTTAAGGGAGTTGTGGAGATGGAAGAGGGCATAAAGAGAATGAACGGTGATGGAAAATTTTTAATTTAATTTAAAAATAAAATATAAAAAGTGTTTGAGACCATAAAAACAACAAAAACAAACAAAAAAACACATAAACAACCCATCCTTGTAAGAATAAGGAAAAAAAAGAAAACAGAGACCTCAAAGACTATATATATTAGGATCACTAAGTAGAGAATATTATAACTATCTAAAATAGATGTACATAAAATATAAAGATATAGTTTAAACATAAATATATATGCTATCAAAAAGCTTAATAACGCTATGTTAATATCAGACAAAATGGACTTCACGCATGATAAAGCAACCAATTAATCATGAAGATTGACAATCAGTAGTATGTATGAAAATCATAGCAGAGCTTCACAATAAATGTAGCTAAATTTTATAGAACTGTGGTTTGTAACCAAAATCATAATTAGATTTTAATCTCTCTGTCTCTCTCTCAGAATTTTATAGAAAAATTATACAAATTGTAGATATATGAAGATGTGAGCAACACTATTCACCACCATAGCCTAAATAATATTTACAGAACACTAAGGGTTTTCATAATACATTTTTATTTTCTAGTGCATATAGCACTTTCCCAAGATAGACCATATGTTAGGGCATAAAAACAAATCTCAACTAATTTAAAATGGTTAAAACCATAAGGAGTATGTTCTCTGACCACAACAGAATTAAAAAAATAAATAAATAAAAAGAGTTATTTACACAAACCTCAATAGATTCCAAAATCTATGGATTAAAGAAAAAAATCATAAGTGGAATAAGAAATATTTTAAACTTAAAGATAATGAAAATAATGCATAGCAATTTAAAAATATATGTTCTTATTAATTTCAGAGAGAGGAAAGGAGAGGGAGAGAAAGATAGAAACATTAATGATGAGAGGGAATCATCGGTCAGCTACCTCCCGGTATGACCCCTACTGGGGATCTTAGGATCTAGCCTGCAATCTGGGCAGGTGCCCTGACGGGGAAATGAAACCTTGACCTCCTGGTTCATGGGTCAATGCTCAATCACTGAGCGACACCAGCCTGGCACATAGCAATGATTTTGGTTGCAGCTAAACAATGCATAAGGGGAAACTTTTAGGTTTAAAAGCTTATATGCATAAACAAAATTGAGCTAAATAAACAATTTAATGTTCTACCTTAAGAACTTAGAAAAATGAAATCCAATGTAAAAAGAAGGAATTCTTAAAGACATGGGTAGAAATCTAGTAAATAACAAACAGAATATTTGTCTTTGAAGTGATTGACTAAATTTATAAATACTTAGCTAGACTAATCAAAATAAGGAAAGATAATAGAAATCATCACTCTTTAGAGTGAAATGGATTTTATCATTTCAGATTCTATATCCATTAAAAGAAAATAAAAAAATATTGTAAACCTCTGTATGCTAACAAATTAGACAATCCAGATAAAAATGGACATGTTTTTTGTAAAATAGTAAGTTAAAAGTGATAGAAGATAAAAATAAAAATCTGAAATATTATATATCTAGTAAAAGATTGAATTCGACATCATAAGCCTCACAAAGAAACATCCAGACCCACAAATAAAATATTTAACATTGAAATCCACTCAAAAATATAGGAAAGAGGAAAACTTCCCAACATATTTTAGTTTAAACCACTTAATCCTTAAGAAATAATTAATAGCCCTAGCCGGTTAGGCTCAGTGGATAGAGCATTGGCCTACGGACTCAAGGGTCCTGGGTTCGATTCTGGTCAAGTGCAGATGCCTGGGTTGCGGGCTCAGTCCAACATGCAGGATGCAGCCAATCAATGATTCCCTCTCATCATTAATGTTTCTATCTCTCTCTTCCTATCTCTTCCTCTCTGAAATCAATAATATATATATATATACATATATATATATATATTAAAAAAAGAAGTAATATTAAAAATATATATGGAAGAATAGCTCCCATGAACATAGATGCAAATCACTTAATGATTTATTAACAAATTGAATCCAATAATACATTTTAAAAGGTACATTATGATTAGGCATATTTATCCCAGAAATATAAGATTACTTTAATACTTTAAAATATAGAAAGATACCAATAATTTTTAATTTTTGGAGTTAAAAATAAACTAGAACTAAAACAAAAGAAGTAAATATTATACAACTTTTAAAGGCAATTGGAATAAAGCATTTTAAAGCACTTGAATTGTTCATCAAGTTGGTAAAGATATATATTATCGTTAAAAAGTTTTTTAAAGTGCAGGACATTATTCATGCTAAACAACTAAAAGAATAGAAATAGTACATGTACAAAAATTACAAGAAATTCCACCAAAAGAAAAATACGTATTTTTGAAAATGCACATCCAAAAATTTTGAAATTGATTATATCCTAACCTATAATGTAAGTTTCTCAAAGCATTTCAAAGAATTGGTATCACTAAAACCACATTCTCTGAAAATAAACACACAATTAAGAAGTCAATAACAAAAAGATATCTAAAAACTATTTAATTATTAAATAGAATAATATATATATAATAAATATATAATATATTTACACTGAGTGGCTAGATTATTATGCATTCAGAGATCATAATAATCTGGCCACTCAGTGTGTGTGTGTGTGTGTGTGTGTGTGTGTGTGTGGTGTATATATATATATTAGAGGCCCAGTGCATGCATTCGTGCATGGGTGGGGTCCAGCCAGCCTGGCCAGGGGGAAGGGACATGGGCAGTTGGCCATCCTACCTGCTGGTCAAACTCCTGGTAGAGGGGACAATTTGCATATTAGCCTTTTATTATATAGGATATACACTGAGTGGCCAGATTATTATGCCTTCAGAGATCATAATAATCTGGCCACTCAGTGTATATAATAAATCACACAAGATATCAAAATACTTAGAACTCACAGCAAATGAAATTCACATAAATTTGTCTTAATGCAAATAAAACAGAATTTATGTAAGTACATATATTGAAGAGGTTCCACATTATCAAAAACTGTGTAGGAGAGAATCAAAATTTTGAGCAAGTTTATATCACTATATTTGAAAATTAGTCACAATAAACAAATGCCTTAAAATATATAAATTGCAAACATTAAATATTTCTTTATTAATACAATTTTATGTGGTTAAGAATTCCCCCCCCCCCCAAAAAAAAAAACAAACCACAAAATACTGGGCCCAGACCACTTTATTAAATAGTTTTATAAAAAATATTTGTGGAACATAAATATAAATTCTTAGCCACTTTTGCAGTTAAAGTACAAAAAGGGAGCATCCAGTTTTTATGACTCTACTGTAACCTGGATAACAAAAATATTAAAAAACATAGTCATAGATGCATAATAATAAAATATTAGAAAACTAAATCCAACAATGTATAAAGAATAATATTTCATGAACAAGATGTGTTCAGTTCTAGAACATGAATTAAAGTAATTTACCACATGAGATGAACATTTGACACCTTAATATATGGACAAAAAAATACTTCAACATTATTTTAAAAACTCTAGAAACTAGGGATAGCAAAAGAACTTTAAACTAATCAAGTGCATCTACTGAAAATCTAAATGATCATCACACTTAGTATCATATATTGAAAGCATTCAATTTAAAATCAGGATAAAAGAAAAATATTTTCTGTCACCTCCTTTATTCAACTTAACATTGATGCCAGTGCAAAAAAAAAAGAATAAAATATATTAAGAATAGAGGTGAAAATGTACTCAGTACTTAGAGATAATATGAGTGTGTATACATGCAGGCCCAATGCAATATGTAGAGAAATTATTATAATTTATTAAAAATATAACATGTCTGTGGCATACAAAACCAATATGCCAGTGCCCATTTTAATTATTTACACCAGCAGCTAATATAATATTGAATTTAAATGTTGCCATATACAGTAACAACAAATATATGTAGGCATTTAAAAACAAATGTAAGACTATTTTTTTTAATATATTTTATTGATTTTTTACAGAGAGGAAGGGAAAGGGATAGAGAGTTAGAAACATCGATGAGAGAGAAACATCGATCAGCTGCCTCCTGCACACCCCCTACTGGGGACGTGCCCGCAACCAAGGTATATGCCCTTGACCAGAATTGAACCTGGGACCTTTCAGTCCACAGGCTGACGCTCTATCCACTGAGCCAAACCGGTTTCGGCCAAATGTAAGACTATTTTGTAGAAAATTATTAAACTTTCACAAGTTCTGCCAAAACCGGTTTGGCTCAGTGGATAGAGCGTCAGCCTGTGGACTGAAAGGTCCCAGGTTCTATTCTGGTCAAGGGCATGTAACTTGGTTGCGGGCACATCCCCAGTAGGAGGTATGCAGGAGGCAGCTGATCGATGTTTCTAACTCTCTATCCCTCTTCCTTTCTCTCTGTAAAAAAATCAATAAAATATATTTAAAAAAAAAAAACTTTCACAAGTTCTAAAATAAATGTACAAATAATGGGAAGACAATATTTTCAACATCAATTCTACCTAAATTGAATGATAGATTTAATGCAATTACAATAAAATCCCAAGGGTACAGATTGTGAAAATTGACAAAATGATTCTAATGTATATGAAAGTGCAAAAGGCTAAAAACTATAAAGGCTAGTATAAAAAATTTATAAAAGTCAAAGTGTCCCATCCTACCAATAATCAAAACATTTTAAAAGCAAATTATAGTCAAGTGGTATAGGAAAATAAATAAGCTAATGGGCTTCTATGTCTATCAGACTGTGTAATAAAAATTCCTGAAATATCTCTAAGAACAAATATTCAATCCTCGATCCCAATCCCAGAAAAATTAATTACCACTGCAGATCATTTTTATATATTAACATTACCTTGGCACATAACTTACAATCTTTTCTAATCAACTGGAAATTTAATCTTCCAGTAACTAGAACCCTAGGATCTTTGTATTGGCTATATGGCCTAGAACAGTGGTTGGCAAACTGTGCCTCGGGAGCCACATGCGGCTCTTTGGCCCCTTGAGTGTGGCTCTTCCACAAAATACCACGGCCTGGGCGAGTCTATTTTGAAGAAGTGGTGTTAGAAGAAGTTCAAGTTTAAAAAATTTGGCTCTCAACAGAAATTTCAATCGTTGTACTGTTGATATTTGGCTCTGTTGACTAATGAGTTTGCTGACCACTGGCCTAGAAGTTTGTGACTTACTAGTACATTTGTTGTTCAAAGACTTTTTAAGAAATGAAAGGCCTTGGTAAGGCTGATAATTGGTATATTGACAACCTTCTCTGGAAAGGAATCTTACTTTATAACTAGCACATCTTGAATGGAGACCGAATGTGAGCACGCCTCACTGCCACATTCTATTATGTTTATGATTCATTCAGTTTTTGAACTTTCATTTGAGTTTGGCATTAAATTGAACTGATTGCCATTTTGTAATGTTCCTGCAGTGATTACCTCTGCTTCAGGAACGTGACTAAGACAATGGTGTCTCTTGTCAAAGTCACCAGGGAGCTATTGATAATGAGAATTTTTGGTTTGAACCACAACCACATCTCCAAATGATGTTAAACTTAGTAACAATCTAAAGAGCTCTTCAGAGCCTACTGAAGTATGTCTGTACAATTAGTTAGAAATCCCTTTAAAAATAAGCTACTAGGTTTTTAAAGGAACTGTGAGAAGTATTTTATGTGTATAAGAACATCTAAAAATAATTACACAAGCCAATATGATGGGGCACGTCATCTAGAAGTCATGCATGATATACGATGACTAGGACAATAGAATTGAATTTGTGCATCCCAAACTGTACTGTCACTACATAAAAATAACTACTCTGCTGTTCAAAAATGTTTCGAGCAAAAGCTCTAAAGTTCCAAATGATCCTGCAAATCCCATCTCTACATGCTTTTTTAAGTTGTTTAGTTCAGAATCAGCAGGCTAAAAGTGTGTTTAATCACTGCAGGTAACCGTTTCCCATGAAACAAATAGGAATGAAATCAGGTTATAGCGAGGGCACCCAGCAGGACTGTTCAACTGTCTACTCAGTGTCAATGTAAACTTATTTCTTTAAGAAAGACACTCAGGGAAAAGTGAACAGATTGCAGAAAAACATGTTCTGCATGCAAGAAAGAGCAAAGAGATAAGATACAGGATACTTGGTGATAATTATGCAAAAGGATACTAGTAAAAAAAACAACAGAGAAACAGTATAGCTATAGCATAAAAATATTGCAGCAGGTGGAAATTGTACGAACTAGGTTTGCTTGAAGAAGCACAAAATAGATAATTCATGAATATTCTGGCCTGTTATCTTTCTTTTATGAAAAATAATTGCCAGCTTATAAGTTCCTGATGGTTTCTTTATCATGGCTCATGATACTCAAATTGTTATTTGCTAAGCACAAGGTTTGAGCTAAATAGTAATAATAATAATAATAATAATAATAATAATAATAGTGCATCATGTAACAACCACAGAGGAATATATGCATTAAGAATAATACTAATAAAACATAAAATTCTGAGCATGTTGCTGGAAGAAATGTAAAGAGCTCTGGAAATTGAGATACATTTGTGCTTATAAACTTAATTAGCTTCATGCTAGTTAAGCAAAGCAGTTTACAGAAAGGAACATTATCTGAAAGGGTAAAATCTTCCAGCCAAACCTCGAACATGTAAAGGCAGCTACTTCAGTGAATAAAAGCAACACATTCTTCCACTTTGGGAAAATACAATATTACTAGAGAATGGGTAACATTTTTATTTAATCTTCGCCTGAGGATATGTTTTTATTGATTTTAGAGAGGAAGAGGAAGGTGAAGAGAGAGATATAGATGTGAGAAACATAGATTGGTTGCCTCCCATATGCCCTCCAATGGGGGGTGGAACCTGAAACCTAAGAGTGTGCCTGGACCAAGAATCAACCTGCAATCTTTTGATGTATGGGACAAAGCTCCAACCAACTGAGCACTGGGCCAGGACGATAACGTTTTTATTTAAACGTTTTATTTTGAGATAATTTGAACTTACTGTGCAATTGTTAGAAATAATGCAGAGATTCCTATGCCTTTTCCCTGGGTTCCCACAATGGTAGCATCTTGCAAAACTACAGTTTAGTATCAGAGCAAGGATATTGATATTAGTACAAAAAGTTCTATCACCACAAGGATCCCTCATTCTTTTTAGCAACATGTATTATTGTTACCCTCACCCATCCACCTTGACTGCTGGCAACAACTAATCTGCTCCCTATTTCTATAATGTTGTCATTTCAAAAATGTTATGTAAATACAATTATACAATATGTGACCTTATTTGGCTCTTTTTACTTAGCGTAATTCCCTGGAGACTCATCCAAGTTGTTATATGTATCAATCATTCATTGTTATTATTGAGTAGTATTGTATGATATGGATGTACTACGTTTATTTAATCATTCACACATTGAAGGACATTTGGACTTTGATTTATTATGAATAAAACTACCAGTAACATTTCCATAAACATTTTTGTATAAACATAAGTTTTAATTTCTCTGGGTAAGAGTACAAAACTGGGTCTTATGATAGTTTCCTGTCTAATTTTATGAGAAACTGCTAAAATGTTTTTCCAGAGTGGCTGTATCATTTTATATTCCCACCAGCAATGTATGAGTTATCATATTTTACTGTATCATTGCCAGAATTTGGTGCTGTCACTATACTTTTTATTTTATCCATTTTGGTAGGTGTTTATAGTCACTAATTATGGTTTTAATTTGCATTTAATGGCTAATGAAGTTGAATATCTTTTCATGTGCTTTTTTCCCCCCGTATATCCTCTTTGCTGAAAAGCCTTTTCATTTCTTTTTTTTTTTAATCCTCACTTGAAGATATGTTTTTATTGATTTTGAGAGAGAGAGATGTGAGAGAGCAGCATGGATCAGTTGCCTCCCATACCTGCTCTGACCAAGGATGGAACCTGCAACCTGGATATGTGCCCTGATCAGGAATCAATACCACAACCTTTGGGAGTGTGGGACAATGCTCTAACCAACTGAGCAACCCGGTCAGAGCTGTTCATATCTGTTGGTCATTTTTGATTGAATTGTTTGTGTTTTACTATTAAATTGTGTAAGTTCTTTTCAAAATACTAGTTTGTTGCTGGATATATGGTTTGCAAACACTCACATTCTGTAGCTTGTCTTTTTTTTTACACTCTTTTTCTATATCTTTTTTTAAACAAATTTTAATCTTTATAGTTGCAACTATTACATATGTCCCCTTTTCCCCCCATTGATTTCTTTGAGCCCGCCACACCCCCCCCCCAGGCCTTCACCACCTTATTGTCTGAGTCTTTGTACAGAACAATTTATAAAATTTTGGTGAGGTCCAATTTATCAAATTATTACTTCTGTGGATCATGCTTTGGTGTCAAGTCCATGATTAAGTTCAAGGTAATTTTTGTATAAGGTGTAAAGTTTAGATAGAGGGTGTTTTTAAAATTTTGTTTTGTTTTTATTTTTTATTTTCCCTCCTTTTAAAATTTTATTTTATTATTTTTTCCCATCACCATTTATCCCCTCTATGCTCCCTTCTACTTCCACCCACTTCCTCTTGCCCTCCCGCACTGCAGTCATCAATCTGCTGCCCCTCTCTAGGAGCTCTCTCTCCTTTTTTTTCTTTTTTGTTCAATCCTTTCACACCCCTTTAACCCCCTTCCCTGCAACCAGAGCTGTGTGCCTGCTCTCTAGCTATGAGTCTGTCTTTATTTTGATAGTTCAGTTTGTCCATTAGATTCCATATATGAGTTAAATTATATGGTCTTTATCTGACTGGCTTATTTCAGTTAGCATTTTGTTTTTATTTTAATTGGAGTTTTTGCTGTTGCTGAATATATATATATTCCATTGCTCTGGTACCAATTTTTTTTAAAATTCTTTATTGATTAATGTATTACATATGTGTCCTTATCCCCCCATTACCCCCATCCCCCCAGCTCATGCCCTCACCCCCCCTGTTGTCTGTGTCCATTCGTTAGGCCTATATGCATGCATACATGTCTCACTCATTTATGGAATATAATGAACAACATAAACTGATAAACAAAAACAGAACTGGTATCAATTTTTAAAAAGGATATATTTTCTCTATTGAATGCTTTTGCACCTCTCTCATAAATCAATTGAGCAGATTTATATGGGTTTTGATTTTGTGGGTTACCTTTTCTGTTCCATGCGTCTATTTGCCTATGTGTCCACCAATATCATACTGTCTTGCTTCCTCTACCTACATGGAAAGCCTTAATATAATCTAATTCCCCCAACTTAATTTTATTATTTCAGGTATTTTAGTTATTCTGTCTGTGTTTCTCCATAAAATTTTAGAAAAGCTCGTTTATGCTATAAAAAAGCATTTTCCTATATTTTGATAGGAATTAATTAAACTATAGATCAATTTGGAAAGATATGACATTTTTACCATGTTGAGACTTCTAACTACTGATCGCAATATGTGTCTCCATTCATTTAGATTTTTTTTCTATTTCTTTCATCAATACTTTGTAATTATAGTATGCAGGTTCTGTAAATATTATTTTTTATTTGTGTACTTCAATTTATTTGGAACAATTATGAATTGTATTATTTTTAAAATTTATTTTTCATGTGATAATTTGTGTACAAAATGTGATTGATTTTTGTGTTGGTCATAAATTCTATAACCATGCTGAATTCATTAGTTCTAGGAGTTATTTTTGTAGACTCGTTGGTATTTTCTATACAGAAAATCATGTCATCTACAAATAACTACAGATTTTTTTTCCTTCCCAATATGATTGATGTTTATTGTTTTCTTGCCTAATTGCCCTTGCTAGAACCTCCAGTAAAATGTTGAATAGAAGTAATGAGATGGAAAAAAAAAAAACCTATTGGTGATCCTAATATTAGGGTGAACACATTCAGTCTTTCATCATTAAGTATGATGTCAGCTGTAGCTTTTTGTAGATGCTCTTTATCAAATTGAGCAAGTTCCCTTCTATTCTTAGTTCTCTATGTTTTTTAAGCAATAGGTGTTAGATTTTGTCAAAAGCAATTTCATCATCAGTTAATATGACTATATAATATTTCTTCTCTAGCTTGTTAAAATGGTAGCTTACATTGATTGACTTATTTTTTATGATTAATTTCTTTATTGATTAAGGTATCACATATTTGTCCTCATCCCCCCATTCCCATCCCAAACCCCTCCCCATGCATTCCCCCCCTCCGGTGTCTGTGACCACTGGTTAGGCTTATATGCATGCATACAAGTCCTTTGGTTGATCTCTCCCCCTTACCCCCACCCTCCCCTACCTTCCCTCTGAGGTTTGACAGTCTGATCAATGCTTCCCTGTCTCCGGGTTGTTTTTATTCATCAGTTTATGTTGTTCATTATTTCCCCTAGATGAGTGAGATCATGTGATACTAGAAATACACTTATAAGAACCGAAAATGAGACAAGCAATAATGGTTATGCTGAGAGGCAAATGAATTAGTCTGTAGTGAGTTTCTTTCTGGGCCAACAGTTCTTTTGAGTCCCAATTTCAGTGACTTCTGAAGGTTGAACCAATCTTGCATACTTGAAATAAATCCCAATTGGTCTCATTGCATAAATCTTTCTATACATAGCTTATTTATATAATGTCAATTACTTTGTGCATCTAAGTTCATGAGAGATATTGGCTTGTAGTTTTCTTTTTGTTACTCCTTTTCTCTGGTTTTGGGTATTAGCTTATAATTACTTCTTAAAATTAGTTGAGAAGTGATCTCTACTCACTTATTTTCTAGAAGAGGCTGTTGCATTGTACTAGTAAGCCCTAAATTTTCTAATGCTGCATTTCTTTTTTTTTTTTTTTGTCAATTACAGTTTACATTCAATATTATTTGGTATCAGCTTCAGGTGTACAGTATAGTGGTTAGACAATCATATACTTTACAAAGTATCCCCCTGATATTTCTGGTACCCACCAGGCACCACACAATATTATTGACTACATTTTCTGTACTGTATTTTGCATCCCCATGACTATTTTGTAACTACCAATTTGTACTTCTCAATCCCTTCATTTGGTTTACATGGTCTCCACACCACCTCCCCTCTGGCAATCATCAGTCTGTTCTCTGTATCTATGAGCTGTTTTCTGTTTAGTTTGTTCCTTTATACTGTTTTTTAGATTCCACATAGTGAAATCAAATGGTATTTGTCTGTCTCTGACTCACCTATTTCACTTTGTCCAATGCTGTCTTTCTAAATGTGAGCTTCACAGGACCTTAAAGGCCTAACTGCATTTCCCTGCTCTCACCAGATAGGCTCCTAATCCAGAGAGAAAGGTTGCCCTATTAGCCAGACCAGCTAATACCCACCCAGTCCTCAAATGGGTAGTGTGGCCTTGAAATTAAACAAACAAATCTTATCATCCCATGGGAACCAAGGGTCACCTCATGAAACCTACATTCCACAGCTACTGTTGGTTTAATCTATTCTTGAGTGCAATCCTTGTGGCAGCTCTATAAGATGTACAGTGTCCTCCTAACCAAGTATGAGAGTATGTATCACTAATAAAGCATTGCTAATATCATACGCCCATTGCTGGGTGTTGGGTGTTCTGCAATTTCTTACTATTTAAGGTAGGAATCCCTCCTTCCCTGATGGAGTAAACAGAAGGTGATTAGAATAATTGTGTGCAATTTGCATTAATTCATAAAAGATTTGATAGATTTTTCCAGTAATATTAGATATTTCATTTTGGGGAGCTTTTAACAGTCATGGGACTATTGACACTATTTCATCTTGGTTGAAATGTAATTTTCAAGGAATTGGTTCATTTCTTTTAATTTGTCCAATTTAAGAGAGTAAGGTTGTGCAAATTATCCCTAATTAACCTTTCAGTGGTTGCTGGATCTATAGTGACATTCCCTGTTTTAGTCCATTATATTGTTTATCAGTGCCTTTGATGTTCTTATCTTTTTTTCAGTCCTGCTAGAGATTTATGATTTGTATTTTTTAAATAACTAGCTGGTGGCTTAGTAGATTTTCTCTATTGTTTTTCTTCTTATAATTTCATTATTGTTGTTCCTTTTTTCTTTATTTTTAATTAAATTTATTGGGGTGGCATTGTTTAACAAAATTATATAGATTTCAAGTATACAATTCTATGATATATCATCTGTATATTTCATTGTGTATATATTTATTTCTGCCTGCTTTAAGTTTATTTCTTCTTTCCTCCTTTATAGGCAATATTTTGGTAATGTAAACAGTTGTACTATAACTTTCCCTTTCAACACTGCTTTAGTTAAATACCACAAATATTTTTATGTTTTATTTTCATTTTATTTCAGTTCTACTTTGAGCTTTATTTCCTTTAGACTTCCTCTTTAACCACAGATTCCTTACTTTTAATTAAATTTATTGTGGTAACATTCATCAATAAGATCATATAGGTTTCATGTTACATTTCTATGATACATGATCTGTATATTACATTGTGTGCCCACCACTCAAATTTAAATCACTTTTGTCAACATACATTTGGCTCCATTTACCCTTTACTACCCCCACCCTCTTCTCTTTGGTAAGCATCATACTGTTATCTGTGTCTCTGAGTTTCAGTTTATATCTCACATATGAGTGAAATCATATAGTTCTTAACTTTTTATGATGGACTTACTTTGCCTAGCATAATATTCTCAAAGTCCATCCATGTTATTGCAAATAACAATATTTCAACTTTTCTCTTGGCTAAGTTGTGTATTTAACACATCTTCTTTAGGCAATTCACTATTGGAGGACACTTTTGTTGTCCCCTTGTCTTGGTCACTATGAATAATGCTGCAAGGAACATAAGGGTGCATCAATCTTTGCAAATAAATATTTTCTAGTTTTTTGGGGGGATAGCTGGGTCATATGGTAACTATAGTCTAAATTTTTTGAGGAGCCTCCACGCTGTTTTCCATAGTTGTTGTATCAGTTGACAGTCCCACCAGCAGTGAATTAAGGTTTCTTTTTCTCCAGAACCTCTTCAACACTTGCTTTACCTTTTTTATAATAGCATTCTAACAGTTGTGAGATAGTATCTCATTGTATTTTTTATTTGCATTTCCCTAATAACTCTGCCAGGGTGCCTGGTATAACTAGTGAAGTTGAACAACTTTTCATTATCCTGTTAGCCAGTTGTATGTCTTCTTGAGAGAAGTGTCTATTCAAGTCCTTGGTTTGTTTTTTAAATTGCATTGTGTCTTTGATTGATCTTGAATTGTATGTATTTTTTTATATATTTTGGATATTAACTCCTTGTTGGATCTGTTGTTTGCAAATAACATCTCCATTTAGTTGGTTGCTTTTCTGTATTTTCAAAAATATTTCCAAGTATTTGAACAACTTTCTGTTGTCTTTCTGTTATTATTTCTACTTTGTATCCATTATGGTGAGATAAAATGCTTCCTATTATTTGTCTTTTAAAACAGGTTGAAGTTCATTACTCAAGTTATGGTATATACAGGTGAACATCCCATGGTTACTTGCAAAGAATGTGTATTCCTCAGTTATTGGTGAATTCTTCTATACATATCAATTAGATCCTGTTCATTAATATGCTGTTGAGTTCAATATCTTTGTTAATTTTCTGCTTAATAGTTTTCAAATGCTGGTAAATAGGATCTGAAATCTCAAACTATATTTATAAATTTATCCATTTTTCCTTTCAGCAGTATCAGGTTTTGTTTCCTGTATTGTAAAGCCCTATTGTTTGGCACATACACTTTTTGGATCGTTATATCTTCTTGATAGGTTGATTATTTATAACTAAAGGCCAGATGCATGAAATTCATGCAAGAGTAGGCCTTCTTTCCCCCAGCTGGCAGCACCAGCTTCCCTCTGGCACCTGGAACTGGCTTCCCTCCTCCAGCCACTGGCAGGCACTCGGGACCTGGGATGGCTTCCCTCTGGCCCCAGCTTTGTCAGGAAGGACGTCCGGAATGACGTTCAGAAGACTTCTAGTCTAATTAGCATATTATCTTTCTATTATTATAGATTATATAATGTGCCCCTTTTTCACTAAAATGTTTCTTTATTATATAATTTGCTTTATCTGATGTTAATAAAGCCACTCCTATTTTTTTTCCTAAACCATGTTAGCATGATATATACTTTCCATCATATTATTTTCAACATATCTAAGGTATTATGTTTACAATATATTTCTTAGCCTATATAATAAAGAGGTAATATGCAAATTTACCCTCATGCCCTCACAAGATGGCTGCCTACAACCAGGCCGGCAGGGGGGTTAGTGAGGGATGACCAAATGACTGAAAAAGCAGGCTGAGTGGGGCGACCAGGTTGGCAGGGAGGTTAGTGAGGGATGACCAAACGGCTGAGCAAGCAGGCTGTGTGGGGTGACCAGGCCAGCAGGGAGTTAGTGAGCATTGGCCAAATGATTGAACAAGCAAGCTGCATGGGGTGACCAGGCTGGCAGGGAGGGCAGTTGGGGGCAATTAGACTTGCAGGGGGGGAAGTGAGGGGCAACTAGGCCAGGAGGGCAGTTGGGGGCAACCAGGCTGGCAGGGAGGGGGCAGTTGGGGGCAACCAGGCAGGCAGTCGGGTGATCAATTAGGAGCTAGCAGTCCAAGATTCTGAGAAGGATGTCCCCCAAGGGGTCCTGGATTGGAAAGGATGCAGGCTGGGCTGAGGGGACTCCCCCCCCTGCACCATGCATGAATTTTGTGCACCAGGCCTCTAGTATACTGATATAGTAGAATTATTTTTTTAATTTACTTGGCTAATCTCCATCTTTTAGTTGGCCCATTTAGACCATTTTCATTTAAAGTAATTATTTATATGTTGGTATTTAAGTTTACCATTTTATTATATGTGTTCTATTTGTTTCCTCATTCTCTCTATCCTCTTTTTCTCTTCCCTTGGCTTCTTATAAATTACTTGTGGTTATTTTTTATGATTTCATTTTGTTTTAATTATACTTATTTGGAGTATATAATTTTTTACAGTTTTCTCTAGATATTTTAATACACATATGTAACTTATCACAGACTACTGATACTCTGTGTTTTACCACTTCAAATGAAATGTTGAAACTCTGTTTCCATTTAGGTCCCTTTATCCTCCCCAATTATTAAATGTAATTTTCTCTAGTATTTCCTCTACATACATTTAACACCAAAACAGATGCTATATTTTTGCTTCAACAAACAGATACGATTTAAGGGATTTATTGGAAGAAGGAAAATCTAATATATTTACCTCTATTTTAATCCATTCTGTTCTTTCTTTTCTCAAGTGCCCATTCTTCTTATTGTTTCCTTTGTTTGAAGAGCATCCTTTAGCCATTAGTCAAAGGTAGATTTGCTAGAGACAAATTATCTTAGTATTCTTTCATTGAAGAATATCCCTTCATTTCTGAGGGATAGTTTCACTGAATATAGAATTCTCAATTAACTTATCTTTTTCTTTTAGTATTTGAAAAAATGTAACACTTCTTTCTGGTCTTCCTGATTTCAGATGAGAAATCTACAGTCATTTGAATGGGTATCTGCATCATTTTCCTTTGTTTATTTTTGAGATTTGCTTTTTTTGTGTATGTGTGTGTGTGTGTTTCCAGAAATTTAATTATAACATATTTTGACTTGGATTTCTGTAGGAGTATTCTATTTAATGTTGACTTGGTGTTTTTAATTGATGGTTTATACCTTTCATCAAATTTGGAAAAATTTCAGCCATTATTTCTTCAAATACTTCTTAGTCACAATCACTCCTCTACTTCTGGAGCTCAAAGAATGTAAATATTATATCTTGGGTTATTATCCCACAGCCTTCTGAGTCTCTGTTCATTTTTATTTTTTTGTTGTTCTTTTTTTTTTGTTAATATCATGGACATTCTGTTGATCTGTCATCAAATTAACTGTTTTTAACTTCCATCATCTCTTTTGTTGACTCTTTCTGGTAATTTTTAATTTTGGTTATTTTATTTTCAATCATTAATTCCAGTTGGGTTCTTTTTCATTACTTATATTCCTTTTTAAAAACTATTTTTTTCCAAAGGAAATCTTAATTACTTTTGGACATAATTTTATGATAGGTGCTCTAAAAATTGACAGATAATTTCAATATTTAATATACCTTATTATTTTCTGTTGATTGTGTGTGTGTGTGTGTGTGTGTGTGTGTGTGTTTTTCATTTAAGTTGTGATTTCCATTGTTCCTACCTGACTGGTGATTTTATAAATTGTATCTTGAACATTTTCTTTACTATGTTAAAAAATTTTTTGTCCTATTTAAATTTTCTTTTTTTTTTTTTTACCAAGAAGTCACTTTCTTTAGGTTTAGCATATATATTTTGGCAGCTGTCCTGAGCTCTGCTGATACCCACACCCCTGTGGGTAGATCAGGCTTGCTGCTGTCAGTGGTTGTGGGATGAAGTTGGTACATAGGTTCTGCTGGTGATAAGGCTGTAAACAGATTGGGTTTTTCACTAAGTTTGTTCTATTTTCAGCCATTATTTCTTCAAATGTTTCTGTGGCTGTCAGTAGGTGTGAGGTAGGGGATGGTCTTAACCCTCCTTGGTTCCACTATTGCTACCACTGCATGCAAATCATACTCAACATTATCAACAGTTTGGAGGCAGGGAAGGGATTGATCCATCCAGGCTCAACTGGTGATACTGCTGCAGGAAGATAAGGCTTACTGCTGTCAACTAATGTGAGGCAGTAATTGGTCTGCCCTGGCAGACTCTGCTAGTGATGCTTTCATGGCAGAATGTACTACTTCTGCTGACCACTGTGCAGTGGGAATTGCATAGTCATACAGTATTTTCTAATGATGCTGCTGTATGCAGATTAATCATTGCTATCATTGGATATGGATCTGCCTCTCAAGTCCCCACTGGGTTTTCCCTTTCTCAGACACTTTCCCAATTAGATCAAGCTTTTTATTTTCCTTTATGTTTTTTATTTGTTTATCTATGCATGGTGGTTGTCAGTTGCAGGTCTCTCTGTTGCCCAGTACAACATGTATGAGAGATTAAAAAATAAAATACTGGGAATTCACTGCAGTCTTATTATTCAACTCCTAAGGACCTTAGTCAGTCAATCTTCTTTGTTATACCTTTCATTATTATTGTATAACTAGAGGCCCGGTGCACAAAATTTGTGCACTAGAGGGGGTCCCTCAGCCCGGCCGCTGCCCTCTTGCAGTCTGGGACCCCTCACTCCTTACCACCCACCTGCTCACTGCTCCTTACTGCTCAGCTTGCTGCTCCTTAGTGCTGCTGCCGCAGAGGCAGGAAAGGCTCCTGCCACCACCGTTGTGCTTGCCAGCTGTAAGCCCAGCTTCTGGCTGAGTGGCACTTCCCCTGTGGGAGCACACTGACCACCAGGGGGAAGTTCCTGCATTGAGCATCTGCTCTCTGGTGGTGAGTGCACATCCTAGTGACCAGTCATTCTGATCATTCCACCGTAACAGCTGCTCAGGCTTTTAATATATAGATTGTCAAGATATTTACTTACGTTTAGAAAGAAAGAGTCAGGCTCTGGCCAGTGTGCCAGAGTGTCAGCCCACATAGTGGAGTGTTGCCGGTTTAATTCCTGCTCAAGGGCAGATACCTGAGTTTTGGGTGTGCTCCGTGGCCCTTGCCGGGGTGCCTGCATGAGGCAACCAATCCATGTGTCACTCTCACCTCCATGTATCTCTCTCTCTCTTTCCCTTCCTCCCTTCCACTTTCTCTAAAAATCAATAGAAAAAATATCCTTGAGTGGGGATTAAAAAAAAAATTAAGAAAGAGCGGGATGAAGTGATTTACTATATCCTAGATATATTACTACATCTTGTTCTGGAACTATAAATAGATTATTTTTATAATATATTTATTTCTGATATTTTCTATATTTTAATTTGTTTCAAGAGAATTCACAGGTGTTTGCTGAAGAATTTTAATGATGACTACTTTTAAAATTCTTGTGAGATAATTTCAAACTCTGACTCACCTCTGTGTTGGCATCAGTTGATTGTCTTTTCTTATTAATATTGTGATTTCTGTGGTTCTTTATGTAACAGATGATTAAGATTATATCCTAGATATATTTGGATATTATGAGAAAGTGGTTCAATTTAATCTCCTGTTGAGGTACAGTTCAAGGGACAAGTGTGTGTGTGTGTGTGTGTGTGTGTGTGTGTGTGTGTGTGTGTTGAACTTTCTTCTGTGCCCTGCTGACTCACACCGGAAAAGTGGAGTGCTGCTTTACAATGCTTCACTGCAGACTGGTTGGGTGTGTGTGTGTGTGTGTGTGTGTGAAAATTGAGCTTCTCCACTCAGCACTATTGACACATTTCCAGTGAAACTGGGGCATTATTTCACCTAGTATGATAGTCTCAAAATCCATATGTATTATTACAAATGGCAATATTTCATTTTTTTATGGATAAGTAGAATTCCATTGTATATGTGTACCATATTTTTCTTATCAAAATACAATGGAGTATACAGATGATGTATTATAAAGTTGTACACCTAAAATGTATAATGTTATTAACCAATGTTACCCCAATAAATTTAATTAAAATTAAGAAAAATTAGGCCATTACCTCACACTTTCTTTTTGTTGCCTCTGAGTGAGAAAGGGGTAAGATCAGCTGACACCAGGGAGTGAAGTGGTAGAAGGCTTATCCCACTGTTTTATTGCTATAGGGTGCTATGAAAGCTGAGCTCCTCACATAACTCTGGTGACAATAGTGAAGAAGAGGGGAAAATGGATGCCAACTAGTCCCATCTCCCATCATCAGGTTCCATGTCATTGAAATCAGGTACGGGTAGAGGCTGAGCTCCCTATTGAACCCCATTGACTAAAGGGTGGTGGAGAAACAGAGTGCTGACTATATTGACCTCACATCATCTTGTTCTGTGTCATTGATGTTGAATGTGTTAGAAGTTTAGTTCCATATTAAATACTGCTGACCCTGATGGGAGATAGGGTGCCAAAAGCCCTGATTTACAACTCCTCTTTCAGTATCACTGTTGCCAGATGATTGTGGATGTTTATCTCCCCACTGGGCCCTGCTGACACCAGGAAGAAAGTAGAGTGCTGACTAGCTACAATTCACACTACATTATTTGGTCTCATTGATGCCAAGTGGTGGTATAGGCATGGATCCTCAATAAGATTCACTGACCAGGGTGAGAATGAAGCAGATTAAATACTAGCTCTTCCTCATGTTACATTGTTAACTCTTTTGCTGACAAGTAAGAATGGATGCTCAGATTGATGCTGGACTCCACTCCCACTACTCTGGCAGGAAAATCTCATACCACCTACTTCTACTGGGTGAGAGATAGAAGATAAGCTCCCATTCAGCTTCACTATCAGGGAACCAAAAAGCCCCTGCTTCCGATAAGAGGTGAATGAAAGATTAGCTTCCTCCTCAGTCTTGCCAACACAATCCAATGGGTAAATCAGAATGTCACCTGCTTCTGCCAAGAAAGGGATAAATTACCTCCCTGTTTGTGCTCACTGACATTACCATGCAGGAAAATTGGACTTACACAGCATGCTTCTGTGTGGTGTGGTAGCATATCAACTCCCCATTCAATCCCATTGAAATCACAAGGAAGGGGAAGTTTGTTTATTTTCTGACAGTATTTGGTTGGAATAGGATAGCTATTGCAAAGGTTTTCTGTTATTAGGCTCCCCTTTTCCAGTTCCTGAGGCTAGGAAAAAGAAGTTTTTCTTGAACCTACTTTTGTGTGTACTCCTTGGTGGTTCTGAGTTGGAGGCTTTTGCAGGAACCTGTTCAGAATATAGGGGAGCCAATAAGCAAACCCTGGGAAGTTAATGCCATCTTGTTCCTCAGTCCTGAGCTCCCATGGCTAGAGTTTTGTCATACTTATTCCCTATGTTATACCTCAAGGTTGTTTGTTTGTTTGTTTGTTTGTTTGGTTAGTTGTGGTTTTTTTTTTTTTTTTTTTTTTTTTTTTTTTTTTTTAAGAGTGAGTGCCTGGAAGGAATGGCCTACTTTATCTTGCCCAGAACTGGGTCTGTGGGGGCACGTTTGACTTAGAAAATTAACATGTGGAAAATCACATAACATTGACAATTAAAATGCTTGCAATGTTTGCATGGTCTCCACTTAATCTGCTTAACACCCATTTCATCAGCACCTGAAAATGTTTAACAACTCTCAGTTTATTAATGTTGCTCTTAGAAATATTTTTCTTTATAATAAACCTAAAGAAACAAATATCAACACACCAGTGGTATAGCAAGAGAGGTAAATGAGACCAATTTGTGCATTAACCACATACATACCCAGGTTTCACCAAATGTAAACTCTCTTGACTTTTTCCATTCATTAGTGAAAACTTCCATTGTCACCTGAATTTGAGAATCTCTTTTTCATTTCTTTTTGTTTTATGACTAAGGAATCTTCCAATTGTACAAATAAATGCCTGTTCTTCATTCTCCATTCTGCCATTTGTATTTTACTTAGGCCAGTTGAGCTGGTCAGATTTTAAGCCAATAAAATAAGAAACATTTTCCTATATATGACCTTTAACAATGAAAAAGAAATGTATATTCTCCCTGTAAGATCATATATATTATCAACCATATAAATTGGAGCAGAGCCCTAATTTTATAAATTAATTAAAATTTCATCAGCCTTATTAGGTTTCTTAAAGGCAGAGAGATGAAAATATATATCAAACCTAGAAATAAAATGTGTTTTCTAATACAAAGTGAGGTTTATTAACATTTTATGGTAAATATATACAGTAATTCATAATAGTAACATCAAGTCTAGGTATACATGTTGAGATTTGGGTTGAAATAAGGAAATTCTTTGCAATTAAATTTATCTAAACTTAAATTATTGTATATTTCTGCTGGAGTCGTATTCTAGTGTTATCCAGATATACCTGTGGGTATACAATTCCTTTAATGTTCAGAAAGCACAGTGGGGACATACTTTGTTTCTTTCAGTCCACTAAAGCAGTATTGAGTAAAATGAAGAAATTATTGACTAAATTACACTAGTGTTTTTAAAAGTGTAATGTTTTACCTATACTCATATTGAAACACATTTTAAGAATAATTATAGCCACATTGTCAACATTTAGTTATTTGTGGTAATGAGAATTTTTACTAGCAAGGATATTTAAATTTTTCATTTTAACTAAGGGAGTTTAAAGTATAGATAAATACACAGGCTCCCTTTCAAATTATAGACAATTTCTGCAAAGTCCCTAAAATTATTTTTGTATGAATAATTCACAGTAAAGGAAGAGCATATTTAAAAGGATATCTCACTGCACTTGTAATAGTTACCATAGTCTTTATCATCTATATCTCCAGCACCTATTGTCATGATATGCTGGACAAGCATGCTAAGAGGCCGAGGAGTCATTCAGAGTTATCCCCATTGGTTTTTATAGCTAGTGAACATCAGTGAACTCCATTTTCTACATTTTTATGCTGCAGATGGCCTATACTGAGCAAGTAGTAGCAGCCAGGTGGTAGTTGTTTCACCACTCTCAATTGCTACCATGTAACAAGGATCCAGATGAGGTAGATAGAGTAGACTGCATCCCCCTTCTCCTGCATAACTCTATATTGTTGGATAGCTGCTCCAATGGACTGTACCAGCTGAGGAAGCTTCCATATTCCCAGCTTACTTAGGTTGAACACATATTTCTCGTAGACTCATAAGTAGGTGAGCATTGGTGGACTCATTATCCCTGGCTTTGGGCTACAGAAGATCAATAAAGGGCAGTGACAGAAACCAAGTGGCACCAGTTCACACACATGCACACACACACAGATCTTGCTACACAGAGATCTGGGTGGGGCAGACATGAAGAGTTTCTCATTCTATCTCCTACAGTTCCAACTAAATATCTCAGAGTTTCCATCCAGGTTCATAGCAAGCTTCAAAGGTTGAAAACACCTTGCCTTTATTAAGGCACCTAACTTCAGTTGAAACAGACTGTGAAACAATTTATACCCTAGGGCATAAACTAGAAAAGCCAAAAGTAAGAGAACTATCAATTAGATAAAGCTAAAAGGTAGATATGATGTCAATACTGCAGATAGGTATGAGGTATAATCAACAGATCATGGATAAAATGGTCAAAAATGGCTAATCTAAAACTGGAGTCATTCCTGATGTTCTCTTCAGAGAGATTTTGTAAATGCATAAGGATGTGACCTCTGTGGCCTCTGTGGAGCAACATCAGAGACTGCATGGTATGGGAGAAATATACTTCACTGATCTGGTCCAACCCAATAATTAAATAAAATAACAACATAAAACACATCTGAGTGGACAGTATAGGGAATTATCCAGAGGGGCTATAACATATTTTCTAAAATTTCTAGTTTTCAAAAAAATATTATAAGACAGAAAAATAAACAGCAAAGTATGACCCATAAACAAGAAAAACGGTGTGCAATAGAAATTGTCTTTGAGAAACACAGATGTTGAACTAGGCAGAAAATAAATATCAAAGCAACTACAATAGATATGATTACAATCTAAAGTAAACCATGCTGAAAAAATTAAAGGAAGGTCTGATGATTGTGTTTTCTCAAATAGAGATTACCTATAAAGTTATGGAAATTATGAAAAGGAGTCAAATTGGAATTCTGGAGTTAAAAAGTATGATACTCACCTGGCCGGTGTGTCTCTGTAATTGAGCGTGGACCCATGAACCAGAAGGTCAGTATTTGATTTCTGGTCAGGGCACATGCCTGGGTTGTCAACTCGATCCCCAGTAGAGTATGTACAGGAGGCAGCCGATCAATTGTTCTCTCTTATCATTGATGTTTCTATCTCTCTCTCTCTCTCCCTTCCTCTCACTGAAATAAATAAAAACATATATATATATATTTTTTTTAAATATATTTTATTGCTTTTTTTTTTACAGAGAGGAAGGGAGAGGGAGAGAGAGTTAGAAACATCGATGAGAGAGAAACATCGATCAGCTGCCTCCTGCACACCCCCCACTGGGGATGCGCCCGCAACCAAGCTACGTGCCCTTGACCGGAATCAAACCTGGGACCTTTCAGTCCGCAGGCCGACGCTCTATCCACTGAGCCAAACCGGTTTTGGCAACATATATTTTTTTTACAGTATGATACTAAATATAGCAAATTAAAGAGATAATATCAATAGTAGGTTTGAACTGACAGAATAGTGGCCTAACTTGTTTACATAGCAATAAAAGTTATGCTACTTGGAAAAGAGGAAAAAAAAGAATAAAAATTAATAGTACCTCAGAGAAATGTAGAGCACCATTAAATGAACAAACATATGTATATGAAAGACCAAGAGAGGAGAGAAGAAACAGATAGGATCAGAAAATATGATTGAAAGAATAATCTTTTAGCCTTGGCCAGTGTGGCTCAGTTGGTTGGGCATCATTCCATGAACCAAAAGATTGCAGTCTCCATCCCTGGTAGGGGGCGTAAAGGAAGCTGCTGATCAATGTTTCGTTCTTACATCGGTGTTTGTCTTTCTCCCTTTTCCTTCCACTCTCTCTTTAAAAATCAATAAAAGTATTTTAAAAATAGTAACTTAAAACTTCCTAAATTTAATGAGAAACATTAATCTGGGCATCCCCAAAAATCAACAAATTTTAAGTAAGGTAAACACAAAGAATCCACAACAAGACAGAAGTCAACTATGGGAAAAAATAAAAGAAGAAAGAAAGAAACAGAAATGCTTGAATGAAGCAGGAGGTAAAACAACTCATCAAGTACAAGGGAACTAATTAAATTTATGCCTGACTTATCATCACAAATGATGGTGTTCAGAAAGCAGTGGAATGACATTCAAAGTGGTAAAATAAAAATAAATTTTTGCCCCAGCTGGTTTGCTCAATAGTTGTAGCATTGGCCCATGGACTAAAGGGTCAAAGGTTCAATTCAAGTCAAGGGCACATACCTCAGTTGCAGGTTTGATCTCCAACCCTGGTCAGGGCACAAGCAGGAGGTAACCAATCAATGTGTCTCTCTCACACATTGATGTTTCTCTCTCTCTGTCTCTCCCCCTCCTTTCAACTCTAAAAATCTATGGGAAAAATATTCTTGGGTGAGGTGAGGATTAATAAAAAAAAAGAAAAATAATATAAGAATAAGCAATGGACACAGACAGTAGGGGGGTAAGGGCATGAGCTGGAGGGTAGGAGTGACCGGGGAGAGGTCAATGGGGTGGGGGGGAGAATATATATATATATATATATATATATATATATATATATATATATATATTACTTTAAACAATAAAGAATTTAAATTAAAAAAGAAAAGAAAGAAAGGAAGAAGGAAGGAAGGAAGGAAGGAAGGAAGAAAGAAAGAAAGAAAGAAAGAAAGAAAGAAAGAAAGAAAGAAAGAAAGAAAGAAAGAAAAATAGTCAACCAAGAATCCCATATCCACCAAAACTATCCTTAAATTATGCAGGTAAAGACATTCCCAGATTAACAAAAGCTTAAAATATGTTGTATTGGTGATTACATTACAAAAACACACACACTAAAATAAGTTCTTTAGGCTGAATTAAATGACATCAGAATATTTCAAGTCCATATGAAAAAATAGAGACCACTGGTAAATGTATTCATGTGGGCAGTTATAAAAGAAAGTATAATTACATATTTTATCATTTTTTCTTTTAACTAATTTTAGAAGATTACAGAGAACATTGTATGTATGTTATTGTGTTGTCAAATCTATAACTCATGTAAATGTAATGCATTTGAATATAACTTCACAAAAAAAGTGGGTTGAGAATAAAGCTGTACTGGAGTAATGTAGTACCACCAGATAATAAATCAAACCCACAGGGAGAAATGGTAACTAGAGAGGTTAAAAGAGAGAGTTCTATAAATATGTACCATACTCTTTTATTTTCTCAGGTTAATTAAAACACAAAATTATACAAATAATTATTACATGTTTATTATTGGGTTTGTAATATATTAACATAATAAATAAGGTTGGGCAAAAGTAGGTTTACAGTAATTAATAAAGTAGGTTTGTAATTAATAGATAATAATACAAAAATAAAGTATATTTTGCATACTCACAAATATAAACCTACTTTTACACACTCCTATATATAACAATAGCATCTAACAAGAGTTGGAGAGGGAATATAGCAGATTGGCGTAAGGTTTTAAATATCACTGAAATAAGATAGTGTAAAATGGAAATATGTTTTGATAAATATGGTTAAGTCCTAGAACAACCACTAAAAATTCCTCTAAATACAGTTTATAAATAATTAAATAAATTGAAGTGTCACAGTTAAGCTTATTCACTTGTTTGAAAATAATACAACAGAATATAGGACCTACTAAATTCAGAATACACATATTTTTAAATTACACATGAAAAATTAAAGAAAAATGACTATATATTATATCTTAAAGCACATCTTATAATTAAAATTAATTGAAATATTTTCTCTGACCCAGTGACATTAGGTTGGAATTGTTAATTAAAATCAATTAGAAAATCACCAAATTCTTGCAAGTTGAGTTATATGTTCCCCCTAAGAGAGCAAACAAATATAGTCCAAATAAAAATTCAAGAGAAATTAGAAAATACTTTGAACTGAATAATAAGAATGATACAAAATGTCAAAAGTTAGGAGATACAGCTGAACAATTATTTTGAGGGAAATGTGTTCTTTTATTCACATATTTTATAAAAATGACTGAAAAAATCAAATAATCTAATGTAATACCATGGGAATCTACACTAATAAAAGAGAAACATGCAAATTAACCATCACTCTGCTACTCCAAGCCACGCCCACCAGCCAATCAGGAGTGAGTATGCAAATTAACCAACCAAGATGGTGGCAGGCCACGGAGCTGGAGAGAGCAGGAGGCTTGGGTTGCCCCTGGTGATGGAGGAAGCCAAGCTTCCCACCCACCCTGGATGGCCCTGGCCTCCGCTCAAGGCTACAAAGTTTCAATTACAAAAGATAAATAAATCCCAGATACCAGGGCCTCTTCTTGGGTGGCCCGGGGGCATGGCCGGCCTGCAAACCACCACAGGCCCCTCACTCAGGCTGTCCCATGCCCCAAGGGAACCCCCACCCTGATCCGGGACACCCTTCAGGGCAAACCAGCTGGCCCCCACCTGTGCTCCAGGCCTCTATTCTATCTAATAAAAGAGTAATATGCAAATTGACAGTCATTCCAACACACAAGATGGCTGCCCCCATGTGGTCAAAGATGGATGCCCCCATGTGGACACAAGATGGCCACCACAAGATGGCCAGCAGGGGAGGGCAGTTGGGAGGGACCAGGCCTGCAAGGGAAGGCAGTTAGGGGTGACCAGGCCTGCAAGGGAGGAGAATTGGGGGCGATCAAGCTTGCAGGGGAGGGCAGTTGGGGGGACCCAGGCCTGCAGGGGAAAGCAGTGGTGGGGACCAGGCCTGCAGGGGATGGCAGTTGGGGGAACCAGGCCTACAAGGGAGGGCAGTTGGGGGTGACCAGGCTTTCAGGGGAGGGCAGTTAGGGGCAATCAGGCTGGCAGGGGAGCAGTTAGGAGGGGATCAGGCTGGCAGGCAGAAGCAGTTAGGGGCAATCAGGAAGGCAGGCAGGCGAGCAGTTGGGAGCCAGCAGTCCTGGATTGTGAGAGTGATGTCTGACTGCCCATGTCAGCCTGATCTCTACGGGCAGTCGGGCATCCCTCAAGGGTTCCCAGATTGGAGAGGGTGCAGGCTGGGCTGAGGGACACCCCCCCACCCTGTGCACAAATTTGTGCACCGGGCCTCTAGTCTAGAAATAATAACAAATCAATTCTATAAAAAAAGTAGAAGGACCTAGCTAGTGTTGCTCAGTTGCTGAGTGTCAATCCAGGAACCGAGGTCACCAGTTCAATTCTCGGTTAGGGCACTTGCCTGGGTTGCAACTCTATCCCCAGTAGGGGACATGCATGAGGCAGTTGATTGATGATGTTTCTCTCTTATTGATATTCTAATCTCTCTGTTCCTTTTCCTTCCTCTCTCTCTAAAATAAATAAAACATAATTTTAAAAAGAAAAATAAAAAGTAGAAGGAGGGCATTAATAAAGATAGGAGCATAAATGTACAAAATAAAATATAAATATTTAATGGAGGAAACAAAGACAAAATTTATTTTTTATTTTTTTAAATTTCTTTATTGATTATGGTGTTACATATGTATTCTTATTCCCCCATTACCACCCCCGGTGCCCCAGACAAAATTTAAATTGACAGGAATAATTATGATAGAGTGAATTGGTGCTGACAACTATTCTCCCTCTCCCTTAACAGAATGATGCATCCATATCTTTACATTGTGATTTTATAGTCTTTTTTTTTTTTTAGGCAAAACAGTTTTTGACTGAACTTTGTAAAAAAATATATTACCTATAAATGGATTACTGTTAACATTGCTTCAAAACAGGTATTATATCACTTTTAAAACATAGAGAGCTGGTATTAGATGGGACCTTGAAATTCATTTGCCCCCCCATCCACTCAGAAACTTATTAAACTCTTCATTCACTGTGATTTAAGTGCACAGCTCAGGGTAGGGGTGCCTTTTACTGTGGGAAAAGATTACTTCCCCACCATAAGAATTTCTGCTTGGCTTTATTACTTGCTTTGGCCAAGAGCATGTGGGTAGAAACAACATAGTGTCTGTTCCAAATCTGTCTCTTAGGAAAACATTGCAATTTTCTTCTCGCCCATTTTACTTTTATAATCTGACACAAGGAGAATATGCCCAGAATGTTAAGAAAAATGAGGAGAAATGGGGAGCAAAAGCAATTCTAACTTCCAGGCTGGACCACGCCTAGCCAACCCACATATTGAAATAGAGCCAACTTATTAATTCATGAGGGAGAGAAAAAATAGTTATTATATAATACTTGTTATTTTTTTCTTATACATCATACATAAAGCAATAGTTAGGTTATATTATTTATAAAATTAATAAAACTCTGACTAGTTAAATAAAGAGAGGAAACGAAAACTACCCGTTTCAGAAATGAAAATGTGTATTTGTTGTAGATCCTCCAAATCTGAAAGTGATAAGACACCATGAAAATGTTATAGACATAATTTTGACAAATTTGACAAAAAAAAGTTACCTTAAAAACAACTTATTAAACTATTAGAAATAGAACATCTGAGCACTTCTATCAATGTCTATTTAATAAACTGACTCTGCTCTTATAATTATTTTCCTTCAAAAACCCACCACCAACAACAAAAAGCAAGCAAGCACACAAACAAAACACACCAGGCTTAAAATCAAATCCTGTGATAAAATACAACATGACCAATAAGGTTTATCCAAACAATCCAAAGGAAATCTGAAATCAATCAAAACAATTCATCACATTTTTAAGAAGTATAAAACCATACATTTATCTTGATAAATGCAGAGAAATATTTTTAAAATAACATTCTTGATAGACAAAAATTTCACATAGGAAGAAAGAAAACATCTTTAGTCTGACAAAGGTTATCTGCAAACCCAACTGTAAACATCATACTTTTATCATAAATGATAAAAATTTAAGATATGCCACCATGTTTTATTTTGTAAAATTACAGTTTTTTATAAGAAAAACAATAATATCTAAGAATAATCAAGGAAATCTTGATTAAGAAAAGTTAAGTTAAAAGATATAGACATATATAAAAACCTACTTAAAATTATAGAATTACTAGAGCATTGTATTGGTACCAGTATATATAAATAGACTAAAGAGCCAGAATATGGAATCCTGGAATAGATTCACACATATAGCAGTCAACTCATTTATGACAAAAATAACAATGTTGTGGTATAGGGGAAAATGGTTTTCTCAATAAATTATGTTAAGTTGAATATCTATTTAAAAAAAAAGAAGAATCCTAGTGCTATCTTATGTCATATACAAAATCAAATTTCAGATGGATTACAAACCTAAATGTTAGGCTAAAACAATCCTTTACAAAAATAAGAGAATCTACATACATCGGAGTTAGAAAATGATTTGTTAAAAAATACACAAAATGTGCCCACTATAAGTAGAAAAATGATAATCAAACTACATATAATAAAATTTTATTAAAAGGCACTGTGCAGAGAGTGAAAAGACAGGTTGTATAGTTTGAGAATGTATTTTTAATACATATACCAATACAGAAATTAGATAAACAATTACTTAAAATCTGTAAGAAAAAGACAATTTCAAAAGAACATAAGGAAAGGACAAAATAGAAATATGGGAAAAAAGCCATAACAGACCCTTCAAATAAAGTACATCCAAGTAAACAATACACATGAGGATAGACCTGAAGAGTATTATGCTAAGTGAAATAAGTTAGTCAGAAAAGACCAGTAACATGTGATTTCACTTATATGTGGAATTGAATGAACAAAATAAACTAACAAAATACAAACCAACTCAGATAAAGAACAGACTTACAGCTGTCTGAGGGGAAGAGGGTTGAGGGCTGGGTGAAAAAGGTGAAGAGATTAAGCAAATAAAAAAACACTCATAGTCATAGACAACAATATGGTGATTACCAGAGGGAAAGTATGTGCATGGGGGAGGTATAAGAGGGTAAAGGGGAAATAAAAGGCAATGGAAAGAGATTTAGCTTAGGGTGATGAACACACAGTACAGATGATGTATTATAGAATTGTACACCTGAAACCTATATAATTTTGTTAACCAACTAAAGACCCAATGCATGAAATTCATGCAAGAGTAGGCCTTCATTCCCCCAGCTTATCTCTGGCATCTGGGACCCGGGCTTCCCGGCTTCCCTTGAAGCCCTGGCTTCATCCGGAAGGTTGTCCAGAAGGATGTCTGGTCTAATTAGCATATTATGCTTTTATTATTATAGATGTCATTGCTATAAATTCAATTAAAAAGATTGAGTTTGTGCCTAGAAAAGAGCATATGGGCACTTCTGTTTCTTGATTTGTGTGTGATATGGTTTTCAAAGTTCTAAAAATTCATTAAATTCTGCACTTATTATATGTGGATATATCCTATGCATGATTATGTGTGTGTGTTTTAAACACTGTTTAGTGACTTAATGAAACATCCCTGAGGAAGTTACATTTAAGGTGAGATCAGAAAGGTGAATGACTTTCTTCTCAGAGGAAACAGCATACATGAAATTTTTGAGGTAGAAAAAATATTTTACTTTTGGAGAAAATGAAAGGAGACCACTTTGGCAGGAAAGTCAACATTGAGAGTGGGAATGACATAAAATGATACTGGTGTACAGCCATGAAGACCATGTTAAAGATTGTAAACTTTTTTTCTTATTGGTAGCGATAGGAGAATTTTAACCAGTGACATGGTATACTATTTTAATCTATTGCAATTTGAAAGATATTGCATTCCTTGAGAATACTGTATTGGAGGGCAGCAAAACTGAGTTTTAGGAAACAGATTGAGTTTATATAAGAAATGATAATGGTTTGCATCAATTTTGGGACAGTGGAATTCAAGTACATGGAACAGACTGATGGCTGTCAGAAGGGAACGGGTATGGGACTGGATAAAAAAAAGTGAAGAAAATAGCCAAAGTACATATATGCATAGCCCATGGACACAGACAACAGTGTGGTGATGGCCAGAGGGAAGGGGAGGCTGGGCTGGGTCGAGGTGGGCAAAGGAGGATGGGAATGGGGACATCTGTAATAGTGTCAACAACAAAAAGAAAGTAAAAAATGGGTGTACATATTGAAGAAATATTTTAGAGGTAGAATTAGCAGAAAATGGTGGTGGATTGGTTGTGGGAAGTGAATATATTTATAATTTGACTCACAGGCATTTGGCTTGTTCACCTGGATCACTCTGTAGAGGTGGAGAAGACTTTTTAAAAAGTAGGTTTAATTTCATAAACATGGATTTTACATATCATATAATTATGTATAATTTTTATACATACTTCATTTTAATTGTGGCAAAATGTATAGAATTTACCATTTTTACCCTTTATAAATGTACAGTTCAGCAGTATTCAGTATATTTACATTTTAGTGCAACACATTTCCAGAACTTTTTATCTTATAAAACTGAAACCATATTCATTTAATAATTCTCCATTTCCCCCTCTATCTAGCTCCTGGTAAGCACCATTCTACTTTCTCTTTCTATGTATTTAACTACTTTAGATATTTTATATATGTGAAATAAGGCAGTATTTTCTTTTCTGTGTCTGGGTCACTTTACTTAACATAATGTCCTCAAGGTTCATACATATTGTAGCATTTGAAAAGATTTCTCTTTTTTTAAGGCTGAATAATATTCCATTGTAAGTATATACCATGTTTGGTTTATCTATTCATTTATTAATGGACATTTGGATTGCTTAAATTTAGACATTTTAATTTCAAGAATGTGTTGAAGATTTCAAATGGAAATATCAAGAAAACAACTGTACAGTGACAGGTAGAGTTTATATTCAAAGTATGAAATAAGTGACAAAGGTTAAGGGAAATCCAAAGATTAGCTGTTTAGACTCTATTTGGCAATTGACTATCTTTTCATTAGATAAATTTTGTTCTTCCAAAAGTAATCACATAAGTGAAAGTGGCATGCATAGTACACCTATATAAATAAATCTTGCTAAAGCAACATTTGATAATAGTTAGAACTTATCTGGTTTTGTTTCACTGGTTATGAACATCTTGACTGCAATAGTCATCTGGCTCTAAATGTTGCTTAGAAAATTTCTTAAAATTAAGATTTTATGAATGGTTCAGAGTATTAATTATGAATTAGTTAACCTATAAAATGACATAGAATAATGAGATAATAGATCTAAATGATATACAATGATTAACACACATCTCATATGTGACCATTGTGTATGCATATACAAAACCATTATATATCACATATATGTTAAATAAGACTGATGGAACAAAATAGGGAGCCCAAATATAAAATCGTATGTAAATGGACAAATAATTTTTGACAGAGAAGCCAGAAACATATATTCGAATAAAGATAGTTTCTTCAATAAATGATGCTTGGAAAACTGGAAAGCCATCTGCAAACTAATGAAACTGGATTACAGTTTGTTCCCATGTTCAAAACTTAATTCAAAATGGATCAAAGACTTAAACATAAGACCTGAAACAAAAAGTTACATAGAAGAAAACATAGGTACAGAACTTATGGACCTGGGTGGTAGAGAACATTTTATGCACTTGATTCCAAAGGCAAGAGAAGTAAAGGCAAAAATAAATGAATGGGACTATATCAAACTGAAGAGCTTCTGCAGGGCAAAAGACATGGACAACAAAACAAACAGACAGCCAACCAGATGGGAGATGATATTTGCAAACAGTAGCTCTGACAAAGGTTTAATTTCCAAAATATATAAAGAACTCGTAAATAAACTTAACCAAGGACATAAAAGATCTGTACTCAGAAAACTACAGGGCATTGAAAAAAGAGATAGAGGAAGATATAAACAAATGGAAGAACATACCATGTTCATGGATTAGTAGAATCAACATCATTAAAATGTCCATACTACCTAAAGGAATCTATAGATTAAATGCAATACCTATTAAAATACCAATGGCATATTTCAAAGATCTAGAACAAACTCTCCAAAAATTCATCTGGAATAAAAACGACCGCGAATTGCCATGGCTATCCTGAGAAAGAACAAATTTGGCGGGATCACAATACCAGACATCAAACTATATTACCTAGCCACAGTTCTCAAAACTGCCTGGTACTGGCACAAGAACAAACATATAGACCAATGGAATAGAATATGGGACCCAGAAATTGACCCAAACCACTAAGTTCAATTAATATTTGACAAAGGAGGCAAGAGCATACAATGGAGCCAAAACAGCCTCTTTAATAAATGGTGCTGGAAAATTTGGTCAGATACATGCAAAAAAAAAAAAATGAAACTAGATCACCAGCGTACACCATACATAAAAATAAACTCAAAATGGTTAAAGGACTTGATTGTAAGATGGGAAACCATAAAACCCTACAAGACTCCATAGGCAGCAAAATTGCAGACATATATCATAGCAATGTCTTTACAGACACAGATCCTAGGGCAAGAGAGACTAAGGAGAAAATAAACAAAAGGGACTACATCAAAATAAAAAGCTTCTGCACAGCAAGAGAAACCATCAACAAAACAACAAGAAAGCCCACTGCATGGGAGAACATATTTGCCAATGTTATCTCCGATAAGGGTTTAATCTCCAACATGTACAGGGAACTCATACAACTTAACAAAAGGAAGATAAACAACCCAATCAACAAATGGGCAAAGGACCTAAATAGACACTTTTCAAAAGAGGACATTCAGAAAGCCAAGAGACACATGAAAACATGCTCAAAGTCACTAATTATCTGAGAGATGCAAATCAAAACAACAATGAGGTACTACCTCACATCTGTCAGAATGGCTATCATCAACAGATCAACAAATGACAAGTGCTGGAGAGGATGTGGAGAAAAAGGAACCTTCCTTCACTGCTGGTGGGAATGCAGACCAGTGCAGCCATTGTGGAAAACAGTATGGCGTTTCCTCAAAAATTTAAAAAGGGAACTGCCATTTGACCCAGTAATACCACTTCTAGGAATATATCCCAAAAAAAGAGAAACACCAATCAGAAAGGATATATGCACTCTATGTTCATAGCAGCACAATTTACAATAGCTAAGATTTGGAAACAGCCTAAATGCCCATCGGCAGATGAGTGAATTAGAGAACTATGGTATATCTACACAATGGAATACTACTCTGCTATAAAAAAGAAGGAATTCTTACCACTTGCAGCAGCATGGATGGAACTAGAGAGCATTATGCTAAGTGAAATAAGCCAGGCAGTGAAAGAAAAATACAACATGATCTCACTCATTTATGATAATAAAGAACATTATAACCTGATGAATAAAAAGATAGATACAGAGGCAGATAAGCATGGAACAAACTGTCAAATTACAGCAGGAAGGCTGGGGAGTGTTGGTGGGGATGAACAAGTAAGAGATGAACTGAAGGACTTGTATGCATGCATATAAGCATAACCAATGGACACAAGACATGGGGGATGGGGGGATGAGGGCATGTGCCAGGGGGTAGGGAAGGCCAGGGGAAAGTCAACGGGGAAATAAAGGAGATATATGTACTACTATTTGTAATACTTTAAACAATAAAATTAAATTAAAAAAAGGACTCATAAAACTCAACACCAAACAAACAATCCAATCAAAAAGTTGGCAGAGGACTTGAAAATACACCTCTCCAAAGAAGACAATATATATATACATATATATGAAAAGATGTTCAACCTCACTGGCATTTAGGGAAATGCAAATCAAAACTACAATGAGATACCACCTCATACTTGTTAGAGTGGCCATTATCAACAAGAGAAGCAATAAAAAGTATTGGACAATTTGTGGAAAAAAGGGAACCCTCATTTACTCCTGGTGAGAATGTAGACTGGTACAACCACTACGGAAAGCAGTCTAGCGATTTCTCAAAGAATCCTATCTAATAAAAGGGTAATATGCAAATTTACCATCACTCTGTAACAAAGATGGTGGCACCCATAGCCACAGGATGGTGGTGCCCATTCCTGGGGGGGGGGGGAGTCGCTGACAGGGGGCAGCATGAGGGCCCTGGAAAAATGCTTGCTTCGTCACCATGGCGACGAGGCAAACATTCCACACCTGTCCGCTGATGGGCCTCTGGGCCGCAGAGAGCCTCTGGGCAGTGGTCGTGGAGCAGCCAGGCCCCACAGAGAGCTACTGGTGCACAGATTCATGCGCAGGGTTACTTGTTAAGAATAAAGCTAGCATATGACCCAGCAACCCCAGTCCTGGTTATATACCCGAAAAACTCAAAATAATGTATTCACAAAGATATATGCACCCTTATGTTCACTGCAACCTTATTCATAGTGGAGAAGACATGGAAGCAACCAGTGTCCTGCAATAGAGGACTGGATACAGAAGATGTGGTACATAAAGACAATTGAATACTAGTCAGCCATAATAAAGGATGAAATAGTCCCATTGGCAACAATGTGAATGAACCTTGAAAACATTATGCTAAGTGAAATAAGTCAGACAGAAAAAGTTAAGAACCATATGATTTCACTCATGTAGGATATAAAACTGAAACTTATGAACACAAACAGCAGAGTGGTGGTTGCCAGAGGGAGGGGTGGTGGAAAGGGGGGTCCTAAAATGAGGTGACAAGAGACTTTGGGTGGTGGGCACACAGTGCAATATACAGATCTTGTAACATAGAAATCCAGACATGAAACCTATATGTTCATGTTGACCAACGTCACCCAATCAATTTAATATTTAAAAAAAAGGAGAGAGAATGAGAACTTTATTTTATTGTATAGAAAAATGTAACAGATAATGTTACATAGAAAGTCTTCACTACAGGAGTGGTTGGAACTGTGACAAAAAGAATTCAATGCACAATAAAAAAGAGAAAGAACATATGGACACAGACATCAGTGTAGTGATTGCGGGAAGCAGAGGGATGGGTGGAAGTGGAAGGTGGTATAAGGGGAATAAATGATGATGAGAAAAAATAAAAGAAAGGAAAGAAAAAAAGTATTCAATGCATAAAGGTAAAAAAAAAAATCTAGGAAAGGAACCACAACAACAAGAAGTTTTAAAAGTAGAGGAAAAGACAAAGCAGCAATAGACCAAGGCAATCAAGGGTGAAGGAAAAAGCATTTTTCTGTATCAGGAATATTGGTAGATGTTTAAAGAATGAAATAAAATACCAAGAATTCTTTAATTACTAGCATGGTGACTCATTAGTCAACTTTTGTATAAGCATATGGAAGAAGATTTATTTGATTCTGTAATTGATTTCTTATAAGTCTAAATCAATTCATGGCCATCAAGAGAAATGTGCTCTGAACTTAAAGTCCAAACTAGGTGAAATTTGAGGCCTAGAGATTCCTTTAGAAAGCCAAGTTCCCCCAGAGTGTCAATGGAATTTTCAAATGTTTTTGGCACAAGAGGACTAAAGAACCAGAAGATACACTGAGTGGCCAGATTATTATGATCTCTGAATGTATAATAATCTGGCCACTCAGTATATATATGAGTGGCCAGATTATTATGAATTCGTGCATGCATGGGGTCCAGCCAGCCTGGCCAGGGGGCAGGGGACATGGGCGGTTGGCCGACCAGCCTGCTTGTCGAAATCCTGGTCTAGGGGACAATTTGCATATTAGACTTTTATTATATAGGATATACACTGAGTGGCCAGATTATTATGAGTTCAGAGATCATAATAATCTGGCCAGTCAGTGTATGCTTTTGTTGATGTTGTCATTATTGTTTTTCCCTATGGCTGGAGAATAATGTATCTGGAATCCCAAAATTTTAATTTAAGACTGATAGATAATATTTGAAGTACACTTTCAGAGGTTATTCTAAAGTTAAAATGTGAGTCTTTGGGATTAAATTACTTAAAAGTAATTTTAAATATCTGCTATCAGACCCATTGCATTGATGTTAGGTAATGATAAAACACTACTTCTGAGGGTGAAAATCTGAGGCACTTATTGGCATTTTTTTAGTATTATTGCACTTGCAGTGATTTACAAAGATGCCATCAATTCTCCAAATAGTAAAGTCAACATTTCTCAATGTTGTAATTTTCATTTGTGATATTATTTTCCAGAATGTTCTTATTAATTCACAATACATATATGGAGTTTTTTTCCAGCACAGCATTTATCAAAACCCTCAAGAAAAAAGTTGATAGGAAGATAGATTTTTTAAGAAAGGAAAATATTAATTTCCAAGATAGATATTTTATGTGTTTTTTTTTGTTGCATCTAAACTGAACATACCTACAATTACAGTTTACAGTCAAAGATTGTTTGATTATGGATTCTTCTGTGTTATGTGATTTTACAATGGAAATAAAACATAACTTGTGTCCCAAAAAGTTGACTGCTCACATGGTGCCAAACACCTGGAACAATTTCATTAATTGTCTGGTTATATTAAATATCTACATGTTGGTTGCTGGGAAGATGAAGCATCAATGTAGCAATAGATAATGAGGAAAAAAGGTATATTTTTTCATTAAAAAATACCTCTACAATATACAGATAATGTATTAGAGAATTGTGCACTTGAAATCTACATAATTTTGTTAACCAATATGACCCCAATAAATTCAATAAAAAATTAAAAAAACATTTTTGAAGAAATTTAATTTTGTTAGTAATTCAGTTCAAATAATAATTCAATTTAAAGGGGTTTTATAAAGCATCCAGCATGCATTTAACACTATGCTAATAATCATGGGAAATCCAAAATGTATAAAATACTAATATTAATTGAACACTTTTCTGTGCTAAGATCTGTGCTGAGCTTATTACATGAATTACCTTCCTTTATTTTCATAGCATCTTGACAAAGTAGGAACAATTATCTCAATTTTAAAGATGAAAAACCTGAGGCAAAAGAAAGTAACTTATTCTAAAGTCATACAACTAGTAAGCAGCAGAGCCTGAATTCAAACTTGATCAGTCTGACTTTAGAGCTTGAGTTATGACCTACTATATTTTCTACCTCCAGTCCTAAAGGCAATCTGATCAGAGAAATGGGACTAGAGGCCGACTCAGCAGAATATAATTAAGTGGAAAATCATATAGAACACTCAGATATTATTATGAAAGATTAGAAATAGACCCCTTTTCTTATTTTTATGGAACTGAAAGGCTTTAGTGGCAGTTATTGGCTCCCTCAGATTTACTTTAGTGGCCTGCTTTGATTTATTCATAAGAACTATCATTCTCAGTGATTTAAAAAAATAAGACAGAATGAACTAGGATGACATTATCTTATTGTTTGTATTTTATTTTTCATTGTTCCCTGTGATAACATCTAATGCAAGGGGATTTCTAATTACCTATCTTTCCTGATATCCAAAAACCAATGATAAACTTGAATTTTAAATGTTATTCTTGTCCACCATCACAAACAATCAGTTTCCAAATACTGATGCTTAATTTTCCCTCTCAAATCTATTCTTTACTTTGCATCCCTACCATCACAACACTGATGTAGGTCCTTTTATATTACTAGGCCTTTTAATGTTCCTTAACAGGTCTTCCTATTATAGTCTATATTTTCCCTTCTTCTCCTCCAATCTTATCTATACAAAATTGATGATCATATCTAAAACACTCCTCTTGTAATTTCATCTTTAAAGATAGAATCTTTCTGTGTAGAACCATATTTACAGTATAAAATTTTAAAGTCTAGAATTTCAGTTAAGGAATTCTCAACACTCAAAAAATATATATTTGTGTCAGCAAAGACTTTGACATAAATTGTTGTATTTTCTATGGAAAAATTATTCCACTCTAATGATATGATCTCCTATAATACTGTCTCTCTAAAATCCTATTCTTCTTAAGGACAAAAATCTCAGCAGTCACAGAGGTCAGGTTTCATGAAGATGGGAATGCTGCCTTCTCCATAACCAACCCAGCACCACAAGGTTTTGTTTTATTTTGTTTTGTCCCCTATTCTGAACTCCTACAATGTTTTGATGACGTTTTAAAAAGTCACAGAATCAGCCTGGCTGGTGTTGCTCCGTGGTTGAGTGACACCTATAAAGTAGGAGGTTGCAGTTACATTCCCTGGTCAGGGAACATAACATGGTTGTAGGCTCAACCCCTAGTAGGGGGCATGCAGAAGGCAGCCAATGGATGATTCTCATCATTGATGTTTCTATCTCTCCCTCTTCCTTCTTCTCTGAAATCAATAAAAAAATATGTATTTTTTTAAAAAGTCATACAATTGCATGGTTAGGTTGGAATTTAAAAGTCATCTAGTCTAACAATCCATTTGATTGTCATATGTATTCTACAGCATCCTTGAAATGAGTCATCTAACTTTATAAGAACACTCTCAGTCATAGGAAATTCACTACTTTGTGAGGTACTCATTTTATCTTAGTATAGCACAACAGAGTTATTTCCAATATTAAGTAAAAATAAGCATCTTTGACAATTTTACTCAGGGTCCTTATTTTATTTTTTTTCAATGATTAGTAATCATAGAAAATACAGTTCATGAGAAGGCAGACACTACAAATAATACAGAAATCATGAGCATAAGACAGAAGTTAGCCTGTGGTAGAAGATGAAATAAAATCACAGACAGACATAAGCGAAATCAGTAAGTATGGTAATTTGCTTATAAAGAAATCAATAGATTCTCATTTCTCATTTCTGAGTAGATCATCATTTCTAAATGAATGACTCCAGTGCACAGGTGGGCAAACTTTTTGACTCGAGGGCCACAATGGGTTCTTAAACTGGACCGGAGGGCCGGAACAAAAGCATGGATGGAGTGTTTGTGTGAACTAATATAAATTCAAAGTAAAGGAGCGGAGGGGAGAGCAAGAGACCCCTCTGCTCTTTCGGTTCCGCGGGCCAGATAGAACAGCCGAATGGGCCGGATCCAGCCCGTGGGCCGTAGTTTGCCCACGGCTGCTCTAGTGGCTACTGTTAGCTCACAGATCTGCTTTTAGACAAGAAGACTATTGTACTAGGGGCTTGAATAGCATTCTCATTATCACGAAGCCTAACCTGTGTGACTGCAGAGATTTTTGTTGTTGTTGAAGAAATTAATAAACAATGAATAAAATGTCTTATTACTTTTCTTGTGTATCTACCCAATAAATACCTGCCCAGTGATACAATCATTTAAAATTCAATAGTAAAATCTAAAACGATATGCAATATATTATTTTTAGATTATATAACCATGTGCAATCATTTTATAATCCTCATTCTGATTTCTAGCATATTTATTGTTTCCCCAAGCTTTGTGGCATCAGCGGATTGCTTAACTATGTCTTATCTTCTTTTAATGAATAATCAAAAATGGTAGGACCAAAATAACAGCTTCAAAAACCATCCTGGTTGATATAAATTCATTTTTGAATATAGTGTATGTCTGGTTGAAAGACTATTAAAAACAAAATCAAACTTTATAATTGTACCATCATCCAAAGCATATTTCTCCATCTTACTCAGTGTCTTATCATTTTCAAACTTGTTAAATGCATTTCTGAATACACTTGAAGCAAATGCATGGCTCATTCTATGTGTGCATATCTTACATTATATTAAAGTATAACAGAGAGAAATGTATGAATTCTAAACTCAGGTATTATAGATTGGAATACCAGATCTGAAACTTATCAGCTATGGGATCTCAGACATAATATTTAATTTCTCTCTCCTCTGATGTCTTCATCAATAAGGTGAGGATGATAATAATAGATTATACTGTGTGCATATTAATGCATACAAAATACATAACCTCACACCTAAAACATATTTTTTCATTGTTAGCTATTAGCTATTACTCCAATTAATATGTTAGTTCTGTGCATGTGAAGAGGTGTGAATTGTAAATCTCTTCCTTAACTATTCCAATTTGAATAGTTTTGTGAATACAGTAGGTATTCAAATAGCAGCTTATTGATCTTTATACAATGAATATTTGTTGAGCACCTAATGCACACGAAACACATAACATAGGGAATTTTAGTAATAATTAACCAGATTCCACACGAAAAAACAAGTCAATTTAGGATTACATATAAACATAAGGTAGAAAGAAAGGAAAGCAGGTGAATTGGAAAAGGAAATGACATTTTTATGAACTAGATATTGCTCAGAGCAATTGAGAGGAAGGATAATAGCCTACAAATAAAGAGTTCTGATAAATGAGGAAAACATGAACAAAGTTTAGGGAACATTTGTTAATAAGATTAAGCTAATTAAACACCAAATAGTCTTTAGAAACAACAACTAGTAGGGAATTGGGTATGGTTTTGATAATGTTGTACAGTAGTTTATACTAGTGAAACTTAGACACAACCTAAAAGTTCAATAATAGGGTATTAATTCAATGATAATATTAATAAGAGAAAAGGAAGATGGCTGCCAACAGGAAGACAGACTGAAAGACAGTGTGTGAGTGATAAAATAAAGGGAGAGTGTGTGGTCACACAGGGAGTGTTTGTTGGTGAGTTGAGGGACAGCTGTACTCCAGGAGACTGTGGGGAACTGCTGGACAGGGCTTCCCTGACTGGGCAGCCCCCACTGCTGCTGGGTTCCCTCCCGGAGTGACGGGCTCAGACATGGAGACCACGCCATCTTGAGGAGGAAAGTGGATGTTATTGGAAGCCTGAAAATCTATAACTAAGTCACCCACCAAACAGCTGTGAACGGAGAACATCGGTCCCCAATTGGTGCAAACACACGGATTAAGAGAAGATCCACACTCCACCACGGAAAGGAGAGAGAGAACTACATAACCAGACACCCAGAGAAGAGAGACCATGGGAAGACAAAGAAAGAGCCTGCATATGAAAGAAAAGCAGGCATCACCAGAAAAGAAAGTAAACGAAATGGAGGCAAGCAACCTGTCAGAGAAAGAATTCAGAGAAATGGTCATAAGGTGGCTGAAAAGAATGGAAGACAAATTCAACAATATGAGTAAGAATCTAGAGAAAATTAAGAAGAACCAAGAAAAAATGAAAAATGACATCGCTGCTGTAAAGAACTCAATAGAAAGCATCAAGAGTAGACTAGAAGAAGCAGAGGACCGCATCAGTGAGCTAGAAGACAAGGTAGGAAAAAATACCCAAGTAGAGCAACTTCTAGAAAAAAAAAATTAAAAAGCAGGAGGAGAGCCTAAGGGAACTTTGGGACAATGCAAAACAAAACAACATCCCCATAATAGGGGTGCCAGAAGGAGAGGAAACTGAGCAATGAATAGAAAACATGTTTGAAGAAATAATGACAGAAAACTTCCCTGATATAGGGAAGAAAAAACCCACACAAATCCAAGAAGCTCACAGAGTCCCAAGCAAAATGAACCCCAAAAGACCAATGCCAAGGCACATTATAATTAAACAAGAGGCCCGGGTGCACAAAATTTGTGCACGGAGGGGGTGTCCCTCAGCCCAGCCTGCACCCTCTCCAATCTGGGACCCCTCGAGGGATGTCCAAATATCCGTTTAAACCCGATCCCACCAGGATCGGGCCTAAACGGGCAGTCGGATATCCCTATCACAATCCAGGACTGCTGGCTCCCAACTGCTTGCTTGCCTGCATTCCTGATGGCCCCTAACCGCTTCTGCCTGCCAGCCTGATAACCCCCTAACCACTCCCCTGCCAGCTTGTTTTCCCTTAACTGCCCTTCCCTGCAGGCCTGGTCACCCCTAACCGCCCTACCCTGCAAGCCTGGTCCCCCCAACTGCTCTCCGCTGCAGGCCTGGGTACCCCCCAACTTCCCTCCTATGCAGGTCTGGTCCCCCCCAACTGCCCTCCCCTGCAGGCCTGGGTCCTTCCCAACTGCCTTTCCCTGCAGGCCTTGTTGCCCTGAATTTCCCTCCTCTGCGGGCTTGGTCACCCCTTACTGCCCTCCCCTGCAGGCTTGATCTTCCCTAACTGCCCTCCCTTGCAGGCCTGGTCCCTCCCCTGCAGGCTTGATCATCCCTAACTGCCCTCCCTTGCTGGCCATCTTCTGGTGGCCATCTTGTGTCCACATGGGGGCAAGATCTTTGCCCACATGGGGCATCCATCTTATGTGTTGGAGTAATGGTCAATCTGGGTATTACTTTTTTAATTGGATAGGATAGAGGCCTGGTGCACAGGTGGGGGCCAGCTGGTTTGCCCTGAAGGTTGTCCCAGATCAGGGTGGGGCTTCTCTTGGGGCGTGGCACGGCCTGGGAGAGGGGCCTGTGGTGGTTTGCAGGCTGACCACGCCCCCTGGTGACCCAAGTGGTGGCCCTGGTATCTGGGGTTTATTTATCTTCTACAATTGAAACTTTGTAGCCTGGAGCAGAACCAAGCCTTCTGCTTGCTTTGTGGCAGCAGCCATTTCTGTTGGGTTTATGTATCTTCTATAATTGAAACTTTGTACCCTTAAGCAGAGGCCTGGGCCGGCCAGGGTGTGTGGAAAGCTTGGCTTCCTCCATCGCCGGGGGCAACCCTAGCCTCCTGCTCTTTCCAGCTCCTTGGCTGCTGCCATTTCTGTTTGGATTTATGTAACTTCTATCATTGAAACTTTGTAGCCTTGAGTGGAAGCCTAGGTCAGCAAGGGCAGGCGGAAAGCTTGGCTTCCTCCATTGCTGCGGAAACCCAAGCCTCCCTCCTGCTCTCTGTGGCCCTTAGCCAACTTGGTTGTGTTTATTTGCATATTCACTCCTGATTGGCTGGTGGGTGTAGCTTGTGGGTGTAGAGGAGTGATGGTTAATTTGCATATTACTATTTTATTATATAGGATTGGCAAACACCAACAACAAAGTAAGAATCTTCAAAGCGGCCAGAGAGAGACAGAAAGTTACATTCAAAGGAACCCCCATCAGACTAGCGACTGATTTCTCAAAAGAAACTCATCAGGCCAGAAGGGAATGGAATGAAATATACAAAATCATGCAAATGAAGGGTCTAGATCCAAGAATAATGTACCCAGAAAGGCTATCAATCAAAATTGCAGGTGAAATCAGGAGCTTCACAGACAAAAATGACTAAGGGAATTTATTACCACCAAACCAGCAATGCAAGAAATGCTAAAGTGTCTGCTGTAAAAAAAAAAAAAAGAAATAGGAAGTGAAGAAGGATCACAGGGGTAAAGAATAAAAATGGTGACAAATAAGTACCTATCCATAATAACTTTAAATGTAAATTGATTAAATGCCCCAAGGAAAAGACATTGGGTAACGGATAGGATGAGAAAACAAGACCAATATATCTGCTGTCTAAAAGAAACTCACCTCAGAAAAAAAGACGCACACAGACTGAGGGTGAAGGGTTGGAAAAAGGTTTTCAGGCGAATGGAAATGAAAAAAAAGCTGGGGTAGCAATACTTATATCTGACAAATTAGATCTCAAAGTGAAGGGCATAATAAGAGATAAGGAAGGCCACTTCATAATACTAAATGGAGCAATCCAACAAGAAGAAATAACTCTGGTAAACACATACACACCCAATGTAGGAGCACACAAATACATAAAAAAAAAACTCCTGGAGGATATCAAGGGAGAGATTGACAGCAATACAATCAGAGTAGGAGACTTTAATACCCCACTATCACCATTGGATAAATCCTCTAAATAAAAAAATCAGCAAAGAAAGATCAATCCTAAATGACTCACTAGACCGCATGGAATTAGTTAACATCTTCAGAGCATTTCACCCCAAAGCCACAGAATAGACATTCTTCTTAAGTGCACATGGGTCATTTTCAAAGATAGACCATATATTGGGTCAGAGGCAAAGTCTCTTCAAATTCAAGAAGATAGAAATCATATCAAGCATCTTCTCAGATCACAGTGGCATAAAACTGGAAATCAACTACAATAAAAACAACCCAAAGAAATCAAACACATGGAGACTAAACAGCATGCTATTAAACAAAGACTGGGATACCAGAGAGACCAAAGAAGAAATAAAAAACATCATGGCAAAAAACGACAATGAAAACACAACAATCCAAAATCTATGGGACACAGCGAAAGCAGTCTTGAGAGGGAAGTTCATAGCTCTACAAGCCTACTGCAAAAAAACAAGAAACAATGGTAATAAATTACCTAAACGTACAACTTAAAGAGTTAGAAAGAGAGCAAAAAGAAAAGCCCAGTGTAAGTAAAAGGAAGGAAGTAATAAAGATCAGAGTGTAGATAAACAACATAGAGACCAAAAAAAAAAAAAAAAAAAAATCAACAAAAGCAAGAGCTGGTTCTTTGAAAGGATAAACAAGATTGATCAACCTCCAGCCAGGATCACCAAGAAGCAGAGAGAGAGAGGAGCCAAATAAACAAAATCAGAAATGAAAGTGGAGAAATAACAACAGACCCCACCGAAACACAAAGGATTGTTAAAAAATAATATGAACAACTGTATTCCAACAAACTGGATACCTGGAGGAAATGGACATATTCCTAGAAAAATACAAGCTAACAAAACTCAATCAGGAAGAATCTAAACAACTCAATAGGCCAATAACTATGGAAAAATTGAAGCAGTCATCAAAAGCTTCCAGCAAACAAAAGCCCGTGGCCAGACGGCTTCACAGGGGAGTTTACCAAACATTCAAGGAAGAACTAAAACATATCCTCCTCAGACTACTCCAGAAAATTCAAGAGGAAGGAACACTTCCAAGCTCCTTCTATGAAGCCAGCATCACCCTAATACCAAAACCAGATAAAGACAACACAATGAAAGAGAATTACAGGCCAATATCCCTCATGAACATAGATGCCAAAAATATTCAACAAAATTCTAGCAAATCTGATCCCGCAGTACATGAGAAAGATCATACACCATGACCAAGTAGGATTTATCCCAGGAATGCAAGGATGGTACAATATCCGCAAATCAATAAATGTGATACATCACATAAACAAATTGAGAGATAAAAATCACAAAGTCATATCAATTGATGCAGAAAAAGCATTTAACAAAATCCAACACCATTTTTTTGACAAAAACTCTCAACAACGTGGGAATAGAAGGATCATACCTCAATGTAATGAAAACCATATATGATAAAACCACAGCCAACATCATACTCAGTGGGCAAAAACTGAAACCATTTCCCCTAAGAACAGGGACAAGACAGTAATGTCCACTCTCACCACTCCTGTTCAACATAGTACTGGAAGTATTAGCCATTGCAATGAGATAAGAAGAAGAAATAAAAGGCATCCAAATTGGAAAAGAAGAAGTAAAGCTGTCCTTATTTGCAGATGACATGATATTGTACATAAAAAACCTGAATGACTCCATCAAAAAAATATTAGACTTAATAAATGAATTTGGCAATGTAGCAGGATACAAAATTAACGCTAAGAAATCTATGGCGTTTCTATACACCAGTAGTGAAATTACAGAAAGAGAGACTAAAAAAGCAATCCCATTTATCATAGCACCAAAAAAAATTAAGATACCTAGGAATAAACATAACAAAGGAGGTAAAAAATGTATACTCAGAAAACTACAGGACAATGAAAAGAGAGATAGAGGAAGACATAAACAGATGGAAGAACATACCATGTTCATGGATTGGTAGAATCAACATCATCAAAATGTCCATACTACCCAAAGCAATCTATAGATTCAATGCACTCCCCATTAAAATACCAACGGCATATTTCACAGACCTAGAAAGAACTCTCCAAAAGTTCATCTGGAATAAAAAAAAAAAAAATGAGCCCGAATAGCCACAGCAATCCTGAGAAAGAAGAACAAAGTAGGTGGGATCTCAATACCAGATTTCAAGCTGTATTACAAAGCCACTGTTCTCAAAACTGCCTGGTACTGGCACAAAAACAGATATATAGACCAATGGAATAGAATAGAGTACCCAGATATCCACCCAAACCACTATGCTCAATTAATATTTGACAAAGGAGGCACGAACATACAATGGAGTCAAGACAGTCTCTTCAATAAATGGTGTTGGGAAAATTGGACAGATACATGCAAAAAATGAAACTAGATCACCATCTTACACCATACACAAAAATAAACTCAAAATGGATACACGACTTAAATATAAGATGGGAACCCATAAAAATACTAGAGGAATCCACAGGCGGAGAAATCTCAGACATATGCAGAAACAATTTCTTCAGCGATACTGCTCCTAGGGCAATGGAACCTAAAGAGAAAATAAACAAATGGGACTACATCAAAATAAAAAGCTTTTTTACAGCAAAAGAAACCATCAACAAAACAACAAGAAAGCCCACTGTATGGGAGAACATATTTGCAAATGTTATCACTGATAAAGGTTTAATCTCCAACATCTACAGGGAACTCGTACAACTTAATAAAAGGAAGATAAATGATCCAATAAAAAGTGGGCAAAGGACCTAAATAGACACTTTTCGAAAGAGCACATAAGTAAGGCCAAGAGTCATATGAAAACATGCTCAAAGTCACTAATCATCAGAGAGATGCAAATCAAAACGACAATGCGGTACCATCTCACACCTGTCAGAATGGCAATCATCAACAAATAACAAATGACAAGTGCTCTCGAGGATGCGGAGAAATACGAACCCTTGTGCACTGCTGGTGGGAATGCAGACTGGTGCAGCCACTGTGGAGAACAGTATGGAGTTTCCTCAAAAAACTAAAAATGGATCTCCCATTTGACACAGTAATCCCACTTCTAGGAATATATCCCAAGAAACTAGAAACACCAATCAGAAAGGATATATGCACCCCTATGTTCATAGCAGCACAATTCACCATAGCTAACATTTGGAATCAGCCCAAATGTCCATCAGCAGATGAATGGATTAGAAAATTATTGTACATCTACACAATCGAATACTATGCTGCTATAAAAAAAAAAAAGAATTCTTACCATTTACAGCAGCCTGTATGGACCTTGAGAGCATTATGTTAAGTGAAATAAGCCAGGCAATGAAAGAAAAATACCACATGATCTCACTCATTTATGGAAAATAAAGAACATTATAACCTGATAAACAAAAAGATAGATACAGAGGCAGTAAAGCACCGAACAGACTGTCAAATTACAGTGGGAAAGCAGGGGAGTGTTCGGGAGGGGAGGGGGTAAGAGATCAACCAATGGACTTGTATGCATGCATATAAGCACAATAAATGTACACAAGAGACTGGGGGGTGGGATGAGGGCATGAGACAGGGGGTAGGGGAGGCTAGGGGAAGGTCAAGGGGGAAAAAGGAGATATATGTACTACTACATGTAATACTTTAAACAATAAAAATATTAAAAAAATATTAATAAGACCTCCATGATCTGTTGGTGAATATATGCAAACATAGATATTGAAAGAGGGTCACGTTGTTAAGTTGAATAGCACAAACAGTGTGATCTAAATTTTAAAAAATAATATATATATATTAAAATGTCTAATGGGCACAACAAAGATGAAATTACAGTTAATTTATTGTTTATTCTTTTTCTCAACAGTGTATTAGAACATTTTATAACAAATATTTATTTTGATGATTTAAAAATATATTTTTATTTTATAGATACATTTGAAGCATAGTAACCTCCATCTTGTATAAAAAACTGCTGTTTGGATTCTCTGCTATTGTTAGATAGTTCCTAGTCCTGTAAACTGTCATTATAAACTCTGTCACTTTAAGACAGTCTGTTATTTTGTAAAACAACTTTGTTTTTTAGTTCAAATAATAGAAAAAGATAAACTTAACTGTCTGACCTTGCAAGCTAGCCATCCAATGTAATATATAATTCCAATATTCTTATGCCAAGTACAAACTCAATATGTATTCAAGGTTACAACTATCTGTAACAATAACTCACACAGAGCCCTTTGTAATATCTGCAAACCAAGAGGCTCGAAAAGTATAAATACGAGACACTTCCTCTGTGTCGGGGCTCAGAGATTTGGAAAAGACACCTCCCTCTGGGCTGAGCACAATAAATGACTCCTAATTAACTGGCTCATTAAGGCGTCTTGTATCTCATTCAATGATTTACAATACAACACATTCACAGAGCATTTCTTATTATTCAAAGTCATTTAAGTATATATTGCTAACTTTTCAATTTTAGGAGGCAGATGAAGAGCACATTAATTACTCCAACTTAAAGCGAAGAAACAAGAGTCACACAGCTTGTTAATGTCAGAATTAGGCCTAGAAACCATTGCATTTTATTGTTTTTCATGCTGACCATGTTGGAGTTAACAGCAATGATAAGCAAAACTATTTTATAATTTGTTTTAAAACATTTCAGGATGGACATACTTTTATTCCAGTACTGTTTCTTTAGGTGTTTTTTTTTTTTTCCATTTCCTAAATAGACTACAGGAAATCATATATATAATATTTCACATAACAGTCAATCTTCCAGTGAACTTATAATTTTACCTTTAGTCACCTTACTTTCATTTTTATTCAGTGAGAACATCTTACAGCCTGAGCTAATTCTAAAAGGTAGATTAGGAAGCTTAAAAGAATAGTAACATTTTTCTAGCAATATTTGGTGAACCGGGCAAGCAATTTTCTAGGTATTAGTATAGTAAAAATGCCTTTCTTCCAGAGATAATCTGTCTGTTCAGAAATATAGCACTTGCAGTGCATATATTTGGGGAGCAAATGGGAAATAGGTTATATAAAAATTGTATTTTATTGTTATTGAGTTTAGCCTTGTATTTAAGAATGCATTAGAGATTTTGAGAGAAATGGTTATGGATAAGATGGAATAGATAGACATCTTATTCCCCCATTTAGTACAGTTATAAAATCCCTGGATAATTATATATATATATATATATATATATATATATATATATATATATATATACTAGAGGCCTAGTGAATGAAATTCGTGCATGGGAGGGGAGGGTCCCCTCAGCCCAGCCTACACTTTTTCCAATCTGGGACCCCTCAGGGGATGTCCGACTACTGGTTTAGGCCCGATCCCGGAGAAGATAGGGCCTAAACCGGCAGTTGAACATCCCTCTCACAATCTGGGACTGCTGGCTCCTAACCACTCACCTGCCTGCTGGCCTGATAGCCCCCAACTGCCCCCCCCCGCTGGCTTGGTTGCCCCTTACTGCCCCCCCTGCTGGGCTGGTTTCCCCCAACTGCCCTCCCTGCTGGCCTGGTTGCCCCTAACTGCCCACCCTGCTGGTCTGGTCACCCCCAACTGCCCCCTCTGCCAGCCTGGTCACCCACTCAGCCTGTTTAGTCAGCCATCTGGTTGTTTTTGTCATGATGGCCCCTGGCTTTTTATATATATGGATATACAGTGAGTGGCCAGATTATTATGCATTCAGAGATTATAATAATCTGGCCAATCAGTGTATATATATTGGAGTCCTGATGCAAGAATTCGTGAATGGGTGGGGGGAGGGAACATGGGCGGTTGGCCGGCCTGCCTGCTGTTCAAACTCCTGGTTGAGGGGACAATTTGCATATTAGTCTTTTATTATATAGGATATAAACTAAGTGGCCAGATTATTATGTGTTCAGAGATAATAATCTGGCCACTAAATGTATATACTAGGTGTACTGGTTAATAATGCAGATTTTTTTCAATAGATGGAGTTACACATATGTTGATATATATGCCATTTGATATGTATGCTATTTTGTTGTATTGACAGCAAGCTTCAAAACTTCATATGTCAAATTAGCTGAAGGTGTTAACATCATAGATACTTTTACACTTAAAAATGTGGAATTTTGTGCCAAAAAAAAGAGCATTTGCAGGAAGTTATAATTCATTACTTTATTTTGAAGAAAAGTGCTGCTGAATACTTTGGGAAGCTTATGGTGAACATGCTCCATCTCAAGATACTTGAGAACACTGGTTTAAATTAAATGCTTGAAAAGTGATGATTTTTTTAAAAATACTTTATTGATATTTCACAGAGAGGAAGGGAGAGGGATAGAGAGCTAGAAACATCGATGAGAGAGAAACATCGATCAGCTGCCTCCTGCACAACCCCCACTGGGGATGTGCCTGCAACCAAGGTACATGCCCTTGACCGGAATCGAACCTGGGACCCTTCAGTCCGCAGGCCGACGCTCTATCCACTGAGCCAAACCGGTTTCGGCGAAAAGTGATGATTTTGATGTGAAAGACAAAGAACGACCAGGTCAACCGAAAAAGTTTGAAGACCAACAATTACAAGCATTACTGGGTGAAGATGCATGTCAAACTCAAAAACAACTTGCAGAAAGATTAAATGTTGCTCAGCAAACAATTTCCGATCATTTACAAGCAATGGGAAAGATTTTAAAGGAAAGAAAATGGGTGCCACATCAACTGAACAAAAGACAAATGGAAATCCGAAAAGTCATCAGTAAAATGTTGCTTCAATGGCATGAAAGAAAGTCTTTTTTGAACCGAATTGTGACTGGTGATGGAAAGTGGATTTATTTTGAGAGTCCCAAATACACAAAATCATGGGTTGATCCAGGTCAACCATCAACATCAACTGCAAGGCCAAAAAGCTTCAGAAAGAAGACAATGCTCTGTATTTGGTGGGATCCGGAAGGTGTGGTGTATTATGAGCTTCTAAAATGAGGTGAAACCATTAATACTGATCGCTACCAACAACAAATAATCAATTTGAACCATGCTTTGATCATGAAACAAACAGAATGTTCCAGAAGACACAGCAAAGTAATTTTTCTTCATGATGATGCACCATCACACACTTCAAAACCAGTTAAAGACACATTAAAAGGTCTTGCCTGAGAAGTATTAACCCACCTACCATATTTACCAGACCTTGTTCCTTCAGATTACCACTTGTTCTGATCAATGGCACACACACTTTCTGAGCAGCACTTCAAAACATACGAAAAAGTGGAAAATTGGGTCTCTGAGTGCTTTGCTTCAAAACAAGAAAAGGTATATTGGGCCAGTATCCACAAATTACCTTAAAGATGGGGAAATGTGTAGCTGGCGATGGACATTACTTTAAATAAAACACTTTTAATGTTTCTCTTGAAATTATCGTGGTTTTTTTTTTTATTGCAAAATCTGTCTTTATTAACCAGTACACCCAATCTATACTAATAAAAGAGAAAGATACAAATTGACCATCACTCTGCTACACTACCAGCCAATAGGAGTGAGTATGCAAATTACCCAACAAAGATGGCGACACCCTTAGGGGCCAGGCAGCCAGGCGGCCAGCACCCAGCAGCCCCAAGCCCCAGATCAGGGACACAAATCAGCAGGGAGGCTGGCACTCCGCAGCCCAAAGCCCCGCCATGGAGGCTCTGGGGCTGTGGGAACCAATTCAGGGACACAAACCCACAGGGAGGCTGGCACCACACAGCCCCAAGCCCAGCCATGGCTGCGCTGAGGCTGCAGCGGGCCAGATCGGGACACAAACCCGCAGGGAGGCCAGCACCCTGCAGCCCCAAGCCCTGTCATGGTGGCACTGGGGCTGCGGGGGCCAGATTGGGGACACAAACCCACAGGGAGGTCAGCACCCCGTAGCCCCAAGGCCCACAGCAGAGTCGCTGGGGCTGCTGCGGGGGGGGGGGGGGGAGGGGGCAACAGAGACACAAACCTGCAAGAAACCTGTGGAAAGGGAGATAACCTATCATAACTTTATCTCCCTTTCCACAAGATGAGAAAACTGCCCCTGGTTTATTTAGTGATGTGGCCCACACCTTTCTACAAGCATAGGGTATGTTATGACCACTCCCAGGAAGGCCTGGTCAGAATACCGTCTCCAGGGAATAACGCTACTGTGGCAAATCATATAAGAGAGGAAATAAGCTTTTCTTGGGTTTATTCTGAAGGTCAGAGGACATGCCACCCCAACATATGCTGTGTTGTTATATTGATGATCTTGACCTGCAGATACTCTAAAAACAGCAAATGCATGCAGAGTCTTTCACTGAAGTCTCCTGATCTGCCTAAAATTGGACCCCCCAAAAGGAGTTCAAATGTCATAGGTCCCCTTGATGGAAGAAGTGTCATCAGGCAGAGAAGACTGACTCCTGTCACAGGACAGGAGAGTAGAAGTTGACATCACACCCAAATTTTGTTACAAACTATTTCGCCCCATCCCCATTCATCTTTCCTAAAAATCATTTACTCTCCTCTAAGAGGCCTACATCTCCCGTCCCCTTTCCCTAGGAAGAAGGTATTTAAATCTGCATTCTAAGCCACCTAGAGGAGTTACTCATTTTTCCCTGGGATCTCCCACATATACTCTAGGTACACATTAATGAACTTTTGTTTTTCTCTTGGTGATCTGTCTTTCATTACAAGGGCCTCCACTAAGAACTCAGAAAGGTAGAGGAAAACTATTTTTCCTCTTCCATAATTCTATCTCTAGAAATAAAGTCCCCAGATGAACAATGAGGTTGGCTCAAGTACCAAGCAGTCTCAGCTGAGGGGAGGGAAGCTTCTAGGGAGAAATTAATGACATTGGCATCAAAGTGGGACAGAGGGCACACGCATGATTGCTGGTGGGAATTTAAAGTGGTTCAACGTTTTTGGAGGGTGATTTGGAAAATTGATAGAAATGTTCAAGGTATATCCAAGAGTCTTCTACTAGGAATCGCATCTGCTGAGATAAAGCATAAGCTCATAAGCCCTGGTCAGAACCCAGGATGCTACTGTGGGCTCCCCTTCCACGATAGGAAAACCTGTGAACAACCTGCATTTTTAGGACAAGGTGGCATCTATACTAATAAAAGGGTAATATGCTAATTAGACTAACATCTTCCAGACGTCCTTCCCGACAAAGCCATGTTGGCGGGGCCAAGGCAGAGGAGGTTAGAGGTGATCAGGCAGGCAGGGGAGAGCTGTTAGGGTGAACAGGCTGTCAGGGGAGTGCAGTTAGGGGGATCAGGCCAGCAGGGGAGAGCAGTTAGGGGGATCAGGCTGGCAGGCAAGTGAGTGGTTAGGAGCCAGAGGTCCTGAAGGGTCCCAGATTGGAGAGAGTGCAGGCTGAACTGAGGGGACCCCCTTCCTGTGCACAAATTTCATGCACCGGGCCTCTAGTGTGTGTGTATATATATATATATATATATATATATATATATATATATATATATATACACACACACACACACACATACACACACACACACACACACACACACACACACACACATATATATATATATATATATATGTATATATATGTGTATATATATATATATATACATACAGACATGAGAAAATTCTTAAAGGATAAGAAAAGAAGGTAAAGCACCTAGGGAACTAGGAATCCAAAGAACAACTCTATGGTGACAACCATGGATTTTCTTTCTTGTCTCATATACACCAGACTGGATACTAGAGAAAGCAGCAGCCCAAGAATACATTTTTTTATATGATGGGGGGGTGGTGGTGGGGGAAGCCTCCACAAAAACCTATTCTTAATAGCTAAAGTACCATGAATGAAGAACCCAAATAAGAAAAAAAAATACTTTGAGCCAGTAGTCATTCTACTGTTGCCAAACAACACAGGAAACAGTAGTTCTACCCCTAATTCATCAGCAAAAACAAAGAGGGAGCCTATAATTCTGCCTTTGCTCTGCTGTAAGGAGGCAAACCTCTCCTTCCCATACCATCCACCAGGGTGGTATCAGAGAAGAACTAGTGTTGAGTGGGAACTTTCATTACTGCTAGATGGTAATGGGACACCCTCCCTTGTGGAACGAGTGGAGAAGATGTGGAAAACCTGGACTTCCACACCACAATTGGCATATGGAAGAACACGTTCAAATCAATGTGATTTCCAAAGGGGCGCAATGAAGAGATATAACATGCACTCCAGATAAGCAATATTGAGAATCTATCTCTTCAGTGCAAATGGAGGCCATGTGGATAGCAATTAAGAGGTGTCTCTTTCCAACAAGACACTGATATCAGAAGCCTAGTTCAGTGCCTAAAATTTCAATCTCACCCAGGAGTAGAGATGCTACTCCTATCCTTGATTATTAATAGAGTGTATTTAAGCAATCTGAACTTTTTACTTTCACTTAGAAATAGAGGCAGCAGCCCTGCTTTCTTAGACAGTTTGATTCTAGAAGCAGTGTGCTAACACAGGTTTTATGTATGATCAAGTGTTCCATGGCATAATATTGAAAATAGCTAGGATACAATCAAGATCACTTGTCATACAAAGAGCCAATCTCAACTTGGATGAGAAAAATAATTCAAAAGATGCTGTGAACAATAAAGATAACACAAATATTGAAATTATCTGACAATTTTAAAGCAGTTATAAAATGCTTCAATGAGCAACATAAACAATGTTGAAAAAAAAGAACAAAATTAAGCCTCCTCAAAGTAATACAACATGTCAGCCAATAAATATAAGATATAAAGAAAAAAAACAAATGAATATTTTATAACTGAAAAATACACTCACCAAACTAAACTAAAACAACTCAATATCACAATAGAGAGCACTTGAAAAGGCTAAACAAAGATAGAACAATAGAAATTATATAATCTGAACAATGTAGATAAAATGCTTTTAAAGAGTAGCAAATTGCAACTAGAAATTGAGTAAGTCCTGGAGATCTAATGCACATCATAGTAGTTATCATCAATAGTCATGTATTATATACTTCAAAATTGTTAAGAGACTAGATCTTAAATGCTCTCACCAAAAACATGTAATAGAGGTGTTAGCTAAAACCATAAAGATAATCATATCACATTATATAAATGTATCAAATCAATGTTTCACATGACACCTACACAGTATATGTAAATTATATCTTAATATAAACTAATATGTAAATAACAACCATGTAAATAATATATCAAAATAATTTCAACCAAGAAAAAAAAAAGGATCAATCACTCGTGAAGACCTAGCAATTATAAACATCTATGTTCCAAACTAAACAGGCCCAAAACTTACAGAATTGAAGGGACAAATAACAAATTCATGAAGGATATTTGACAATTTTAACACCCTATTTTTAATAATGATTAAAACAATTAGGTAGATCAACAAGGAAGTAAAATACTTGAATGCCCCTATAACCAACAAGACCTAACAGACATCTCTGTATATTCCACGCAACAACAGCAGAAAACACACATACATTATTGTCAACTGCACATAGACGATTCTTCATAATCCTATATAATAAAAGCCTAATATGCAAATAGACCAAATAGTGGAACAACCAGTGGAATGACCGGTCGCTATGACATGCACTGACCACCAAGGGGCAGACACTCAATGCAAGAGCTGCCCCCAGCTTGCAGGCTTCAGTCCAGCCTAGGTGGGTGCCAGCGGGGGCCCCCCAATTGCCCCGCTGGTGGCCCTACAGATCAGCCCTGATTGCTGGCCAGGCTTAGGGACTTTACACATGCACAATTTCATTCACTGGGCCTCCAGTTGACTATATATGTTGGTGCAGGAAGCACATCTCAATACATTTTAAAGAATGGAAATAAAACAAATTATGTTCTCTAATCAAAAAGGCATAAAATTAGAAATAAATAACAAAAAATAATGTTGGAAATTCACCAATGTGTGAAAATGTAAGAACACATTTAAATAACTAGTGGGTCAAAGAAAAGAAATCACAAAGTAAACTATAAAATATTTTCAATGAAATACAATGGAATCACTATATACAAAAATGTATCAAATGCAACAGAGGGCACTGCTCAGAGGGAAATTTGTAACTGTAAATGCACATATATAAAAACAATATTTATCAAAAATTAATTACTTAATTTTCTAACTTATGATACTAAAAAGGAGTATCAAACTGGACAAAATTCAAGCAGATGGAAGGAAAGGTTATAGAAGATATAAAAAATAGACAGAATAGAGAAAAATATATCTATAAAACAAAAGTTGATCATTGCTAAAGATTAGCAAAATTGACAAAACACAAACTAAATACTACAAAAATTTATATATCAATATATTATATAACCCAGATAAAATGAACAAATCCTAGAAGCACACAAACTACCAAAACTAATTCAAGAGATAAAAGGAAATGAGTTGACCTATATCAAGTAAAGAAATATTAAATTAAAAATAAAGAACCTCCCACAAAGAAAAGTGTAGAAATAGTTTTACTGATGAATTCTATCAAATGTTCAGGGAAAAATTAATAACAATCCTTCACAAACTCTTTCAAAAATTAAAAAAGAGACATTGCCTAGCTTATACTTTGATGCCAATATTACTGTTACCAAAATCTGACAAAGATATCAAAAGAAAATAAAACTATAGACCAATATTTATATTACTATACATACAAAAATCTTCAAGAAAATACCAGTAAATAAAATCCAGCAACATGTAAAATGATTACACATCAAGACAGAATGACATTTTTCATAGGTTTGCAATGTTGATAGCACATTTGAATATCAACCAATGTAATACATTATATACCATATTAATAGAATAAAGGGCAAACATCACTTTATTATGTCAATAGGTATAGAAAAGGAAGTTGACAAAATATTACACTACTATGATTAAAAAATATGTTTAACAAACTAGGAATATAAAAGAACTTCCTCAACTTGATAAAGGGCATCTACGAAAAGCCCACAGCTAACATTTTCCTTAGTTGTGAAAGACTGAATGCCTTCTCCATAAGTTAAAAAATATATACATACTAGAGGCCCAGTGCACAAAAGTCGTGCCCACCGGTGGGATCGGGCCTAAATGGGCAGTCGGACATTCCTCTCACAATCCAGGACTGCTGGTTCCCAACTGCTCACCTGCCTGCCTGCCTGCCTGATTTTCCCTAACCGCTTCTGCCTGCCAGCCTGATCACCCCCTAACCACTCCACTGCTAGCCTGATCAATGCCTAACTGCTCCCTGCTGGTCTGATTTCCCCTAACTGTACTCCTCTGCCAGCTTGGTCACCCCTAACTGCCCTCTCCTGCAGGCCTGGTCACCCCCAACTGCCATCCTCTGCAGGCCTGGTTCCCCCTAACTGCCCTCACCAGTCACCCCCAACTGCCCTCCCCTGCAGGCCCGGTCCCCCCAACTGCCCTCCACTGTGAGCTCAGTCACCCCCAACTGCCCTCCCCTGCTGACCAGGTCACTCCCAACTGCCCTCTCCTGCAGGCCTGGTCCTCCCCAACTTCCCTCCCATGCAGGCCTGGTTCCCCCTAGCTGCCCTCCCCTGCAGGCCTGGTCCCCCCAACTGCCCTCCCCTGCCAGCTCGGTCACCCCTAACTGCCCTCCCCTGCTGGCCTGGTTCCCCCCAACTGCCCTCCCCTGCAGGCCTGGTCCTTCCCAACAGCCCTCCCTTGCCGGCCATTTTGTGGCACCCATCTTGTGTCCACATGGGGGTGGCCATCTTTGACCACATGGGGACAGCCATCTTGTGTGTTGGAGTGACAGTCAATTTGCATATTACTATTTTATTAGATAGTATATTCATTTTTGGTACATATTTTCAACATTATACCAGGAGCTGCCCCCCTGGTGGTCAGTGAGCTCCCACAGCCAACTCCCACAGCCAGACAATATCCCACAGTCCCTCCCCCAAGCTGGCCAATCCCCCTGATGAACTCTGATAGGGGGGAGCCTGCTGGCTAACCTCCCCCAGCACCTTCCCTCAGCTGTCTTCCCTCCCTGATTGGCCCCAATCACCGGCCAGGCCGAGGGACCCCACCCATGCATGAATTCGTGCACCAGGCCTCAAGTCCTATATAATAAAAGGCTAATATGCAAATCAACTGAATGGCAGAATGACCAGTTGCTATGAAGGGCACTGACCACCAGGGGGCAGATGCTTAATGCAGGAACTGCCCCCTGGTGATCAGTGTGCTCCTACAGGGGAAACACTGCTCAGCTAGAAGCCTGGCTAAAAATGTCAGACTGACGGCTTAGGCCTGATCCCCGTCTAAGTCATCAGTCAGACATCCCCTAAGGCCTCCTGGACTGTGAGAGGGCACAGGCCGGGCTGAGGGACCCCTGCCCCCGATTGCACAAATTTCGTGCACTGGGCCTCTAGTATTTAAATAATAGGCAAATTGTTTTAATAAACATTTCTCCAAGGAAGATATAGGAGCAGTAAACCAGCACATGTAAAGATGCTCAATATCATTAGTCAGGCAAATACATATCAAACCCACATTAAGATACCAGTTCACATTCACTAGGATGGCTAAAATTTCAAAAAAAAAGAAAGACAATAAGTAATATTGGCAAAATTGTAGAGAAATTGGAAACCTCATATATTGTTGTTAGGAATATAAAATGGCAGCAAATTAGTGGAAAACAGTTGGGTGGTTCTTTAAAAAGATAAACTTACTAAACGGCCCAGAAATATTCATCCTCTGTATATAAACTATTCATCCACACAAAAAACTTGGACAATATCTGTAGCAGCATTAGTCATAATATCCAAAAGGCGGAAACAACCCAAATATCTATCATTGATAAATATATATGCAAAATTATGATGTATTCATACAATGGAATAATATTTGGCAACAAAAAATAAATTCGAATACATGCTACAATATAGAAGAAGCTAGTAAGCATTATGCTCAGTGCAAGAAGTCAGAAAGAAAAGTAAAATTGTAAAATTCTTTTTATAGAAAATGCTCAGAATTACCAAATGCGGAGAGATACATAAAGTAAATTACAGGTATACCTCATTTTACTGAGCTTCAGAGACATTGTGACTTTTGCAAATTGAAGATTTGTGGCAATCATGTGTTGAGCAATTCCATCAGCACCACTTTTTTCAACAACATTTGCTCAGTTTGTTTGGTGTCACATTTTGGTAATCCTCACAATATATCAAACTTTTTTTCATTATTATATTTGTCATGGAGATCTGTGATAGTTATCTATGATGTTACAATTGTAATTTAGGGAGGAACCACAAACTGCACCCATATAAGAAGGCAAACTTAATTGATAAATTTGTGTGTTCTCATTGCTCCACCAAGTGCAAAGTGCCCTGTATCTCTCCCTCTCCTCTGACCTCCCTATTTTCTGAGACACAACAATATTGAAATTAGACCAATTAATATATCTGCAATGGCCTCTAAGTGGTCAAATAAAATGAAGAGTTTTACATCCCTCATTTTAAATCAAAAGCTGAAAATAATTAAGCTTAGTGAGGAAGGCGTGTTGAAAGCCAAGGTAGTCTGAAATCTAGGCCTTTTGCTCCAAATAGTTAGCCAAATTGCAAATGCAGAGGAAATGTTCTTGAAGGAAATTAAAAGTGCTACTCCAATGAACACACAAATGATAAATCAAAGAGCCTTATTACTGATGTGGAAATTATTTTAGTGGTTTGGATAGATCAAACCAGCCACAACATTCCCTTAAGCCAAAGCCTAATCCAGAGAAAGCTCCTAACTCTGATTTTATAATGACTGAGAAAGACAAGGAAGCTACAGGAGAAAAGTTTGAAGCTAGCAGAGGTTGGCACACAAGATTTAAGGAAAGAAACTGTCTCCATAACATAAAAGTGCAAAGTGAAGCAGCAAGTGCTGATATACTGGCAGAAATCACAACAGGTTATCCAGAAAATCTAGCTAAGATAATGAAGGTGGCTGCACTAAACTACAGATTTTTAATGTAAATGCAACAGCCTTATATTAGAAGAAGATAACATCTAGTACTTTTATAGCTAAAAAGATGTCTATGCATGGCTTTAAAGCTTCAACGTACATAGGTGAGGTGGAGGGTTGGAGACTGAATAAAACAAGGTAAAGAAATTAGCTAAAGAACATACATGAATAGCCCATGGACACAGACAACAGTGTGGTGAAGGCCTGGCGGGGTAGGCTGGGAGGATGCGGGCAAAGGGTGGGGGTAAATGGGGAACATCTGTAATAGTGTCAACAATCCTGTATAAAAAAGAGGGAATATGCAAATTGACCCTCATGCCCTCCTGTCACAAGATGGCTGCCCCAACATTGTCACTAGATTGCCGCCCCCATGTCGTCACAAGGTGGGTGCCCCCACGTCATCACAAGATGGCCACCCCCGTGTAGTCACAAGATAGCCGCCAGAAGATGGCCACCCCCATGTCATCACAAGATGACTTCCCCCTCATTGTCACAAGATGGTCAGCAGGGAAAGCCAGTTGGGGGTGACCAGGCCTGAGGGGAGGGCAGTTGGGGATGACCAGGCCAGCACAGGAGGGCAGTTGCAGGTAATCAGGCCAGCAGGGGAGCAGTTAGGTGTCAATCATGCAGGCAGGAAAGCGGTTAGAGGGTGATCAGGCTGGAAGGCAAAGTGGTTAGGGACAATCAGGCAGGGAGGCAAGCGAGCAATTAGGAGCCAGCAGTCCTGGATTGTGAGAGGGATCGGACTGAAACCAGCAGTTGGACATCCCCTAAGGGGTCCCAGATTGGAAAGGGTGCATGCTGGGCTGAGGGACACCCCCCCCCCAGTGGACGAATTTCATGCACCAAGCCTCTAGTTTTTTTTTTTTTTATATTTTATTGATTTTTTTTACAGAGAGGAAGGGAGAGGGATAGAGAGTTAGAAACACCAATAGAGAGGAACATCGATCAGCTGCCTCCTGCACACCCCCCACTGGGGATGTGCCCACAACCAAGGTACATGCCCTACACCGGAATCGAACCTGGGACCCTTCAGTGGGCAGGCTGACGCTCTATCCACTGAACCAAACCAGTTAGGACTCTAGTTGTTTTTTTTTTGTTGTTTTTTTGTTTTTTTTGTTTTTGTTTTTGTTTTTTATATATATATATAAGCTTCAATGTGATCTCTTGTTAAGGATTAATGCAGCTGGTTACTACATTAAGTTTAAACCAAAGCTTATTTACTATTCTGAAAATCCTAGGGCTCTTAATAATGATGCTAAATCTAGTCTGCCTGTGCTCTATAAATAACAACAAAGCCTGGATGACAGCATATCTCTTTACATCATAAATGGCTGAATATTTTAAGTCCACTGTTGAATCCTATTGCTCAGGAAAAAATGATTTCTTTCAATTTCTCATTGAAAATGTACCTGGCCACACAAGAGCTCTAATGAACATGTATAACAAGATTAATGTTGTTTCATGTCTCCTAACACAACACAGCACTTTGTAGTCCATGGATCAAAGATAAATTTAGCCGAAACCGGTTTGGCTCAGTGGATAGAGCGTCGGCCTGCGGACTGAAGGGTCCTAGGTTTGATTCCGGTCAAGGGCATGTACCTTGGTTGTGGGCACATCCCCAGTGGGAGGTGTGCAGGAGGCAGTTGATCGATGTTTCTCTCTCATCAATGTTTCTAACTCTCTATCCCTCTTCCTTCCTTTCTGTAAAATATCAATAAAATATATTTAAAAAACAGATAAATTTAATTTTCAAGTCTTCTTATTTAAGAAACTAGAGGCCCGCAGTCTGACATCCCTCTCACAATCCTGGACCGCTGGCTCCTAATCAGTCACCTGCCTGACTGCCTGGTCACCCCTAACTTCCCCCCTGCCAGCCTGATCGCCCCTCACTGCCTCTGTGTGCTGTCTTAATCACACCTAACTGCACCGCCTGCTGGCCTGGTTGCCCCTAACTGCCCCCCTGCCAGCCTGGTAGCCCCCAACTGCCCCCCCTGCTGGCCTGGTTGCCCCCCACTGCACCCACCACCTGGCCTGGTCACCCCCAACTGCCCCCCTGCTGGCCTGGTCGCCTCTTACTGGCCCCCCTTCCAGCCTGGTCACCTCTCACGGCCCCCCTGCCAGCCTGGTCACCCCACGCAGCCTGCTGTTCAGTCATTTGATCATCCCTCACTAACCCCCCTGCTGGCCTGGTTGTCCCACGCAACCTTCTTGTTCAGTCCTTTGGTTGTCTCTCATTAACCCCCTGTCGGCCTCATCATCCCATGCAGCCTGCTTGTTCAGTTGTTTGGTTGTCCCTTGGGCCTGCCCTGGGTGGCTGGGTAGCTGACATTGGAGGCTTGCCTGTGCCTCAGGCTGGCCCTGGGCGGCTGGGGGGCTGAAGGGACTGGGCGCCACCTTCTTGTGGCTGTGGGTGCCACCATCTTTGAGGGTGTGGCAGTCAATCAGCATATTCCCTCCTTTTTGGTTGTGGGCACCACCATCTTTGAGGGTGGAGCAGTCAATTAGCATATTCCCTCCTTATTGACTGTGGGCACCGCCATCTTTGAGATGGCATGAGGGTCAATTAGCATATTCCTTCTTTACTAGATAGGATGAATATTGTAAGGCTATAGCTACCACAGACAGTGATTCCTTTAATGAACCTGGGCAAAGTAAATAGAAAACATTCTGGGAAGGATTCACTATTATAGATGCAAGTAATAACATTAGTGATTCATAGGAACAGGTCAAAATACCAACATTAACAGGAGTTTGGGAGAAGTTGAGTCCAACCCACATAGATGACTTTGAGGGGTTCAATACTTCAGTGGAGGAAGTAACTGCAGATGGAGTAAAAATAGCAAGAGAACTCGAACTAGAAACGGAGCCTGGAATTGCTGAAATCTTAAGGTAAAACTTTAAGGAATGAGCATTTATTTGTTATGGATGAGCATAGAAAATGGTTTCTTGAGACTGAAATTACTGCTGGTGAAGAATCTGTGAGGATGTTGAATTGACAACAAAGTCTTTAAAATATTACATAAAGTTAGTTGATAAAGCATCAGCAGGGTTTGAGAAAATTGATCATAATTTGAAGAAGTTCTACTGTGGGAAAAATACTATCAAATAATATTGCATGCAATAGAAAAATTATTCATGAAAGGAAGAGTCAATTAATGCAGCAAACTTCATTGTTGTCTTATTTTAAGAAATTGCCACAGTCACACCAACCTTCAGCTTGATCACCCCTAAGGCAGTATCTTCCTCTAGGAAAAAAGATTATGACTCACTGAAGACTCAAATAATGTTTAGCATTTTTAAGCAATAAGTATTTTTAATTAAGGCATGTCCATTATTTTTCAGACATAATGCTATTGCAGACTTCATAGACTACAGTATAGTGTAAATATAACATTTCTTAATACATATTTTTATTTTTTAAAATATATTTTTATTGATTTCAGAGAGGAAGGAAGAGGGAGAGAGAGATAGAAACATCAATGATGAGACAGAATCATTGATTGGCTGCCTCCTGTAAGCCCCACATTGGGGATCGAGCCCACAACCCAGGCATGTGCCCTTAACCAGAATTGAACCCGGGCCCCTTCACTCTGCAGGCTGACGCTCTATCCTCCGAGCCAAACCAGCATTCCACTCCAATAAATTTATTTGAAGCAGTATAATGAACCTAAAAGACAGATCTGTATTGAATGTATTGCTCAAATCAGGATCTAAGGAGTGTGAATTGTCTTTTCCAGTAATAATATAGCAGAAAGTCCCCACAGACTTTCTCCAATAAAGCCATCAAATAACTGCATAAACAAAAAATCAGAGTACATATATTCCAGGTCACAGCATAATAATAATCCACAGAGGGCATATATTCCAGGTCACAGCATAATAATCAAGAACATAGATCACATTTAGTCAGGCAAAACTTTTTCAATTTTCCAACTCTCCTTCCTTTCCACATTGAACCTGGAGTAAACAGAAATAGCAGATCAAGTTGTGGAAGAGATGGAACAGGAAGGTTAAATACAGGTTATTTCATCTTTTCACTTTAAGCTTTTGAACCCGATTCAGGACAAGATCTCTCTGTGTAAAAATAGAGATTAATTTAATTTTGATGTTTAAGATTTTTACTCAGGTTATATTGGACTTCTTAATATAAGTAAAACTGTGTTAAAACCTGAAATTTACCAGGTAAGCTAGGGGATCATCTGAAGAAATTGTGCAAAGATACAGATCTTATTGAGTCTGCAATGAATAATGTGAGAAAAAAATAAAAATTTGATGATTTTACTTCACTTCATCTTATTCAATAAACTAGTGGCCCAGTGCATAAAATTTGTGCACGGGGGTGGGTGTCCCTCAGCCCGGTCTGCACCCTCTCCAATTTGGGACCCCTAAACCGGTAGTTGGACATCCCTCTCGCAATCTGGGACTGCTGGCTCCTAACTGCTCACCTGCCTGCCTGCCTGATCACCCCCAACTACCCCCCTGCCATGCTGCTTGCCCCCAACTGGCCCCCCACCGGCCTGATCACCCCCAACTGCCCTCCCCTCCTGGCCTGATCGCCCCTAACCACCTCTGTCTCCGCCCTGCCACCATGGCTTTGTCTGGAAGGATGGCCGGAAGGTCTCTCAGAAGGTCTCCTGGTCTAATTAGAATATTACCCTTTTATTAGTATAGATTATTCTACTCATATTTTTAAATATTTCAAAAGAAAGTATAGGAAATTATTTTTTAAAAAAACAACAATATGCTAAGTCTATTTCACTATTATTTCCTCTTTTTCAAATTTATTTAATTGATTGGGGAAATGATATATCTATGGCAAAGCTCTTCTGTGGATATTATAAACACTAAGAAGTGGGTTTTACTGAATAAATATGATATTAATAGGCCAAATATATACCAAATATATTTTGAACAACTGATTTCCACTTTTATTACCTTAGAAAGAACAAATAAAAAGATAATGCTGTTCAGGAGCAAAATTATCTGTGGTTCACGGAGAGTCAATCATGGATATTTTATCTGGACTTATTCTAAATGAAATATCAGATTACATATTTTAAAAAACTATTTTAATTATTCAATCCTATAAGGAGAAAATAGTACATATTCAATGATCTAGTTAATTTATGAAAGTCAACATATGAATAGCATATTTTCTGGTCATATATATGTGCAAATACATATAAAATGTGTTCTCAAAATTAATGCATTGTGATATGGCTACCTTTTATGTTATGTCTCCCATTGATAGACTGAGCACCTTTGGAATAGCTCCTGAGAATTATTCATTTGTTCATGCCTAGCACATTTAGAAAAATGGATGGATGGATGGATGAATTCATTCAGTGAATGATTTCTGCTTGAAGGCAAAAAAAAAAAACCAACAAAAAACAAAGTGGGCTGAATATCAGGAAATGCCATTTTAAGAGGATTCCAAACCTTCAACTTACTCAGAAGTCCATATTCCTGTGGGAGCAAGGATCATGCTTCAATGATCATTGTATCCACTTCCATATTTATCACTATGCTGTGAATATAGAAAGTCCTCCATAATGGTCTATGCATTGTGTTAAATTCAATGAAGCAAATACAGTACATGTGTGCTTTGATCCCTAAAGCTCATATTTCTCTTCAAGTAGACTGCTCTATTTTATACTAGCCGGAGCTCTTCTAGGGGTTCACCCAGGGATGCACCCAGGAGGAAAGAAAAAAAAATAATGTAAGCCAGTGTCATTGTGATCAGCTGAATTCAGGTTATGATCCTTTTTACTTTTTTCACTTTTTTTCACTTCATAGCACATTTAGAGTCTATAAATTGCATCCAAAATGCTTTTACTGTGAATATTGTCACTCAAACAAACCAGGTGCTTTGAAAGTCCTTAATTATTCCTGCACTACTCAGCCCAGCCACAGAGGTTCAAATTGAGAAATAAATGGCATGAATTCTACCCCTGCATTTGCCACTAAGTCATGGAGAGACAATCTTCTATGTCTCTGGATCTACTTTTCAGCTCACAAAGTAAAGAAACTGCTTTTCACCCATTTCTTCATAAATAATGTAAGGAGGATTAAAATGTTTGGAAGCCAGATGCTAGCCATTGACATTTATTTTCACACATCATTTTTTATTACCTTGATCCTACATTCTTCTAAAACCTTCCTTAGAGGACCAAGTGTCCCATGAATAACTTTGGAATAGCTTCCTCATCAAGATCAATTATAGAACAATTTTTGTGGCATATAATTAATAAATCATTTGCATTCAACATTAATGATTGTCATTCTTGAACCAATACAAACCTGATGTAAGTTTTCCTTGTGTTTATGTAGTGATATATGAAAATAATGAATCTAGAAGTGAAGCTATACCCCTGGTTAAATCCCATTAATCACAGGAATCTGGAGAACCATACACTTTCTCTTCTGGTAATATGACAGTCCACCAAACCACTTATACAAGAAAATTTCAATTAACATTGAAAATGAGTGTTGGCTGAATGGCAGTGACACTCTATTCTTGTTCCTGCTTTATATCTAAATTCCAGGTTCTAAGAGCTAAGATATGTTTGTGATAGTGTGAATTCTTTCTTCCATGTACCTTAGAATACATCATTCCACTCTGCAAAACAAATAAATTAGGTTAAAAGCATTTTTATAGTGTATCATTTTATTGTTTAAGATGTTCACCTCAGGCATAAAAGTTATTTTAAAAATTGCCATTTGAAGACAATGAACAAAATTTACTTGTACAGTAATCACAAGTGGCACTTGGGGAAGAATTGGGTACTATAAAGCATTCTATATTCCTTATATTTAATTGGGTACAATGATGTATTTAGTTGTTATATGGAAATTGAGTGTTAAACAGAAAGAGGTGTATGTCTTTCTTTGAACCTTCAGGCCATTTAATGTTGGGCTCTTGTTAACTTACAAAGTGCTGAAAAGGACTGTACTTTGATACCCTATTATCTCTGAGGTTCTGTAGTTTAAGCCTAGCTTACCCTCCAGGTGAATAGAGTTTATTTTTCTCTAAGAATGCACATTCTGGAAAATCAGGAGTCAAATGCATTACTTCTTTTTTGGTTCTTGGCAGAGAAGTGCAAATATTAGAGACCTTTCAAAAATATATATATATAGAGAGAGAGAGATGTTAGATATATACCGTGTTCCCCGAAAATAAGACATCCTCAGAAAATAAGACCTACTTACAGGTTTCCTTCTGGGTGAAATATAAGGCATCCCCCCGAAAATAAGGCCCCCAGGCTCTGTCTCAGAATGAAAATTAATTTACCATAAACTGGTCGCTAGGGCCGCCCCGACTGGCGTCTAGCAACCAGTGACATTACGCGGAGTCCTGACGTCACTGCTGTGTGGAGGCAGAGCGGAGGTCAGAGTGAGCAGTGAGCGCGGGGCAGGAGAGAAGAGGAGACTTTCGCAGATGTGTGTAGAAGAACAGGAGGATTAGAGCGGACGGGACGCGGCAAAGGTGGTGAGTGCTGGTCTGTCTCTGGTGACACTACCTGATGCTTGAGGCCGCCTTCATGATGACTGAAGGTTCTCAGTCAGTGGTAGACCCTGCTCCAGCCCAGATCCAGGTCCCAGCAAACCCAGTGACAGTCCCCAGGCAGGCCCCAGGGGGTAAATGTCTGATAAAGGGGTAGGGGCGATGTCTGGTGAAGGTGTTCAGTGGCACAGGGGTGGGGGGAGGGGGATCACTTAAAATGACACAGGAGGATCAGAGGGGGCAATCAAAATGACACAGGAGGATCAGAGGGGACAATTAAAATGACACAGGAGGATCAGAGGGGACAATCAAAATGACACAGGAGGATCAAAAGGGGCCCCCTTCTGATTTTCCTGTGCCATTTTGATTCCCCCCTCTGATCCCCCTTGTGTCATTTTGAGTGACCCCCCTCCCCCCACCTTGATACCCCAATTCCTTTTTTTTTACCCCTACGGTAGAAATGAGTGCAAAAAGAAAAAGTTACTCCATGGAGTACAAGAAAGGAATCGTGGAAGACTCTTGGGGCCAAAATCTTACTGCTTTCTGCAAAGAGAAGATGTTGAGTATCCGATTGGTCCAAAAATGGCGAGCAGAGTATGGTAACCTCATTGAACAAGTGGACAAGGGAAATGCTAAAAAGCGCAAGTGTGGATCAGGTCGGCAACCATTATTTTCTGAGCTGGAAGACCTGATCTGTGAATGGGTTGTTGACAGGAGAGCAAAGGCTTTGGTTGTGTATGGGGCTCAGATTCAAGAATTTGCCCTTGCAATGGCACCACAGTTTGACATAGCCCCCGAAGACTTCAAAGCATCACAACACTGGCTGGATAATTTCCTTCAGCGAAGTGAACTGTCTTTAAGAAGATCTACAACATTGTTTAGGTTGGAAGATACTCAAGTTATTAAGTGAGTACTTGCATTCAAGTCCTTTTTTGATGATGCTGACTTCTCTAAATACAATCTTTCCAACATGATTGCTATGGATGAAACTGCAGTGTTTACGGGCCAATCATCTCAAACAACAATTGAACAGCGGGGTGCCTCCTTAGCGTACATTCCCTCCACTGCTTACGAAAGTGCACGTGTTTCCTGTATTTTGGCAATTAGTCTGGATGGCACTAAAATCCCACCTTTAATCATTTCTAAGGGCAAGAAGGAAAAGATTGAACGTGTTTTGGGCGTTTTTCTTCTTGAAACTGAAAAAGCCTGGGCCACACAAGCAGTTATAAGGAAGTGGGTCAATTTAATGCTGCTGCTTGTTATGCGAGGGAGCCAAAGAGGTCTGCTAGTCTGGGATGCAGCCAGCACTCACCGCACTAAAGACATGAAGACATTTCTTCACGAAAGAAAAATAGATCAGATAATGATTCCCGCAGGAATGACGGCCTATCTCCAGACTCTTGATATTGCAATAAACAAGCCATTCAAAGACAATTTGCGCATGGAAATTAATGACTACATTGAAAATAGAATGGAGAGAAATCAGTTTGGAAACTTTGTGAAACCTAAACTGCAAGAAGTTGTGACTTGGGTGAAGAATTCATGGGAGAAAAATCACTGACAGTTGCATTGCAAATGCACTGCGAGCAGGCTACCTTGACAAGAAGTACTCATTTAAAGACAGTGCTATTGGGCCCTAACTGGTTTGGCTCAGTGGATAGAGCGTCGGCCTGCGGACTCAAGGGTCCCAGGTTCGATTCCGGTCAAGGGCATGTACCTTGGTTGCAGGCACATCCCCAGTAGGGGGTGTGCAGGAGGCAGCTGATTGATGTCTCTCTCTCATTGATGTTTCTGACTCTCTGTCCCTCTCCCTTCCTCTCTATAAAAAATCAATAAAATATGTTTTAAAAATAAATAAATAAAGACAGTGCTATTGCTAAACATGAGAGATTTGGTCCACTGATTCTGAAAGAAATGGAGTCACAAGAAATTCACCAGGAAATTCAGGAATTGGATTGTTATGATGATGTTCCAGAAGATGATGACATGATTGTCATTGAATAAATGAGTAAATTCTTGATACTGTAGGATTCACAGTTTGTCTGGTTTGTGTTGACAACTACCGTACTACCGTACCGTATACAGGTAATAAATTTCCTTTATTTTCATTTAACAATAAATGTGTACCGTATTCTTCTTCATGGAAAAATAAGACATCCCCTGAAAATAAGACCTAGGGTGTCTTTGGGGGCAAAAATTAACATAATACACTGTCTTATTTTTGGGGAAACATGGTAGATAGATAGAAGATAGATAGATAGATAGATAGATAGATAGATAGATGATAGATAGATAAAATATCTTTAATATATCCATTACAACCATTCAAATATAAAGACTTCTCACATTTCTTACCAAGGGTAGTTTAAATATGGGTGCTTTAAAGAATGGCAATAACCAAATAACTACTGTGACACATATTGCCATAACATCAATGCTTGGAAGTGTTTCCTTAGCTAACATTTTAGATGCGTTAAATACTCTTCTTATAAGTTACGTATTTTTCTTGTCTTAGCCGTTAGTTATCCAGTGATATGATATGAGACATCTACTAAAAAGTAACTATCTGAATCTAAGAACACAAAATAATTCTAAGTGGCTAGCATTTTTCAATATGAGATTTAATAATAAATTTACTGAATGTTGCTATTAATAGTATAGTCATACAGGGTTGATTATATCAACTAAGTTGAATGAGTTGTTGGAATATTTAATATCTATGCAGATTGTTGTGGGTTTTCAAAATCAGATTCCTTACTAAAAAACGAACATTTAAGAATACTATACATATCACCCAAGGTCTTCCTATCTCTTTCTTATCTTCATGTTTTAGACTTAAATAAAATCCAAGCAATATATATATACTAACAAATTATTAGAAATAACAATATGTTATAATACATCCTTTCTTTTTTATTTGATATACTTGCTCTATATTATTATTAAAGTTCAACCTATTTAAGTGCTCTACAGAGTAGTACCTTTCCCTGGAAATAGATGTGTGCAAAATGTATTCTTTGTGGCCAGATTCAATAAATTTCTAGAGAAGAGACTGAGTACTTCTCCAACCTGAATGTTAGATACTGATCAATTATAAATCCATAAAATATTTACAAAAATTAATTATTGGGAAAAAAGAATAATAGTATACAACTAATTTTGTTTGAAAGGTCATATAAGGTCTCCTAAAGGTGTGTTATGTAAACTGACACTTGTCAAAATAAGTAAGATTTAGCCAACCAAAAAATAAAGTGTACTGTAGGTAAATGGTGTAAATGAAGGTAAAACATGGAAAATTGGCCAACGTATTCTAAAAACTGAAAAATTATTAATGACTGGAGCACTGAGAATGAAGATGAATAGAAGTTTGGCATACATTCAGAGAAGCAGATAGGGATCAGATCCCAAAGAAACATGTAGGTCATATTAAAGATTCAATACTTTATTCCGAGTTGCAATGGAAAACAATGAACTGGTATCAAATAGAGACTTGTCATTAAATATATTTTTTTCTGACTGTAGTGGTGGAATATATTGGGGAGGGCATGAGACAGAGTTTAAGAAGAATATTAGGAGTCCATTGCAGTCTTCAAGGCCAGAGACTCTGGTGACGTGGACTAGCATTTTCAGAGAGGATGCAGGCAAAAGTAAAGTAATTCAAGAAACACTATGAATATAATCATCAGGATTTGGTGATAGATTAAATAAGTGGAGATAAGAATGGGAAGCAAATGAAAACAAACCTCCAGTGAACAGCAGAAAAAATGGCAAATTAAATACCCCTAAAAATCCTCTCCATGAGCCAAAACTGGTTTGGCTCAGTGGATAGAGCGTCAGCCTGCAGACTGAAAGGTCCCAGGTTCGATTCCGGTCAAGGGCACGTAACTTGGTTGCGGGCACATCCCCAGTAGGAGGTGTGCAAGAGGCAGCTGATCGATGTTTCTCTCTCATCGATGTTTCTAACTCTCTATCCCTCTTCCTTCCTCTCTGTAAAAAATCAATAAAATATATTTTAAAAAAAATCCTCTCCATGAAAGCAATAGAACACTAGAAAAATTTGTTAGAGTTAACCTTTTTAGAGCTCTAGATATTAACCAGACTTCCAACAATTCAGAAAATATTTATTCAAGAAAACTGGCTTAATACTATTTTTTTAGTCTAGTTTGTGGCATTTTAACTTGTCCTATTTTTATTTCTTCAAGACAGTTTCACATAAGCCTTGAAAGCCAGCCCAGTGTTGGGCATATAATAAAGACAACATAATAGAGACTCCATAAATAGTTCATACATATATGGTCCATTTGTATTTGACAAAGGTGTCAAGAAAAACCAATATGAAAATGATATTATAAAGACTTAAAAGCAAAATTCATATGTTCTATTTTTAAAATAAATTGGACTGGTATACCAAATACAAAAAGTAACACAAAATAAATGATAGACATAAATATAAAAGCTAGTTCAGCCTGCCCCTGTCTGAGGAGAAGCAGCCTCAAACGGCCTGCCACCATCCAAGGAGCAGTAGCCCCATGAGCAGCCTGCCCCAGTGCAAGGATAGGCAGCCTCACACAGCCTGCCCCTGTCTGAGGAGCAGTAGCCCAGTGCGTGGCCTGCCCATGTCCGAGGAGCGGCAGTCTTGCGCAGCCTGCCCCCATCCCAGGAGAAGCAGCCACATGAGCAGCCCAGCCCCATCTAAGGAGCAGCAGCTGCACCAGCCCGCACCCCTCTGAGGAGCAGCAATAGCATGAGCAGCACACCCCCATCCGAGGAGTAGCATCCATGCCAACAGCCAACCCTATCCCAGGAGCAGCAGCGGCGTGAGCAACACACCCATGTCCAAGGAGCAGCAGCCCCATGAGCAGCCTACCCCAGTCCGAGGAGCAGCAGCCTCATGCGGCCTGCCCCCTTCTGAGGAGCAGCAGCTGCATGAGCAGCCTGCCCCTGTCCCAGGAGCAGCAGCCACACACAGCCCGCCCCCATCCCAGGAGCAGTAGCCTTGGGAGAAGCCCTGGCCCCATCGGAGGAGTAGAAGCTGCATGAGCAGCCTGGCCCCACCAGCCAGAGGAGTCACTACTGCTGCAAGCAGTGCCCACCAGAGAAGCCGTCGCCAATTGAGGAGCAGCCACTGTTGTGACTGCCCAAGGAGCTACTGCTGCTCAAGGAGCAACACCTGCATGACTCGACACATAGATCCTTTGGTGAGAGCAAAAATGGGTAGACAAAGAAACACCCAAAAGAAAGAAAAGGAGGAATTGCCATAAAAGCAGCTAAGGGAAACGAAGGCATGCAATATGTCACAAAAGGGATTCAGAATAAGGGTCATACAGTTCACGAACCAGATTCGTACTTATGTAAGACTCAAGAAGAACTAAAGAGTGATATAGCTGCAATTAAAAATGCCATGGAAAGTTTCAACAGTAGACTAGGAGAACTGGGGAAACGAATTAGCGAATTGGAAGACAGGGAAGCAAAACACACCCAAACATAACTTCAATTGGAGAAAAAAATTAAAAGACAGGAGGAGAGCCTAAGGAAGCTTTGGGACAACATGAAACAAAGCAACATATGAATAATAAGGGTGCCAGAATGACAGGAAGAGGAACAAGGGTTAGAAAACCTATTTGAAGAAATAATGTCAGAAAATTTCCCTGATGTGGGGAAGAAAAAAAAAATCACACAAGCAGAGAGAGTCCCAAACAAGCTGAACCAAAAAAGACCCACACCAAGACACATCATAATTACAATGGCAAATGTACAGGACAAAGCGAGAATCCTAAAGGCTCCCAGAGAGAGACAAAAAGTTACGTACAAGGGATCTCACATTAGATTATCAAATACTTTCTCAACAGAAACAAATCAAGCCATGGAAGGAAATTTACAAAGTTATGCAAAGCAAAGGAGTGAATCTAAGAATACTCTATCCAGCAAGGCTATCATTCAAAATTGAAGGGGAAATAAGGAGTTCAAAAAAGGCTAAGGGAGTTTATCATCACCAAGCCAGCAATGTAAGAAATGCTAAAAGGACTGGTGTAAAAAGAAGAAATAAAAAGGGAAGAAGGAACACAGGCACAAAAAATAAAAAGGGCTACAAACAAATACCTATCAATAATAACGTTAAATGTAAACAGAATAAATGCTCCAATCAGGCATTGAGTGGCTGAATGAATAAAAAAGCATGACCCATATATATGCTGTCTACAAGAGACCCACCTCAGAACAAGGGACACACACAGACTGAAAGTGAAGGAATGGAAAAATATCTTCAAGTCAAATGGAAATAAAATAAAAAAGCTGGGGTAGCAATACTTATATCTGACAAAATAGACCTCAAGCTGAAGGCCATAAAAAGAGATAAGGAAGGCCACTTCATAATACTAAAAGGATTGATGCAACAAGAGGCTATAACCCTGGTAAACATATATACACCTAATACAGGAGCAACCAAATACATTTAACAAAATTAAAAAAAACCTCTTGGAAGATACCAAGGGAGAGATAAACAAAAATACAATCATAGTAGGGGACTTTAATACCCCACTGACATGACTGGATAAATCTTCTAACAAACAATCAGCAAAGAAACAGCAATCCTAAATAACTCACTAGAACAGATGGACTTAATTGACATCTTCAGAACATTTCACCCCAAAGCCATGGAATATACGTTCTTCTCAAGTGCACATGGGACATTTTCAAAGACAGACCACATATTCGGTCACAGGCAAAGTCTCTCTATGTTCCAAAAGATTGAAATCATACCAAGCATCTTCTCAGACCACAATGGCACAATATTAGAAATAAACTACAATAAAAACAAAGAAAAATATTCAAGAGTTTAGAAGCTGAATATCATGGTATTAAACAATTATTGGGTTACCAAAGAGATCAAAGATGAAATTAAAAACATCCTGGAAATGAATGACAATAAACAAACAACAATCCAAAATCCATAGGACACTGTGAAAGCAGTCCTAAGAGGGAAGTTTATAGCTCTACAGGCCTACCTTAGAAAAAAAGAAGAAAATATGGTAATAAATCAAATAACCCTACAACTTAAAGAATTAGACAGAGAGCAATAAGAAAAGCCCAATGTGAGCAGAAAGAAGGAGATAATAAAGACCAGAACAGAAATAAGTTTCATGGAGACCAAAAAACAAAAAACAAACAAAACAAAACAAACAAAAAACAAAAGATCAATGAAACCAAAAGCTGGTTCTTTGAAAGGATAAACAAGATTGATGAACTGCTAGCCAGGCTCACAAAGAAGCAAAGAGAGAGGACCCAAATAAACAAAATCAGAAATGAAAGAGGAGAAATAACAACAGACCCCACAGAAATACAAAGGATTGTTTAAAAATACTATGAATAACTCTTTTACAAGAAACTAGACAACATAGAGTAAATGGATATATTCCTAAAAAAAATACCACCTTCCAAATCTCAATCAGGAAGAATATAAAAATCTCAATAGGCTGATAACTATGGAGGAAATTGAAGCAGTCATCAAAAAGCTTCCAGCAAACAAAAGCCTGGGGCCAGAAGGCTTCACATGGGAGTTTTACCAAACATTCAAAGAACTAAAACCTATGCTCCTCAGACTATTCCAAAAAAAATTCAAGAGTAAGGAACACTGCCATGCTCATTCTATGAAGCCAGCATTAACCTAATACCAAAACCAGACAAGGACAACACAATGAAAGAGAATTACAGGCCACTATCCCTCATAAACATAGATGCCAAAATCCTCAACAAAATTCTAGCAAATTGGATCCAGCATTACATCAGAAAGATCATATACCATGACCAAGGAGGATTTAACCCAGGGATGCAAGGATGGTACAATATCGGCAAATCAATAAATGTGATACATCACATAAACAAATTGAGAGATAAAAATCACAAAGTCATATCAATTGATGAAGAAAAAGCATTTGACAAAATCTAACACCCTTTCTTGATAAAAAACCCTCAGCAAAATGGGAATAGAGGGATCATATCTCAACATAATAAAAGCCTTAAATGACAAACCCACAGCCAACATCATACTCAATAGGCAAAAATTTAAACCATTTCACCTAAGAACAGGAATGAGAAAGGGATGCCCACTTTCACCACTCTGGTTTAACATAGTTCTACAAGTGCTAGCCAAAGCAATTAGAAAAAAATAAAAAAAAAAGGTATCCAAATTGGAAAAGAAGGTGTAAAACTATCATTATTTGCAGATGATATGATACTGTACATAGAAAACCCTAAAGACTCCATCAAAAAGTTATATTTAAAAAATGAATTTGGGAATGTACCAGGATACAAAATTAACGCCAAGAAATCTATGACATTTTTATACACCAATAGTGAACTTACAGAAAGAGATTTTAAAAGCCAATCCCCGTTACCTCACAGCAAAAAAAAATTTAAGATAACTAGGAATAAACTTAAATAAGGAGGTAAAAGACCTGTACTCAGAAAACTACAGAACGTTGAAAAGAGGGATAGAGGATGACATAAACAGATGGAAGTACATACCATTTTCATGGATTGGTAAGATCAACATCATTAAAATGTCCATACTACCCAAAGCAATCTATAGATTCAATGCACTCCCCATTAAAATACCAACGGCATATTTCACAGACGTAGAAAGAACTCTCCAAAAATTCATCTGGAATAAAAAAATGACCCAGAATAGCCGCAGCAATCTTGAGGAAGAAGAACAAAGTAGGACGGATCTCAATACCAGGTATCAAGCTGTATTACAAAGCCACTCTACTCAAAACTGCCTGGTACTGGCACAAGAACAGATACATAGACCAATGGAATAGAATAGAGGACCCAGAAATCGACCCAAACCACTATGTTCAATTAATATTTGACAAAGGAAGCAAGAACATACAATGGAGTCAATACAGTCTTCAATAAATGGTGTTGGGAGAATTGGACAGATACATGCAAAAAAATGAAACTAGACCAACTACTTACACCATACACAAAAATAAACTCCAAATGGATAACGGACTTAAACATAAGACAGGAAACCATAAAAATATTAGAGGAATCTACAGGCAGCAAAATCTCACTCACATGCTGAAGCAATTTCTTCATCGATACAATTCTTAGGTCAGTGAAAACTAAAGAGAAAATAAACAAATGGGAAGACATCAAAATAAAAAGCTTCTGTACAGCAACAGAAACCATCAACAAAACAACAAGAAAGCCCACTGCATGGGAGAACACATTGCCAATGTTATCACTGATAAGGGTTTAATCTCCAACTTTTACAGGGAACTCATACAACTTAAGAAAAGGAAGATAAATAACCCAATAAAAAATGGGAAACAGACCTAAATAGATACTTTTTGAAAGAGGATATAAGGAAGGCCAAGAGACATGAAAACATTCTCAGTCACTAATAATCAGAGAGATGCAAATCAAAATGACAATGAGGTATTATCTCACACCTGTCAGAGTGGCTATCATCAACAAATCAACAAACGGCAAGTGCCAGAGAGGATGAGGAGAAAAAGGAACCCTCATGTACTCCTGGAGGGAATGAAGACTGGTGCAGCCACTGTGGAGAACAGTATGGAGTTTCCTCAAAAAATTAAAAATGGAACTCCCATTTGACCCACTGAACCCACTTCTACGATTATATCCCAAGAAAATAGAAATACCAATCAGAATGGATATATGCACCCCTATGTTCATAGCAGCACAATTTACAATAGCTAGGATTTTGTAACAGCCTATGTGCCCATCAGCAGATGAGTGGATTAAAAACTGTGGTACATCTACACAATGGAATACTATGCTGCGGTAAAATAGAAGAAATTCTTACCATTTGCAACAGCATGGATGGACATGGAGAGCATTATGCTAAGCGAAATAAGCCAGTCAGAGAAAGATAAATATCACATGATCTCACTCATTGTGGAATATAATGAACAACATAAACTGATGAACAAAAACCGATCCAGAGACAGAGAATCATCAAATCTCAAAGGGAAGGTAGCAGAGGGTGGGGGTAAGGGGGAGAGATCAAGCAAAGGACTTGGATGCATGCATATAAGCCTAAGCAGTGGACACAGACAACAGGGGGTGAGGGCATGAGTGGGGGTTGGGAGGCAATGGGGGGATAAGGACACATATGTAATACCTTAGTCAATAAAGTAAAATAAATAAATATAAAAGCTAAATGTATAAGATTTTTAGGGTCAGGAAACAGAGAATAAATTGTTAGTACTCTTGGATTGAGAAAAAAGTTGTTAAATGAGATGCAAAATCTCAACTTGTGAAACAATTGTAAATTAGATTTCATCAAAATTTAGAGCTTTTTCTTTTCAAAAGGCACTACTAAGAAAATGACAAGACAAATCAGAGACTGTGAAAAATATTCTGAAAACTTATGTGAATGGACATTTATTTTTTTTTTTTATTTATTTTTTTTTTTAAATATATTTTATTGATTTTTTACAGAGAGGAAGGAAGAGTGATAGATAGTCAGAAACATCGATGAGAGAGAAACATCGACCAGCTGCCTCCTGCACACCTCCCACTGGGGATGTGCCCGCAACCAAGTTACATGCCCTTGACCGGAATCGAACCTGGGACCTTTCAGTCCGCAGGCTGATGCTCTATCCACTGAGCCAAACCGGTTTTGGCAATGAATGGACATTTAATGAAAGAAGATATATAGGTAACAAATATGCACATGATAAGATGCTCAAACTGTCCGTTGGTGAAATTATATCAAAACCATAATATCATATACTACATATTCATTAGATTACCTAAATTTAAATATACTACCAATAACAAGTATTTCTATCAACACATTTATGGCAACACATTCAAGTTAATTTAAAAACAGTTTGGCAGTTTCCTTAAAAGTTAATCATACAGCCAGGTACTGGCACAAGAACAGGCATATAGATCAATGGATCAGAACAGAGATACCAGAAATTGGCCCACACCATTACAGTCAATTAATATTTGGTGAAGGAGGCAAGAACATACAATGGTATAAAGACAATCTCTTCAACAAATGGTATTGGGAAAACTAGATAGATACATGCAAAAAGATGAAACTAGACCACCAACTTACACCATATACAAGAATAAACTCAAAATGGATAAAAAACTTAAATATGAGCCATGAAAGCATAAAAATCCTAGAAGAAAATGTAGGTAGTAAAATGTCAGACATCTCATGTAGCCTAATTTTTGCTGATATATCTCCTAGGACCTAGGGCAAGAGAATCAATGGAAAAAATAAATGAATGGGACTACATCAAATTAAAAAGTTTCTGCACAGCAAAGGGAACCACCATCAAAATCAAAAGGGATCCCACTGTATGGTAGAACATACAGTATTTTCCAATGATACATCTGATAAGGGCTTAATCTCCAAAACATATAAAGTACTCATATGATTCAACAAAAGGAAGAAAAACAATCCAATTAAAAAATGAACAGAAGACCTGACTGGACACTTTTCCAAAGAAGACATACAAATGGCCAAGAGACATATGAAAAAAAAAATGCTCAGAGTCACTAATTATCACATCTGTCAGAACAGCTATCATCAATAAACCAACAAACAACAAGTGCTGGTAAGAAAAGGGAACACTAGTTTACTTCTGGTGGGAATGCAGACTGGTGCAGCCACCATGGAAAACAGTATGGAGTTTCCTCAAAAAATTAAAAATGGAACTTCCGTTTGACCCAGCAATACCACTTCTAGGAATATATCCTTAAAAAAATAATAATAAAATAAAAAAACAGCAATCAGAAATAGTAGATGAACCCCTATGTTCATAGCAGCGTTATTTAAAATAGCTAAGATCTGAAAACAGCCCAAGTGCCCACCAGTAGATAGATGGGGAAAAAAAGCTGTGGGATATTTACACAATGGAATACTATGCAGCTGTGAAAAAGAGTGATCTCTTACTTTTGGGAACAGTATGAATGGACCTGAAGACTATTATGCTAAGTGAAATAAGCCAATCTGAGAAAGACAAATATCACATGATCTCACTTATTTGTGGAATCTAATGAACAAAACGAATTGACCAACAAAATAAGACCCTAATCAGTGAGGCATGGAACAGACGGACATACTTCAATATGGGGTTGCGAGGATGAGAAGAGAGAAACCAAAAAACTTATCCTATCTAATAAAAGGTTAATATGCAAATTAACCATCACTCTGTTACACCCACAAGCCACACCCTCCAGCCAATCAGGAGAAAGTATGCAAATTAACCCAACCAAGATGGCTGTGGCCATGGAGAGAGCAGGAGGCTTGGGTTTCCCCGGCAATGGAGAAAGCCAAGCTTTCTGCACACCCTAGCCACCCAGACCTCCACTCAAGGCTACAAAGTTTCAATTATAGAAGAAAAATAAATCACAACAAAAATGATGGCAGCCACGGAGCTGGAGAGAGCCGGAGGCTTGAGTTGCCCCCGGCAATGGAGGAAGCCAAGCTTCTGCAGCCCTGGCCTGCCTTGGCCTCTGCTTGAGGCTTCAAATTTTCAATTATAGTAGATAAATAAATCCCAACAAAAATGGCCGGGGCCATGGAGCAAACAGGAGGCTTGGCTCCGCTCAAGGCTACAAAGTTTCAATTATGGAAGATAAATAAATCCCAGATACCAGGGCCTCTGCTTGGGTCGTCAGGGGGTGTGGCCGGCCTGCAAACCACCACAGGCCCCTCGCCCAGGCCACCCCATGCCATAAGGGAACCACCACCCTGATCTGGGACATCCTTCAGGGCAATCCAGCCAGTCCCCACCCATGCACCAGGCCTCTATCCTATCTAATAAAAGAGTGATATGCAAATTTACCATCACTCCAACATACACGATGGCTGCCCCTATGTCAACCTTGGGCAAACTATGGCCCGCGGGCCGGATCCGGCCCGTTCGGCTGTTCTATCTGGCCCTCGGAGCCGAAAGAGCGGAGGGTTCTCTTGCTCTCCCCTCCGCTCCTTTACTTTGAATTTATATTAGTTCACACAAACACTCCATCCATACTTTTGTTCCGGCCCTCCGGTCCAGTTTAAGAACCTATTGTGGTCCTCGAGTCAAAAAGTTTACCCACCCCTGCCCTATGTGGTCAAAGATCCTGCCCCCATGTGGACACAAGATGGCTGCCACAAGATGGCCAGCAGGGGAGCGCTGTTGGGAGGGATCAGGTCTGAAAGGGAGGGCAGTTGTGGGTGATCAGGCCAGCAGGGGAGGGCAGTTAGAGATGACCAGGCTGGCAGAGGAGAGAAGTTGGGGGTGACAAGGATGGTAGGGAAGGGCAGTTGGGGGAAACCCAGGCCTGCAGGGGAGAGCAGTTGGGGGGACTAAGCCTGCAGAGGAGGGCAGTTAGGGGTGACCAGTCCTGCAGGAAAGGGCAGTTAGCAGCAAACAGGCTGGCAGGGGAGTGGTTAGGCATCAATCAGGCTGGCAGGGGAGTGGTTAGGGATGATTAGGCTGGCAGGTAGAAGCAGTTAGGGCCAACCAGGAAGGCAGGCACACGAGCAGTTGGGAGCCAGCAGTCCTGGATTGTGAGAGGGATGTCCGACTGCCCATTTAGGCCCGATCCTATCGGGATGTCCAATGTGCCATTGGACATCCCTTGAGGGGTCCCAGATTGGAGAGGGTGCAGGCTGGGCTGAGGGACACACCCCCATGCACGAATTTTGTGCACTGGGCCTCTAGTATACTTATATTCATAGCCATGGATATGGGCAATAGAGTGTTGAAGACCTTGAGGTGTAGGGGCTGAGAGGAGGGGCATAAAGAAGGGGAAATGGGAGACATCTGTAATACTGTCATAAATAAATATATATATATGAAAAAAATTAACCATATGCTGCCCTATTTGGTGTAGCTCAGTAGTAGATCATCAGCCCAAGCACCAAAGGGTCACTGGTTTAATTCCCAGTCAAGGGCACGTACCTGGGTTGCAGGTTTATTCCCTGGCCACCAATCCAGCCAGATGCATTGGGGAGTCCACCAATATATGTGTCCCTCTCACATAGATCTCTCTCTCTCTCTCCCCTCCCTCCCTTCCACTCTCTCTAAAAATCAATGGTAAAAATATCCTGATGTGAGGATTACAAAAAAAAGTTAACTATATGCTGACATATTCATAAAAGCCAAAAAAATGAAACAACTGAACTGTTTAACAATTGGTGATTGGATTAACAAAGCATGATAAAGGTGTACAATGGCATATTACTCAGAAATCAAATTAAATAATCTACTGACACAATAATATGAATGAATCTTAAACACTTCAAACCAACTGGAAGAGGCCAGAAACAAAACACTACATACAACACAATTTTATTGATATTAAATTATAGAAAAGGTACATCACAGTGGTTGAAAGCAGAGTTTCAAGGTGCAAGTGAGTGAGCGAATCCACTGAAATATAAATTTAAGTTACCCATGAGATATCCAAGTGTAAAATTCAAGTACTTGGCTATATCAGTTTATAGAAAAGAGATTTAGGTTGGAGATATAATGTGGGAATTACCAGTATATAAGTGCTTCTTGAAACCATTAGAGTATATAAAACAACGTTAAATAGGAATGTAGACTCAAAGAGAAGAGGGCTCAAGATAGAACCTTGAAGCACTTCGGCATTTGCGGGTTATGTGGAGTACCTACAGTGAGTTATACCATCAGTGAATGAACTAAAAACATAATCTATAGAGGCAGATGACAGAAATATGTACCTGCCTCTGCCTTAGCTCTGTGTAAAGATAGAAATAAATAAATTAATAAATTAATAAAAAAGAAAGGAAATATTGTTTGACAATTCTTAACCAAATGTATTGGGTTGGATAGTGACTCCCCAACCCCAAATTCATATCCCTTCCAGAACCTCAGAATGTAACCTTATTTGGAAATAGGTTCATTGCCACTGCAGTTAGTTAAGATGAAGTCATATTAAAATAGGACTAGTGTCCTTATAAGAAGAAGAGACACAGACATATGACAATGGAGGAAGTGATTTAGTGAGGCACTACAAGGCAAGGAACACAAAGGATTGTTGGCAACTACCAAAAGCTAAGAAGAGCCAAAGGAGAATTTCCCCTTAGAGACTTCAAAGACATCATAGCCCTGGTGACAACTTTATTTCAAACTTCTAGCCTCCAGAACCATAAGACAATGAATTTCTGTTGTTTTAAACTACCTATTCTGTGGTATTTTATTGTAGAAGCCCTAGAAACTAATACATAGATCTGCTCCAAAGAGGTAAATTTGGACTGGATTTATTAAACCAATAGGCCCATTTCCCATAAAAGTAAAGAAATTTAAATTTTAGTGTTCAAATGGTAACACAGAAGCAAATGGTAACTTTCCTTGAAAGAAGACACCTTAAATAAAGGTTTTACTTACTTAACACTGATGAAGTTGCAAGGAAGAGTAACCTAATATTAAAAGTATATAAACATATGACCAATGCATGGTATTGCAAATATATGCATGAATAAACTACTAAACTACTAGTATAAGATTGACCAATAGATTTTAATAAAACAAAGTATGAGTTCATTGATATGGCTTCTGATTCCACATGGTGACAAACTTTTAGGAAATTTCCACTTGTAGAGTTTTGGATGAGTATTCTAGAAAAATATCCATGCTCTGGAAAGCCTATTAACATTCCCCTTCCCAGCCACATATCTGAGTGAGCAGATTTTCTTCATATACTTTAACAACCATAAAAAAATTCAGTGAATTGAATGCATAAGCATATTTTATTATCCAGTTTTCTTCATTAAGCCAGATTGAAAATATTTTCAAAAATGAGCCCTAGCTGGTTTAGCTCAGTGGATAGAGCATTGTCCTGTGCACTGAAGGGCCCAGGTTCGATTCTGGCTAAGGGCACATGCCTGGCTTGCAGGTTCGATCCCCAATAGGGGGTGTGCAGGAGGCAGCCGATCAATGATTCTCTCTCATCATTGATGTTTCTATCTCTCTATCCCTCTCCCTTCCTCTCTAAAATCAATAAAAACATATTTTTAAAAAATGAAAAGCAATGCTATGCTATGTTGTTTATTATATTTTTGTAATGTATAGTAGTAAAATATTATTTAAGTTAATATATAATGGATTTACTGTTATTATGTTTAAATTAATACATATTAATATATATACTAGAGGCCAGGTGCACAAAATTTGTGCACGGGGTGAGAGGTTGTCCCTCAGCCCAGCCTGCACCCTACCCAACCTGGGACCCCTCAAGGGATGTCTGATGTCCTAGCAGGATCGGTCCTAAACGGGCAGTTGGACATCCCTCTCACAATCCAGGACTGCTGGCTCCCAACTGCTCCTGTGCCTGCCTTCCTGATTGCCCCTAACCGCTTCTGCCTGCCAGCTTGATCACCCCCTAACCATTCCCCTGCCAGCCTGATTGATGCCTAACCACTCCCTGCCAGCCTGTTTGCTGATAACTGCCCTCTCCTGCAGGCCTGGTCCTCCCCAATTGCTCTCCCCTGAAGGCCTGGGTTCCTCCCAACTGCCCTTCCCTGTAGGCCTGGTTTCCCCCAACTTCCCTCCTCTGCCAGCCTGGTGACCCCTAACTGCCCTCTCCTGCAGGCTTGATGGCACCCAACTGCCCTCCCTTGCAGGCCTGGTCCCTCCCAGCTGCCCTCCCCTACTGTCCATCTTGTCACGGCCATCTTGTGTCCACTTGGGGGCAGCCATCTTTGACCACATGAGGGCAGCCATCTTGTGTGTTGGAGTGATGGTCAATTTGCATATTACTCTTTCATTAGATAGGATAGAGTCCTGGTGCACGGGTGGGGGCTGGCTGGTTTGCCCTGAAGCGTGTCCTGGATCAGGGTGGGTGTTCCCTTGGGGCATGGGGCGGCCTGGGTGAGGGGCTTGTGGTGTTTTGCATGCCGGCCACGCCCCCCGGTGACCCAAGTGGAGGCCCTGGTATCTGGGATTTATTTATCTTCTATAATTGAAACTTTGTAGCCTCGAGCAGAGGTCAAGGCAGGTCAGGGCTGCAAAAGCTTGGCTTCCTCCATTGCCGGAGGTAACTCAAGCCTCCTGCTCTCTCCAGCTCCATGGCTGCTGCCATTTTCATTGTGAATTATTTTTCTTCTATAATTGAAACTTTGTGGCTTGAGTGGAGGCCTGGGGCAGCCAGGGTGTGTGGAAAGCTTGGCTTCCTCCAATACCAGGGAAACTAAAGCCTCCTGTTTTCTCCATGGCTGCAGCCATTTGGTTGGGTTAATTTGCATACTCGCTCCTGATTGGCTGAGGGCATGGTTTGTGGGTGTAGTGGATTGATGGTTAATTTGCATATTACTCTTTTATTAGATAGGATATCTATTTTTTTTAATATATTTTATTGATTTTTTACAGAGAGGAAGGGAGAGGGATAGAGAGTTAGAAACATCGATGAGAGAGAAACATCAATCAGCTGCCTCCTGCACACCTCCTACCGGGGATGTGCCCACAACCAAGGTACATGCCCTCGACTGGAATCGAACCCGGGACCTTTCAGTCCACAAGCCGACGCTCTATCCACTGAGCCAAACCGGTCAGGGCGGATATCTATTTTTTTTTAAATATATTTTATTGATTTTTTTACAGAGAGGAAGGAAGAGGGATAGAGAGTTAGAAACATCAATGAGAGAGAAACATCGATCAGCTACCTCTTGCACACCTCCTTCTGGGGATGTGCCCGCAACCGAGTTATGTGCCCTTGACCAGAATCAAACCTGGGACCTTTCAGTCCGCAGGCTGACGCTCTATCCACTGAGCCAAACCGGTTTTGGCGATATCTATTTTTTATTGATTAAGGTATTACATATGTGTCCTTATTCCCCTATTGCCCCCCACTCCCTGACTCATGCCCTCACCCCCTGTTGTCTGTGTCCATTGGTTAGGCTTATAATCATGCATATAAGTCCTTTTGTTGATCTCTTTCCCTTACTCCCACCCTCCCTTACCTTCCCTCTGAGGTTTGACAGTCTGATAGATGCTTCTCTGTCTCTGAATCTGTTTTTGTTCATCAGTTTATGTTGTTCATTATATTCCACAAATGAATGAGATCATGTGATATTTATCTTTCTCTGACTGGCTTATTTCACTTAGCATAATGCTCTCCAGTACCATCCATGCTGTTGCAAATGGTAAGAATCCTTCTTACATACATATATTTTTTATTGATTTCAGAGATAAAGGTAGAGGCAGAGAGAGATAGAAACATCAATAATGAGAGAGAATCATTGATTAGCTGCCTCCTGCACACCTCCTACTGGGGATTGAGTCCACAACCTGGGCATGTGCCCTTACCGGAATTGAGCCTGGGACCCTTCAGTCTGCAGGCCAACGCTCTATCCACTTAGCCAAACCAGTGAGGGCTAAATTAATACATATTTAAAAATGTTATCAAGCTTAAGTTCTAGTAGAGTAAATAACAATAAATATAACTCAAGTCAAAAGAAGCTCTTTGAAGTCTTTGATAATTTTATGACTTTAAAGAGATCCTGAAACCCTTGAGAACTGCTGACTTAAACAATACTTAAAGGGAAGTGTAGCTGTGTGGTAAGTACCTGTTAACATATAGCATTACTACTTCTTTTCAAACATATGTGGAAATAATTATAGAGTCACACGAAGTTGCAAAGATAGTATAGAAAGGTCCCATGTGCCTTTCACCTAATTTTTCCCAATAGTTATATCTTATGAAACCAGAAAATAGGCATGATTAAATTAATGGAACCACCATTGCAATCAAAATATAGACTATTCCACCACCATAAAATTCTCACTGATAGTGCGTTTCATTGTGGGTATTCTAAATAACTTCCATGTTTTGAACTTATTTTATTGCTACCTTATATATTAATTTTGAAAAATAGTAGGTTAAGAAATTTGCATATTAGAAAAAGTTTTTATTCTACAATATCTTAAAAATGGAAGAAATTGAATTATATGTCAAAACATGGATCTCTTAAAATGTAATAAAATGACACTGCATTGAGATTTGGCCTTATGTATGCCATGGATTAAAGTTTTGGAATAAAATAACAGGTTGAAAATATCATACCTTGTTTTTTCTAAAATGACAGGTAAGAGTCAAAGCCAAGCAGGATCTCACTCAAAGAAGTTACCTGTGGTCCAGCTTAACTTGGTGCACTTTGGATTAAAAATGTGTGTCTGAAATCATGTACACCATATTCAATCTCCCTTCCAAAAAAAAGTTATAACTGCCTTTTCTCCTTTCCAACTGTGCCTTTCATAAAATCTTTCACAGATGAAAACAGAGTCATCAGCCTCCAAGAAATTACATTCAGTGTCAGGAAACTCACTTTTTGAGAAAGCCCATCTCATTTGGCAAATCGTTCTTGCTGTTTTTACTGATGTTGATTTAAAAATCTGTTCCACTAATGTTTTCAATCTTTGGATATACACTGAGTGACCAGATTATTATGATCTCTGAGCGCATATTAATCTGGCCACACAGTGTGTATCTTATATAATAAAAGGCTAATATACAAATTGTCCTCTCGACCAGGAGTTCGACCAGCAGACAGGCTGGCCAACCGCCCATGTACCCTCCCCCTGGCCAGGCTGGCTGGTCCCCACCCATGCACGAATTCATGCACCGGACATCTAATATATATATATATATATATATATATATATATATATATATATATATATATATGTATATATGTATATATATGTATATGTATATATATATACATACATATATATGATACATATATGTATATGCATATATGTATACATATATATGTATACATATATACACACATATATACATATATATATACATATATTTACAAATATATCATATATACATACATATATATACACATATATACAGTATACACTGAGTCGCCAGATTATTATGCTTTCAGTGATCATAATAATCTGGCCACTCAGTATAGTTCTCCCTTCTAGACTCAGAGTAAGTAATTCCTTTTCTTATCCTTCAAATACTTGTACTATGTTTTAAATCCTATCTCTTTAAGACATCTCTTATTTAGGCTAACATTTTCCTGTATCATCTATCCTCATGTGAACTGGCTATCATACCTCCTAGTCTTTTTAGTTGGATTTCTTTGGAAAAGTGCCAGTTTGTTAATGAACTTTTTAAATAGTGGAATCCACAAAAAATTACTATATTTTTATGGTCTAATTTATGCAGAATATCTCAAATTAGTATATAATTTGGCACTATCAAGACTTGAAGTGTCATAAAAAGCTACAGATAATAAATAAATCTAATTTCAGAATACATTATAACAAAAAAGTCATAACACAGAAAGAAATAATTATAACCAGGGACATTTCTCTTTAAAAAACAAATAGCATGATTTCTGCAGTAGTATTACATTCATGCTTGGATTTCTATCGTGCCAGTATTGAATTGGTTCTTCCTGGTGCAAAATACAAAAAGAAAATATATTTTCTTTCTGCAAAACCAAATTTATTTTCACTCTATCGCTTCTCTGACTACAATGTTGCATTGTTAATAACAAAATAACGGACCCAAATGGAGTCACTTATGCTAAGCCTCAAATCACCAAACTAGGATTTAATTACAGTTTCAGCTCTCCCACAAATGGAATCTTAAGGCAGTCAATCAGGAATCACCTGATCAACTCTAGTTAGATAATCTGCCTAATAGATCCCTGATATTCTTTAAAGGAAAGTAACTTTGCAATAAGCAATCCATTTTTTGACAAGTATAACTTCCCCATTTCTGTTCCCTTCTGTCTATAAAAGCCTTTCATTTTGTACCACTCCTCAGATCTTCTTTCTATCTGATATATTGGCTGCTGACTGCCTTGAATAGATTTCGGCTCAAATAAACTCAAAATATTTAACTTGCTTCAATTTTTTTAACAGCATAAACCTCTGGAATTCCTCAACATATTTATTTTATTTTCATCTGCTTATAGCTCACCTGAGTTCATATTATGGCACTAAGAAAATGTTGTTTTGGTAACTTAGTTTAGAAGAAATAGTGGAACCCCTTTCAAGATTTACAAATCTGATAAGATGAATCGGTAACTCATGAGCATTACAGCAAAATTCACAATTTGTGGCTCTATTCTAGTCAACATACCAAACAACCAGAGAGGCCCTCAGATATAAATTGCAAGTATTATTTTATGAAAATCTTAAATTCATGTCCTGGAATTCTACGGTTAGAAGAAATCTGAGAGATGGGCTAGTTTATTAATGTAAGCTTCATACAGATGATCTGCTAACTATACCAGAACAGGATTTTTTTCTATTATCTCTTCACAATTTTCAAGAAAGTCAGCCTGAAAACCTTCAGAATTAATTTAAGACAATTTCCACTCCGTCCTTTGTGGAAAATAAAAATTGCTCAGTGCTCTTAAACACACACACACACACACACACACACACACACCGATTCTGGAAAAATTGTGGTGCTGGTGGAAGCATAGTTTTTGGGTCTTTCTAAATCCCACAGACAAACCTCCAAACTATCAATAAGAGAGAATTTAGCAAATATTGTTCCTAGAGAAATGTCTGTTCTACCTAATTATAAGGTATTTGGGCTTACAGTTTGAATGTTTTGGTAACTTTTTACTTTACATTTCTAGGTTTATGTCAAAAGGATCAGAAAATCAATATTTTTCTAACAATTCATTTTGTTATATTTTTATAAATATATTTATGCATAATAGAATGCAAAAATAAATAAAACAAACCTGTTTTTCATGACAGATAATTTGAGAAGCAATACATTAGAGGTTCCACTTACTTGGTATTTACTTCTTCTTTGTTGGGCTTGAGAGACCTAAAATGGGTTACCATTAGCCCCATATGAAGGCAAATATCTGTCTTCATGCCCTTATCCTTTTGGGGTCTAATCATTTTTTTTTTCCATGCAAGGAACTTTAACAGGCATTCCTTGTCAATAACTCTGTAAAAAGAGCACTTTTTTTTGTATGATTTTAAGCACTGCCATGTCTAAACAGAAGAATGCTCAAAATACGTCATGATGAATTTTATGCACCTTTATGCACTATGGCTTTTTAAACTGTTCTGAATATGCATTTCAGAGGTATTTATATGAAGGAAAAGGAGACCAGAAAGGCATTTTGTGATAACACTAGAGGACCGGTGCATGAAATTCGTGCAGTGGGGGTGTGTCCCTCAGCTCAGCCTGCACCCTCTCCAATCTGGGACCCCCTTGAGGGATGTCCGACTGCCCATTTAGGCCCGACATCCTAAACCAGGGATCAGGCCTAAAGAGGCAGTCGGACATCCCTCTCACAATCCAGGACTCCTGGCTCCCAACTGCTCACCTGCCTGCCTGCCTGCCTGCCTGCCTGATTGCCCCTAACCGCTTCTGCCTGCCAGCCTGATCACCCCCTAACCACTCCCCTGCCAGCCTGATCAATGCCTAACTGCCATCCCTTGCCAGCCTGGTTGCCCCCAACTGCCTTCTCCTGAAGGCCTGGTCACTCCTAACTGCCCTCCCCTGCCACCCTGGTCACCCCCAACTGCCCTCACCTACAGTCCTGGTTCCCCCCCAACTTCCCCCTCCTGCAGGCCTAAACAGGCTGTGGGACATCCCCGAGGGGTCCCAGATTGGAGAGGGTGCAGGCTGGGCTGAGGGACACCCTCCTCCAGTGCACAAATTTTGTGCACCAGTCCTCTAGTTTACAATAACTAAGATTTGGAAGCTGCCTAAGTGCCCATCAGCAGATGAGTGGATTAGAAAACTGTGGTACATCTACACAATGGAATACTACGCTGCTGTAAAAAGAAGGAGTTCTTATCATTTGCAACAGCATGGATGGCACTGGAGAGCATTATGCTAAGGGAAATAAGCCAGTCAGAGAAAGGTAAACATCACATGATCTCACTCATTTGTGGAATACAATGAACAACATAAACTGATGAACAAAAAATAGAACCAGAGTCACAGAAAAATCTAACAGACTGTCCAACCTCAGTGGGAAGGTGGGGGGTAAAGGGGTAAGAGATCAACTAAAGGACTTGTATGCATGCATAGGAGCATTACCAATAGACACAGATGGGGTGGGGGATGAGGGCATGTCCTGGGGGGTGGGGGTGTCTGGGGAGAGGTCAATGGGGAAAAAAGGCGACTTAAGTATTACTTTAAACATTAAAGAATTTAATTTTTTAAAAAAGAGTATATTCAGTTTTGTAAGAAACTGACAAATTATCTTCCAATATGGCTGTACCATTTTGCATTCCCAGCAGCAATGCATGAGAGTTTCTATTGCTCCACATTGACCAGAATTTGGTATTCTCAATGTTCTTGATTTCAGCCATTCTAAGAGGTGAGTAGTGGTATCTATTCATGTTTTAATAAGCATTTCTCTGATGACATATGATGTTGAGCATCTTTTCATATGCTTATTTTCTATGTATATAGTTTCTTTAGTAAGGTGTCAAGGGCTTGGGACAATTTTTTAATAATGATTCCTGTTTTCATATAGTTGTGTTTTAAGAATTGTTTGTATATTTAAATAACAGCTCTTTGTGGAATGAGTTTTTGGAAATATTTTCTTCCAGTTTGTGGCTTGTTTTCTTCTTTTGACATTGTCTTCATAAGCTTTTAAGAAAATATGCAAAATTTTAATTGGTCAATTGTATCTTTCACTGATTGTGTCTTTAGTGTTATAACTAAAAAGGAAATGCCATACCCAAGGGCATCTAGGTTTTCTCCTATGTCATCTTGTAGGAGTTTTATAGTTTTGTGTTTTACATTTAGGTCTGTGCTCCGTCTTGAGTTTATTTTTTTGCACACTGAAAAGTCTGTGCCTAGATTTTTTTTTCCTTTTTTTTGGATGTCAATGTCCAGTGGTTGGAACACCATTTGTCAAAAAGACTATCTTTGCCCTATTATAATACCTTTCCCATTGGTAAAAGGATCAATTGACTACATTTTTAGGGGTCTGTTTCTGGGCTCTCTTTTCTGTTTTATTAATCTGTGTATTCTTTTGACAATACCACACTGACCTCATTACATAATAGTAAGTCTTATTTATTTGTTTCTTAAATTTAAGTATAGTTGATTTGCAATGTCATATTAGTTTCAGGGATACAATAAAGTGATTTAAGACTTATAAACTTACAATGTGATCACCACACTAAGTCTTATCACAGTACTAGAAGCCCGATGCATGAATATTCGTGCCAGAATGGGCCTTCCTTTCCCTGGCTGCTGGCACCGCCTTTGCTCTGGCCAGAGTCGCCTTTCCGCTCTGCCTTGCTACGTTGCTTAGAGGCCCGGAGCGGCCAGGGATGGGGTGGAATGCCTGCGTAGTCACCATGGCAATGACATAAGCATCCCACCCCACCCCCGGCTGCTTGGTGCCTGTGTATGCAAATTAACCCACGATTTTTTGTTCAGTTAATTTGCATACTCACTCCTGATTGGCTGGTGGATGTTGCAAAGGCATGGTCAATTAGCATGTTACTCTTTTATTATGTAGATTATTGACTATAGCCTCCTTTACCTTTTTTACCCATCGTACTAGCTACCTACCCTCTGGCAAAAATCTGTTTTATCTCTGTTTCTATGAGTTTGCATTTGTTTTGTTTTTATAGATTCCACATATAAGTAAAATCATATGGCATTTGTCTGTCTGTGTCTGACTTAATTCATTTAGCATAATACCATCTAGGTCCATCCATGTTTTCACAAATGTAAAGATTTTGTTTTTTATTGCTGAGTACTAGTCCATTCACCTATCCTAGGTGGTTTCTATATTTTGACTATCCTATATAATAAAGAGGTAATATGCAAATTGACCCTCACACCCTTGCATCACAAGATGGCTGCCCCCATGTCATCACAAGATGGCCATCCCAACATTGTCACAAGGTGGCCGACAGGGGAGGGCAGTTGGAGGAGACCAGGCCTGCAGTGGAGGGCAGTTGGGGGTGACCAGGCTTATAGAGGAGGGCAGTTGGCAGGGCCAGGCCTATAGGGGAGAACAGTTGAGGGGTACCAGGCCTGCAGGGGAGGGCAGTTGGGGGCGATCAGGTCAATCAGGCCGTCAGGGGAGTGTTTAGGGGGTGATCAGGCTGGCAGGAAGAAGAGGTTAGGGGGCAATCAGGCTGACTGGTGAGTGGTTAGGAGCCAGCAGTCCTGGATTGTGAGAGGGATGTCTGACTGCCGGTTTAGGCCCGATCCCACAGTGATCAAGCCTAAACCAGCAGTCAGACATCCCCTGAGGGTCCCCAGATTGCAGAGGGTGCAGGCTGGGCTGAGGGACACCACCCCCCCCAGGCCTCTAGTTGTAAATAATGCTGCAATGAACTTGGGAGTGCATATATTTTTTTCAATTTAATGTGTTGGGAATTTTTCAGATAAATACACAGAAGTGGAATTTCTGGGTTCTATGATAGTTCTATTTTTAGTTTTGTGAGGAATCTCAATACTGCTTTCAATAGTGACTGCACCAATCTGCATTCTCACCAACAATGCATGAAGGTTTCCTTTTCTCCACATCCTCACCAAAAATTATTTCTTGTTGACTTTTTTATTAGCCAATCTGACAGGTGCAAAGTGGTATCTAACTGTGGTTTTGATTTGCATTTTCCTGATGATTAGTGATGTTGACCATCCTTTCGAAGTCTGTTGAAGTTTGGTAGTGTCAGTATTCCAACTTTTGTCTTCTTTAATATTGTGATGGCTATTACAGGTCTTTTGCCTTTTGATAAAAACTTTAAAATCATTTTGATATACACAAAATAACTTGTTGGGATTGGGATTGAATTATCTATGGATCAAATTGGGGAGAACTGACATCTTGACAGTATTTAATATTCCTATCTATGAACATGGATTATATCTTCATGTATTTATTTTTTTAATTGTTCATCAGAGTTTTTCAATTTTCCTCATGTAAATCTTGTACATATTTTTTTGGATTTATATCTAACTATCTCATTTTGGGTAGTGATAATGTAAATGGCATTTCTTTTTTTATTTTACACCAACTGGAATTTTTAAAATACATTTTTACTTATTTCAGAGAGGAGATAGAGAGAGATAGAAACATTAGTGATGATAGATAATAATTGATTGGCTGCCTCATGCACACCCCACATACCCCGCAATCTGGACATGTGCCCTGACCGGGAATCTAACTGTGACCTCCTGGTTCATAGGTCAACACTCAACCACTGAGCCATGCTGGCTGGCTACATCAACTGGATTTTATCTCCCTTTTCAAAGTTTGCCTAATCAATATGATAAAAATTATGCTATTTTGTTGTGTTAATTTGTATAATTGGTTTGATGACCTTGAGCAGTAATTTTTTTTTCAAAAATTGGATAATTTCTATGTTGTAGCATGAGAAATTTCATAAGATTTAGCTTTGCAGTAATTGTTTATAGAGTTTACCTCCATTTTTCTTCACGTTGTTTTTGTGTCTTTGGAAGTCAAGTTAAAACAGAGCATTTCCTGCATTCCACTCTAGTCTGTGTCCATTAGGAGGCCAATATTAAGGTTTGAAATGAAGAATATAAAAACTGGAACCATTTTGAAATGCAAACAGTGAGAAAATAAAGTTGCTTCTTCTCATCCTTAATGAATTTTCAAATGATACCCTTTCTGCTGCATTGCAGAGGTTGTTTGGAGGGTTAGAAATTTGATATACACACCAACTCAGAAAAAAAAAGATCTGAAATACATCATTTTATTTCTAATTGATAGTGAATTGGAGCCAAATGCTCTCTGATCCAGTTACATTTGTCATTTTTGGATGCCTTTACTGGCATAAGACCGACCTATAAACACCGGCCGGTCATGATTAGAAGCTTGTGAACTGGATGACATTCAGTTTGCCATTAACTCTTAGGCACTGAGATCCAGCCAATAACAGAATGCTTTACAGTGTACTAACTGATCTGGTAACTTGATCTAGCATCCCTTAGCATAGAGTTAGAATGACAACTTCCTTTACAGAAGAAAAGTTGTTTTATATTAAGTAAAATTGCATGAAAGTTTTTAGCATTTTGAAAGCCTAGCAGATTAAACACACACACACACACACACACACAAACACACAAACACACACACACACACAAAACACCTTCAACTTTGTTTCAGAAAGAAGCAGACTGTGAAATCAAATGACCCCAGGAAGAAGCCATTTCCCTTTTTCCTTCTGAGTAGACACTGTCAGATAAGAATTAACTCAGAAATTAGCATTTCAAAATTAGATAAACTCCCTAAGTTATCCAATTAGATATAGCTACTATTTTACATGTATAAAGAAAAGCAATTGCCCAAAAGAGATTTATTGAGCACCCACAAAGTGCCAAAGAATGCTCTGCACCACTGGGACAAGGTTGCAAGGGTAATATGATATGTTTCCTGCTCAAAAGGTACTTAGGTACAACTGAAATAAAGAAAAGTAGTTCATGAAATAAATAACAAAATACATGTTGTTAGGTTTGATCTCTGGTCAGGGCACATACAAGAGTCAACTAAGGAATGCATAAATAAGTTGAACAACAAATCGAAGTCTCTTTCTCTCTCCTCTCTTTCTCAAAACCATAAATAAAATATTGTTAAATAACACTTGGGTAATACAGATGAGAGATATTTATAATCAGGGTTAGAGAAAACATATGTTCTTGTGTACCTGAATTGTAAGGGGACGTTTTGTGGAATCAGTACTCTGGAGAGATGCCTCATGGAGCAAGGTCTTGTGGGTTTCCACACTATTTGGGTTTTGTTAAGAAAATGTTCTAAAACCTGAAAATGAATTTGTAGCAGCCCCCATCTGAAGATCTCATGCTGCTTTTTACTTCTCCAGCCTAGCCTTGGAATATTTACTTTTTATTTTATTTTTAAATATATATGTTTATTGATTTCAGAAAGGAAGGGAGAGGGAGAGAGAGACAGAAACATGATGAGAGAGAATCATTGATTGGCCACCTCCTGCACGCCCCACACTGGGGATCAAGCCCGCAATCCCGGCATATGCTGTGACCAGGAATCGAACTGTGACCTCCTGGCTCATAGGTTGATGCTCAATCTCTGAGCCAAGCCAGCTGGACTGGAATATTTATTTTAAGACTGAAAACACTTTAGAACTACTTCCCAGTTCCCATTTTAGTGACTAAGACAGGACTGATTCTCTTGCAGACAACCAATAGAAATGTACATAGAATCTACCAGCATGTTTATTCTTTTATACTTTTCCCAAGTGAATGGCACATAACACAACATTTTCTAAGTGAGAAGGGCACCCCATTATTGAATTGTTGTAATTAGCCTTAACATCACTGTTCAATATGGAGTACTGTAATAGCAAGTACTGAGGTTACTCTTCTAGACATAGGACTCACTAATGAGTTCATGAATCAAATGATACATCTCATAAGTTCAGAGCCATGAGTGATGAGCTTTATCAGACCTAAATATGATATCTGATTCTTTGTTTTCTATTAATAACTATGAGAATATTTTCTTCAAGTTTGGGTCACTCTTTAGTCTCAATAATTGTACAATCTACACTATCAAAGCTACTTAGATCTCTGACAATGTGCTTTTAGAGTGGAAGAATAAAGGAAAGCACTTTTACACATCTGTGGTGCTGAAATATTTGCCAGCAGTGCTAGGCTGTGGGCTGTCACCAGGTCCTGAGACATGAATCTCTTGTGGTCATTTTAGAGCTTGTGTAACTCAAAAGGCTGTGGACTTAAACTGAAATTTCAAAATGATTAGTCCATGTTTGCCTCTAAAGTAATTGCTCCAACTATTCTAAGAGGACGACTGAGAGCCTGAACTCCCCAAATGACTTACCCCATACATTGTGGATAGCTCAGCAAAGCTTCAGCAGGGCAGCCAGTAATATTTAACTTCCTCATTCAAGTTGCCTACCACCTGAAGGCTCAGACAGAAATACTGTTCTGGGGGGAACAGCACATAATGAGCTCCCATGAATATAACTTGAGTCGTTCTAAATAAGACCTGGTTTTAATTCCATGAAGGAAGCGTCAAGGGAACTACATATCTTTAGCAGTCCACAAATAAAGTCTAAGAATGGCTTTTTGAGTCTCCATCCAATATGTGAAACTTGTTGGAGACTTGATTAGAGCAGTGAGCAGTCCTGTTACTTAGGCTCGGGTAAAATCTTGGACTATAATCAGAACCTGAAATAACTGTCAAAAGAGGTTTGCCTGAGTTGATTCTATGTGTACCTTTGTGGCCATCAATATTGATGGAAATCAAGAACTCAAATGAAAATATACATTCACTTCTGGTTTTAGAAGCACCCCACGTGATATGTGCTCCCCCCCTCTTTGAAACTTATTAGAGTAATTCCAAAGATCAATTAAAGTTATTGGATGTCAGTACTGGAAGACACCTTAAAATAAACTAACTCCAGGTATTCATTTTATATGAGGAAACTGAGGCACAGAAATGTGGAATAATTTTTTCAGGTTACACAGTTAGTTGGTGGCAGTCTAGAAAGATAATTTTGGTCAGCTTTCCATTCAGTGATGTTTCTAATATATTGGGGAGAAGATTCATTCCAAACTGGAGGGGCAATCACAGGTGCCTAATGTTTTTCAGAATGATGCTCAGTATTTCTTTGTGTAATTGAGCTTAAGGTCAAGTTGATAATAACACCTAAAATTTGCATGAGCTTTACAGTACACAAAGTATCTTCAAAGGTGTTATTTTATTTGGTTGACCCAATATGTCTTGAAGGAAGATAGGACAATATATTTTTTATTTGAAAGAGGAGGAAGTGAAATCCAGAGAGGATGTGATTCATGCCAAATTAATTGCCCTTCAACCATTGTTTTCTCATGAATCCAAGCTCAATACACTCGAACTTTTCACCAGACAGTAAAGAAGCCAGTCAAATATATGACTATATTTTGTTTTACCCAACCAGCATAATTTGTTAATTTTATGCAAGTTCTGTCTACTCCCACCATATGTGTAATTAATAATGATAATAGCTAATATTTACTGAATCCTTTGTTTTATAGCTGGCATTTCCCTAAGCTATTTACATTTATTTACTTACTGGATATCCACTGAATCAACCCTGTATAGTAACACCATTACTATACTTATTTTATAGATGAGAATATTAAGGTACAGAGAAGTTAAGCAACTTCTCCAAAGTCACCAAACTAAGAAATAATACAGCCAAGATTTGGGCCCAGGCACTCTGGACTCCAGAACATCCATTCAGCCAGTACTGTCAATATTGGCACTCTGGATAGTTAGAAGTGGTAATGTTACTGGCCTTGGCACACTCCAAATATCACTGTGTAATATGTGTTGGTTCAATAATACAAAAAAATTTCCAGTGTTTTGTAGCCATTTCCTATAGCATAGGGATGTAAAAGATCAGGCAATTGAGAAAAGAGTGGCTTTATTATGTAGGAAACATTGAGACTTGATGACCATGATGTTTCTAAACAAGCCATTAGAGTTCTTTTATCAAAAATATTTATTATAAAATGCCCCCAAATAGGTTTGAATTAAAAGAAAAAATATTATTCTAAAAGAAATATATTGTGTTTTTCCAAAGCTAGTGTTCCACCAAATGTTGTGCACATATACCTGATAGCCAATAATAGCTTCAAAAGAAAAGTAATTAATGCAGGTTTAGGGAGAATGAAGTCTAAATGTAACAGCTGCACATATTAATGACTCAGTTGTCATGACAAAATGTATTGTCATCAATGCACCTAAACATAATGTAATAGCTATCAAATGGTTATTTCCATAAAATAATATCAAAGATTATAAATGAACTCATGAAGGAAAATTCCTGAGTAAATGGAAATTTTAGTTCCCTTAAGGTGTTATAGCAGAATCAAGAAGCTCCTTAATAATATTGCCTTCTGGCCCAGCTGGTGTTGCTTAGTGGTTGAGCATAGGCCCATGCACCAAGAGGTCAACCGTTCAATTCCAGGTAGGGCCACATGCCCAGGTTGGGGGCTCAATACCCAGTAGGGGGCATGCAGGAGGTGGCCAATCGATGATGTTTCTCTCTCATCAGTGTTTCTATGTCCCTGTCCCTCTCCTTTCCTCTCTCCAAAATCAATAACAACATGGTTTAAATATGTATTGCCTTCTGGTACTACAGGTACGCTTCTATAACCCAAGTAAATGAGGAAGGTGAACATCCTTTCTCTGATTGCTTCCTAATCCCCTATTTGAAAAATAAATTTTTATAAAAACAATAACATAGTTTTATCTGCTACAGTCTATAATGCACCTTTCATTCCTCTAGCTCCCTCACTCCCTCTATTCCATTTCTTCTTTCCTCCTTCCTTTCTTACCTTTGTTCAACAAATATGTTTTGAGTGCTGGAGACACAACAATGAGCAAAACATAGACAACCTCCCCTCATTTAACTTAAAATCAAATGAGAAATACTGACTTTTACATCTTTAATCACACTGATTAATGTATAATTACAAATGGAAGCAAATAATTTGGAGGATTGGAACAATGTTGCTGACCTGGAAGAAGGTCATTGGAGCTATCAGAGGAAGTTTCATCTGAGAAGATATATATATATATATATATATATATATATATATATATATATATATATATATATATATATTAGTTAGTATTTGAAGAATAAGTAGCTGTTAACTTTGTGAGAGAGGGAAAATCACATTGCAGGGCAAGGATAAAAACTGTTCCAAGTCTTAACAGCAGGGAAAGGCATGGTATATTCCAGGAAATGGAAAAATGCCAGTGTAACTGAAACATAGAAGGTACATCTAGATGGGGGTGAACCTCATTCAAGTCCCTAGCACATCCCAAAACAATAAACTCTAGTAGAAAGTTGTTCATTCACTGTGGGTCAATGTGGCAAACTATGGGAAAAGGAGATGTCTGGTTGGCTTTCTCTAGAACCTACTGCTGGCTGGAGTGCAGCACATGAGTTTGAAGATTGGTGGAAAGGGAAAGTCACAGCACAGAACCACCAAGTGCCTGGTACATTCTGCACATTCCTCATAATTTCCCTGTGACTAAGGTAACATCCCATTCTCAGGGGTGTATCATGTCCAAGGGAGAGTTCCCTTGGGCTGATTTTATGCTCAAGATAACTCTCCTTTTCCGTCCTCCTGAGTTGGACTTGTGTTCGTCCATTCAGGCTGGCTCAAAAAAAAAGGTGTGATTTTGGTGATTTTGCATATGAGTTCAATATTCTTATATCTTGACTTAAAACTGCCATTGCACAATATAAAGATGAATAAGATTTCACCTAATAATTTAAAATGTTACTTTTTCTTTATTTAGAACAATGTTAAATTAAAAATATATTCATGTTTTGTTTATTTATTTATTTATTTTCTTTCTTTATTGATTAAGGTATTACACATGTGTCCTTATCCCCCACTGCCCCCTACCTCCCCCGCTCATGCCCTCATCTCCTTGGTGTCTGTGTCCACTGGTTATGCTTATATGCATGCATACAAGTCCTTTGGTTGATCTCTCCTCCTTACCCCCACCCTCCCCTACCTTCCCTCTGAGGTTTGAGCATCTGATCGATGCTTCTCTGTCTCTGGATCTGTTTTTGTTCATTAGTTTATGTTGTTCATTATAATCCACAAATGAGTGAGATCATGTGATATTTATCTTTCTCTCACTGATTTATTTTGCTTTGCACAATGCTCTCCAGTTCCATCCATGCTGTTGCAAATGGTAGGAGTTCCTTCCTTTTTAACAGCAGCGTCGTATTCCATTGTATAGATGTACCACAGATTTTTAATTCAATCATCTGCTGATGGGCACTTAAGCTGTTTCCAAATCTTAGCTATGGTAAATTATGCAGCTATGATCATAGGTTTGCATATATTATTTCTGCTTGGTGTTTCTAGTTTCTCATGAAAAGTGAGACTGGAAAAAAAGGGAAACAACTTTTATACTTGAACACCCTTAATGACACTTTTCCCTAATTTTTTAACAAAAGGACCCATATTTCTTTATCTGTGGAACTCTGCAAATTATGTAGCAGGCCCTGGGTGCTAGATATTTTTGTATTCCAAAAAAAATACCTTGAGCTTTGTTTTGGGATGTAGTTAATTACTTAGAAGCAGTTTAATTTGTTCAGGTCTTGTTTTTAATATTTTTTAGGGGAGACTAGAACAGTGCTTGGTCTAGAGCTAATTATTCCCCACTACTGGAAGCACAACCCTACTGAATACTCTACTCAAGTCTTTGTGAATCATGACGTTTTCTTGTCTGGCTGGTGGAAACAGTCACTGTTCCCAGCCTTGCATGAGTCTGGGCATCTTTATCTCTACTTTGTTTGCCAGGGTCCTGGTAGTTTCCTCACTTGCATGTACTGAATACTTGAATGGGATCCTCCACATCTTTCAGAAGTTCTCTTTCTGTGCAGCTTGCTCCTCTTCTGTACTCTGTCTTGTGAACTCTAGCTACCTTGATCTCTCTGGACTCAGCTCCTTCTCTTCAGGGAGTCCACAGTGTTCCACCTGGATTCCTCCTTCCTGCTCTGAACCCTGGAAATCATCAAGATAGTAAAATGCAGAAGAAATCATAGAGCTCACCTTGTTTCTTGTCCCTTAAAGATCACTATCCTTCATCGCCTGATATTCAGTGTCTTGAAAGGAGTTGTTTTAATAGAGAACAGATTGATAGTTGCCAGAGGGGCAGGAGGTTGGGGGGCCAGATCCAGATGAAAAACGTGAAAAGATTAAGAAATACTAATTAGTAGTTAAAATAGTCATGGGGGTGTGGAGAATATGGTCAATAATATTACAATAGCAATGTACGGTTTTGTAGTGGGTACTTGAAATATTGGCAGATCACTGAGTAAAGTACATGATTGTCTGACCCCTATGCTGTATATGTGAAACTAATACAAAATAGTTTTGAAGAAAACTGTGATTGAAAAGTAAAATTTTTAAAAAATCTGTTTTATTTTTATTTTCCAAGGGTATTTTTGTTTGTTTGTTTTGTGGTTTTTTTTTTTTTTTTTTTGGTTTTGTGTTTGTTTGTTTGGTTGTTTTATTTGGGAAAGTAAATTGGGTCCCTGTTATTCCAATTTGGCCAGAATTGGAAGCCACATGGTTTCTTTAGCAGCCAAGTCATGTCATCATACAAAAAGTTCTGGTAAGAAAATGACATTTCTTTGGGAAAGGCTTTTATCAGTCTTGATAGGAGACACAAACATGGATTATCACAACAGATATGTAATGACATTGACCCCTAAGTTTGCAGAAGAATGCTTCCAATCAAAACTGGAAGCTTGGTTTTTTTGTGTGTGTTTTTTTTTAAATATATTTTATTGATTTTAGAGAGGAAGGGAGAGGGATAGAGAGATAGAAACATCAATGATGAGAGAGAATCATTGATTGGCTGCCTCCTGCACGCCCCCTACTGGGGATCGAGCCTGCAACCCAGGCATGTGCCCTTGGCTGGAATCAAACCTGGGACCCTTCAGTCCGCAGGCCGACTCTCTAACCATTGAGCCAAACCAGCCAGGGCGGAAGCTTGGTTTTCTTGACCAGGCTTAAAGAAATATGATACTACGCGTAAAGGCTGTAATATTTTCTAATTTATGCCCTCTTTCAAACTCCCCCCTCTGGATGGATTTATATGCTTGTCTCCCTCCAGTTCCCTTACTTCTTCCAAGGATACCTAGAAAATATGAAGCTTACTGGGATTCAATTATTCATTTGAAAAGAACATTAGGACATTTTCCGACCTGCATTTTGTCTTAATGAAATAGCAATTGAAAAATTGTTAGCCCAGCCAGCGTGTCTTAGTAGCTGAGTGTTAACCTATGAACCAGGACATCTAGGTTCTATTCCAGGTCAGGGTACATGAGGATTCCATCCCCAGTGGGTGACATGCATTCATGTTTCTAACTGTATCTTCTTCATTCTACCTCTCTCAAATCAATAAAAAATATATTTAAAAAAGGAAAAATGTTATTTTAGGATTATCTGAATAATAACTCTACCTATAAGAGTTTTAATTTGCATAAGTTTTAATTTTGCCAAAGACAAAATCAGCATCAGAATTTAAAGCCAAGACTTCCCAAGCAAACCCTTTTAATTTTTCTTTAACTGAAGAATTTTTTACCATTAAGACTAAGTGAAAGACAACACATCAAATTCATTAACTGCTAAGCATTAAGAATATTTATTTACTAATATATTTGTATTTGTTCTGAATCACTATCTTTACATGCACTCAACTGCAAATGTTGTTGACAGGGGGACGAGACTTTCCCTGTAAAAAATGGGGGACAACAGCTCAAACTTTTTAAAAAAAGCTATTGGAAATTCTATATACTTGAGTTCTTAAGTAAGTATTAATAGGGTTATATCCTGATGCCTTTGGTTTTCATTCTGGTCATCAATGAAAAGTTAGACTTGTAAAGGTGTCTTTTAAAAAAATAATTGGTTCTAAAATAACCTTTTTTATCTTATTAGCTGTATCATTTTGAGGTGCAGTGCATCAATTATGAGAACGAGACAGAAGGTACAATAGGAGATAAACTAGGTTCAGTTATTCGGGTGTAGGCTTAGCTATCAATGTGTTTGTTGGTGATAGTTTCTGTTTACTGCAAAAAAAAATCAATCTATGCTGCTGTCTAGGATCTATTTTTACCTTACTCCAAATGCATTAACTGCTGGTATACATATTAACAAATGCATGAAAGTTGATTTTTCTAAATTATGTTCATTTGAATTTGTAGCAAATTCTTATTAAATTGTCATGTTTAGTATCATCATCAATAGCAGCAGCAGCAGCAGCAGCAGCACCCTGACTATTTTGGGATACACATAAGAGGCATGACCTATCAGATAGATCAGCATAGTAACTTGGCCTGGCAAAACAAAGTCATTTGAAATCACATGGAATAGGCCTGTTTAAGAAATATAAAGCTCTGCTTAAGTCATTGATACTGTGATCTATATGCAGTAGTTAAGTTCATAAACTGTGACCTCCATTTTGGCCTAATCTTATTATGAATTATTCAGTAAGCCTATGTACTAAGGTTATATGGTTACTCAAGAATATGGTATGAATCTATACATTTTAGAAGCTTTTTTTCATTTTAATGGGATGCAAAGCCTTGAAAGTGTATCCCATAATATCCTTTACATGAGCTAAAAGTCATTTATATTTTTAATATTATATTGTTTATGTGATTTTATAAGAAATGTTAAATTAAACACAATGAAATTCATACACATGTTGTCATACATGTTATATGTTATATGTCATGATTTAGAAAGCTTGCCATTATTTATTATATATAAGTTTTATCTATATTTGTTCTTTTCTGGCAACGCCACATTATCGAGCCTAATGTTGGACTATGTTATCAATTTTTGTTTAAATCACAACCTAGTAACATTGATGACTCTGGATTTGATCTCATTATATGCCAAAAGTGGCTAAAAATACTAGAATTAAGGATTCACTTTTTCCACATTGTCATAGCTTATGAGCAATATCCAGGATATATTTGTATATACATATGAAAGATGCTACAGAAGTAATTAAATATTGACTGGAATGTAATAGTCTATCAACTACTACAACAAATTATTCCACTGAGATAAATGATTGCCAGAATTAATGTATTAGTCAGTATTTTGATGTCAGATTTGGCATCAGCCAAAATATGTGACATAAACAGAACCTGGAATGGCTATACTATTTTAAAATCAAAGATACAGATTGCCATTTGATAGCTTTTTCTTGTTGCTTTTGTTTTTATCAACGATACCTCTATATTGTGAAGAGAATAATGATGTGACTAATTTAAGTTACCCATAGTCTTTTTCAGAACTGTGAATAGGTTAAAAATATTTTACAGAGATTTTGAACACTAATACTGAGATTGAAATATTTATGAAAATTTACAAAAATTACAAAACCTTGAATATCTAAACTAATGGCATCTGGTATCCCATATAAAACTGAAGCAATATTCCCTTTGATTCGCCTGATAGCTTGATGGACTATTATCCAAGAAATCCACATATGTCACTAACCACTGTATTAGATACTCGCAGCACAAATTACCACATGTTCAGCTGCTCAACACTTGAAAGAAATTGGCAAAAATGAAAGCACAAAGAGCTTTCATTCCAACTAAGAGCGCTGGATCTTCACTGAGACTGTGGCTATTAGGGTAAAACAGATTTTTAAAGATATATTTCTATGTTATTAATGCTTTCCTCAAAAAAATTCTTTAGTTATTTATAATTTTACCCTCTTCTGTTTGTCTAATTCATTAATTAGAGTCTTGCATTTATTATTTCATAAATATTCAGTAATTCAAATAATAATAAAATTAGTCAACCTAATTGTTTTTATCTGTTGTCATAGACTAAGAACAATGTGTTAAAACTTTCCATGGCCATTGAGTTTTTGAAGTTTTCTTTTTAATTGAAATTATTGAGGTGAAATTAGTTAATAAAGTTATATAGATTTAAGGTTTATAATTCTATAACATCATCTCTATATTGTATTGTGCATTCACCACCCAAGTCAAGTCTCCTTCCATCTTTATTTATCCCTTCTTTACCCTCTTCTACCTTCCCCCACCCCTCTTTCCCTCTTGTAATAACCATATTGTTGTCTTTCTATAATGATTAGTAATTTTGAGCATCTTTTCATATGTCTACTGGGCATCTGTATGTCATTTTTTAAAAATTTCATTTTATTGTTTAAAGTATTACATATAGTAGTACATATATTTCCTTTGGGGATGAGGGCATGTGACAGGGGTAGGGGAGGCTGGGGTAAGGTGTATGTCATTTTTTGAGAAGTGTTCATTCAGGTACTCTGCCCATCTTTTAATTGGGTTGTTTGTTTTTGGTGTTTAGTTTTATAAGTTCTTTTTTTATGAATTTGTGATATTAACCCCTTTTCAGATTTATCATTGTCAAAAATGTTCTCCCATTCAGCGGGTTGTTTTTTCATTTTAATGATGGATTGATTTGCTGTGTAAAAACTATTTAGTTTGATTTAGTCCCATTTGTTTATATTATCTTTGGTTTCCCTTGCCTGAGAAGATATATCAGAAAAAGTACTGCTACAAGGAATGTCTGAGATTTTACTGCCTATGTTTTCTTCTAGGATTTTTATGGTTTTGAGTCTAACATTAAAGTCTTTAATTCCTTTGGAGTTTATTCTTGTGTATGGTGTAAGAAGGTGGTTGAGTTTCATTTTTTGCACATATCTGTCAAATTTTCACAAAATAATTCATTGAATAGCCTATCTTTACCCTATTGTATGCTCTTGCCACCTTTTAGAAATATTACCTGATCATAATGATATGGGTTTATTTCTGGGTCTCTATTCTTTTCTATACTCTATATGTCTGTTTTTATACTAGTGCCATGCTGTTTTGATTGTTATGGCCTTGTAGTATAGTTTTATATCAGGTAGCATGATGTCCCAACTTTGTTCCTCTTTTTTTTTTTTTTTTTAAAGTTACTATGGCTAATTGTGGTCTTTTGTGGTTACATATAATTTTTTTGGAATATTTGTTCTACTTTTGTGAAATACGCCGTTGTATCTTGATAGGAATTGCATTTAATCTATGCACTCCTATGTTCATACCAGTGTTATTTACAATAGCCAAGAATTGGAAGCAGCCCAAGTGCCCATCAGTTCTAGTAGTTTAGTAGTTTTTGAGTTAAAATCTTTAGGGTTTTCTATATACACTATCATGACATCTGAAAATAATGAAAATTTTACTTCTTCCTTAAGAATTTGGATGCCTTTTATTTCTTACTAGAGGCCCAGTGCACGAAATTCATGCATGGGGGAGGGGGGATCCCTCAGCCCGACCTGCACCCTCTCCAATCCAGGAGCCCTTGGGGGGATGTCCAACTGTCAGTTGGACATCCCTCTCACAATCTAGGACCTCTCACTCCTAACCGCTCACCTGCCTGCCTGCCCTAACCACTCTGCCTGCCTGCCTGATCCCCCTAACTGCTCTCCCCTGCAGGCCTGGTTGCCTCTATTAACTTTTTTTTTTTATCTTATCCCCTTCCCCTTGACTTCCTTATTGGCTTCTCCCTCTCACACAATTTTTCTCTCTCTATTATGTAACACTTTTTCCTACTGACTCATCATTTATAAAATTTTCTTTCCTCTTTATTTCCTACTTCTGTTCCATCATCCTTCTTCCCATCTTTCTCCTACTCTCCCTCCCTCCCCACATTCCTTCTTTCCTTTATCTTTACCCCTTGCCTCCCTCCCCTTTTCCTTCCTTCCCACCTTAATGTTTTTCTTCACTTCCTCCCTCGGACCTGCTTTACTCTCTCCCCCATTTCTTTCTTCTTCCCGTTCTCCTTTTAAGCTCTACTGGCTCCCCTTTAAAAGTTTTCTTCCCTCCCTCTTTCTCTCTCATCCTACCTTCCCCATACATCCTTCTCTACTTACTTCCACTGTTTTAATATCTATCTACCTGCCTAATTATTCACTATCATTTATCTTTTTTTTCTTTTCTGACTCCTACTTTTAAAATCTGTCCCCAGTACACAACTACACTTGATTTTCATTGTAGCTCCTACAGTTCACTCATACATCCTCTTTCCTTCTTTAACTCTGCTCTCTACTGACTCCTTTATAAAGTTCTTCCCTCCCTCCCTTCTCAAAGCATCCATTCAGGGGGAGGGCATTAACCCCCAGCCCAGGGCTCAGCCCTGGCCAGGTGTTCACCACCCCCCTGCCACGACCTCTCTGCCACGGTCCTGCTCCCATTCCCTGCCTGGGATGCCCAGCCCAGTGAGGGTGGCTGAGGCCTGAGCGGCAGGAGCACTGCTGCTGCCACCGGGAAGCAGGAGTGCCTCTTCCCAGAAGGCCTCGGACCATCTACCACTCAGTGCCAGACCTGTGGGCACCTCCCCATCAACAGCCAGTGCCAGGGGCCACCACCCTCCTCCTGTGTCTGGGTGGGGCTCACGCCCCACCCCTCACAGGACATACTTGCTCCTCCGCTGTGGTTACCACCCCCTCCCACATGCAGCCCTGTGTTTCCTTCCCTTTTCCATTCCTGCATCTTTTTCTTGTTCCCTTTCTGTATCTGTTTCTCCTCTGGGCCTGTTGGCATGCAGGCCTGCCTTCTTTCCCTCTCCTTTCTTATCTCCTCCTATTGTATCCTATCCTACCCCAGGCCTTACAACTGCCTGAGCAGAGGGCAGTGATGCAGCCTGCTGATCCCGTCATGATGTGATGCTGTAATTGATAATTTGCATATTCCTCTATTATTAGTATAGATTCTTGTCTGATTGATGTGGCTGGGACTTCCAGTGCTATATTGAATGAGTGGTGAAAGTGGGCATCTGTGTCTTGTTCTCGATCTTTAGGAAGCTGACTCCTAAGCAGGGCACAAGTTCTGCAGTGTGGAGTGAGAGAGAATTCAGAGAGTATGGCTATAGTATTCTCCCTAGCTGATGCTGTAAGGAGGGAAGTGTTTCACCCAAGAAAGATGGTGTCTACAATGTGGGAAAGTGACACAGCACAGGGATCCTGGCAGCTGTGCCTTTATCTCTCCTCACATGACTCTATTCCACTGTACCTCCCTCCACCAGAGCCCAGGGTGAGTGGCTGTAAACAAGATTTTGTACATTGGCCCATTTAAAGGATGCCAGTGTCTCTAGCATACTCTTCTTTCTCCCTGCCAAACAGAATGCCCACTATTTTCACAATCAGATATTATGTGTGTGCCTTTTGCTGGCTCTGGTGGTCTGGGCTGGGGAGATCACCTTGGGTTTGAGACCCCACACTTTTTATGGGGAACATTTGCAGCTGAGTTATCCCTTCAGATTCTCAGTTGTCATGTGTGAGAGCAGGGCATGCTTTTTTCACATCTCTGTCCTTCCTAGCAGTCTCAATGTAGCTTCTTCTATAAATCCTTGGTTATAAGACTTCTCTTCACATAGTCTTCAGTTGGTTATTCATATTGATTGTTCTATACTTTAGTTGTAATTTCAGTCTGGTTGTTGGAGGAGGGAGTGTAGCTTCCACCCACTCTGCTGCCATCTGGATCTTTCCAAATTATAGATTTTTTAATGGATTCAGCTTGACTATTTTAACTATTGAAATTAATTAGCTTGACTAATTTGACTATTGAAATTAATTAGCAATTTGAAAAGACAACCAGAGAGTTGAACTTAAAATCATTGTATCTTTGCTGAGGCTGTGTCTGGAGGACAAAATATAACTTTGTTGCATGGACCTAGTTAATTTGATCAATGTATATCTACATCTAGAGTAGATAATGAAATATCTTGGTCCTAAGTCTAATGTAACTTACCTGCCTTTTTTTTCTTTTTCTTTGGGGGGGTTAATATTCAAATATTCAATTCATTTTATGATTTTGTAGACCCAAACTACATATTTATAGCCTAAATATCAACATATCAATGGTTGAGCATAATAGTACATAGTTGGTATATTTACTTTTTGTTTTATAAGCTGTCAATTAAAATAATTGTTTATGTCATATTTCACTTCTTTGTCCTTTACCCCCTTTTAAAAGTAATCTATTTTAAAAAAAAGATTTTCCTGTGTTTAATTTAGAGAAACCATGTGTTGGTTTCAGAGAGAAAGAGGGAGGAGAGGGAGAAAAGGAAGAAAGCTGGGAATTCTTGGATTTATGGAACTAAAGGAGTTACATAAAAATTGTAGTATCATTAACTGAATTTCATAAACTAATTTACTTGAATGTGATAATCTGAAAGTCATCTGAAATTAATTCTATAAGGTGAAAAACTGCTTTTGGATTTTCCTTTTCTTTCCATTCCTTTTCCTTCCTACCACTTCCTTTTCTTTTTCCTTCCTTCCTTCCCTCCTTCTTTTGGATACAGATAATATAATAAGCAACTTGGTTTATTGTAATATTTAAGATGGATCTCATTTTTCTCAGTTAAATGACTACATATAGTTGCTTATAAACCATCTAATATAAATTTTTATGATGTGTAAAATCAGAATAATTTTAAATAGCAGTTCCCATTCTTTCTTTCTCTGATGCTCGAATGGTTTTTGGTTGGTGGGGGGATCAGATAAACAGCAAAGGGGGTAAACAGGTATTCATATTTGCATTTACCTTCTTACAAGCCAATTTTAAAAAAGAAGAGAGTAACTATATTGTAGGCATTTAAACTTAATGAACTATGTCACTAGTATAATTTTGAAACAGAATTTATTGAAGTAGATAAAAGCAACTCTTCTACTACATCAAACTTTTAATTAACAATTAAGATTGTGCCCAAAGGGTATGCAATTATGGGTATCTTTTATATATTCAAAAAAGAAATATACAAACCAATATAATTGATGAATATATTACTGTTGATCAACTAATTTTAGCTTACTATGCTCTTATCTGTCCTAGATGATTAAAGCTAACGGTTAGAGAATAGTTCTCTGGAAATCACATGATTTTTCCTAACAAGATATAAAGCATAGTAGCTTCATACAGGACCCCTCTATGTATTCTTTCCTACCTAAGTGTAACAACTTGTAAAAGGACACACAGGAAATAGTTTATTAACAGTCACAGTTCATAGTTTGACACTGTATTTACAGGCCTGGCACACAGCCACTAAACGGGGAACACTCAGAGCCCTGTAGTGCAGAGAACACAGCTAAAATTCCCTAGCTAAAAGCAATCAAAACTATCATCAACACTGGATGAGAAATTGTCTCTTCATTGAGTAAGCCTCAGTGCTAAAAAAGGACTAGAATATAATGCTACATCAGCAGCAGTGGGAGAAAAATATAAAACCTAAGTGTCCTCAGAAGTTTGGGTCCTGCCTCTTAGCTATAGTGCACATTTTAATGACAACCCTCTCATTAGTTCAGCCGTACTGGACTATTTCAAACATTTATCATCTTATGTGACTAACAGCATAGTTCATGCAAAATTAGTGGAGGAAGGAATGAGAAAGATTAAAAAGATCTTGCTGCTTAAGGGACTAAAAAGCAGGTTGTCCTGAACTCTTCAACTAGTCCTCTACATTTATTAAGGGCAAAACCATTTATCTTGCTACTCATAAATGGAATAGATACAGTATCTCTCCCCTGGGCACCAGAACCACTGGGGAAAGCTAGATTAGACCTAGAGAACTGACGCAACCCACTGCAGTTCATTACTTCATGGAGCAATAAGCAACACATTTTTATTCCAAATATTTTTAATATGGTTTGTTACACACACAAAGAGAAAGTAAAGACAAATAGATTCCCATTGCAAGTTCTGTATTGTCTGAGCTAAAAGCATTGTGTCAGGATTTTCACAAATGGATACTATGCACAAGTGAAATGGCTGAAAGCTTACTTTTGTGGGGGTAATTGTGAAGAAAACAAACAAACAAAAAAAACACAAAGGGCTGGAGAATAACAAGTTTTGATATGTAGAAACACGTTTTAATTCAAATGTCAATTAGGTTCCAGCTTCTTGCCACTTTAGTGGCTGCTGTCATTTTTCATCTGTAGGCTAGCTCCGTCCTGTGTTCCAAGTAAAGAATGTATTGTTCAATTTGGCCCGTGGTAGCCGGAATGTACTAATTTGTCCTACTACATTTTTAATTTCATGATTGATATGTTGGCTTTTCAAGTGACTGTCAGAATAATTCATATACATAGTGTTAAAAATAAGTGTGTGGTGGTTTTATTAATGTACTCTTAAAGAATAATGAAACCTTAAGATCTGCTCTAATGAATTATGATGAAGTGAAATGCTTAAGAATAATGTTCTTTGTCCGTGCTTATTCCTCACTTAAGAAAATAAAAAATCAGCCCAAAGAGGCAAAATCTTCAACAAGAATCTGGAGACTTCTGTGAATTAATACTCTTATCCCAATATATTGAGTCACTATGCAAAAAAAAAAAATAGCAATTTCTACTTGTGTTTAATACTCATGATAAGAAGGACATTTTCTCTGTTTGCTTTTTTTAATTCTTCATCTCCTACTTTGCTGTTATCTTACTTTTGGCAACAAGCATATATTTAGAATGCCTTTCTGAATGTAGCTTGCTAATGTTGAGAACACAGCAACTGTGTTTGAGTATTGCTAAGATTCTATAAATGTGACACACTGTTCATAAAAACAATGCTCATAATTACTGCACTTAAATTAATACCAAAAAATGAGAAAAGCCTCTTTTTATTCATTATTGCATTGTCCATTTTTGCAAGGCAAACATATCCATAGTCTTAAATTCTGCCCCCCGTCTCTCTCTCTCTCTCTCTCTCTCTCTCTCTCTCTCTCTCTCTCTCTCTCTCTCTCATATTTTAAAGGAAAAATGACGTTTTTGGTAGGTGTAATGATGTACTGGTGAATTATATTTTACCATCCCTCTGAAAAAGGAGACATGCTGATAACCGTACCACTGCCACAACTCTATCGTGTTTTAATCATTTAAATCCTAACTTTGTAGACATTTATAACCAAGGACTCTCTGCCTCTGAAACTAGATCCCCATTCAAATAGTTGGATAACCAATCACCCCTTGCCCCCTGCCATATGCCACCATAAACAAGAGAGGTTAGAATTTAGTAATTGTCTGTGAGAAAGTAGTTTTTATTCTGTTCTTCAGTAACAGTTAAATGTTTTGGGTGCTGAGACACAGTATATATTAGCTAGCATTTTAATCAACTCTACCTAGGGTTGAAGCCCAGCTCTTTCACTTACTAACTGTATGAAATTGCATGTGTTAAGCAAATTATCATTTCCTCATTCTAAATGAAAATAACAATGCATACTTCACAGAGTTGTTATGCAGAGTGGAAACAATATAATTGCCATGCATGAATAATAAAGTTTGTAGACTTAAACTAAGTTATTGTGAGAAAATAAAAAAGATGAATTTGCAATGTTGTAATCATTTATTTATTTTTCTTTAACAGCTAATAACATGTGTTTTCTAGTTTTGAAGAACTGAAAAGATATGACAATTTTAAATTTTGCCTAAGGTTTCATGGGAGTGCAGGGGGAGATAGAAAAGGACTGAGAGGCTAATAAAATCTTTGTTGCGATACGTGTACATGTGAGTTTAGCAAAGAGGAAGAATCCACCATTACATTGTCTATTGTATTTTTTAATTTCCACAATATTCCAAAGAGGACAGTGATTTTAGCCTTACTTTTAAATGAGGAATAAGAGGTTAGACACTTGTGATGTTCACGCAGTTAGTACACTGTAGTGCCAAGAATCAAACTCATGTGTTTGATTTTTTAAATTAAATTTTATTTTAAAATTACATTTTACATTCAATATTATTTTATGTTAGTTTCAGGTATACAGCATAGTGGTTAGACAATTACATAATTTACAAAGTGTTCTACCCTGATAACTCAAGTAGCCACCTTGCACCATACATAATAATTGCAGTATTATTGACTCTATTATTCCCTTTGCTGAGCTTTATATGCTGTGACTATTTTGTAACTACCAATTTGTAGTTTAAGGCCAGTGTTCAATATAATGCAAATGCCTATCACTCTCTTTGCAACTTTTATTTTCATCTAAAAACCTAAAACTATCCAGAAAGAGGTCACTATGTGTAAGTGATAGCAGAAGTGACAAAAATATTTGTTTACCTTAGAAATAAAATTAGAAGCATTGAAAAAGTTAGAAAAGAGTGCAAATTAGATGCGTTAGTATGTGCCTATAGTTCTAGATATTAGGTAAGCTAAATCTAGAGAGAAGCTAGGGCTTAGAAATTCATATTGTGTCAATGGAAACTAGGAAAAAAAGGTCACTGCATTAATTTCAGCAATCATTTCACCAAGAAAGGAGTCCTAACTTATCTAAGGAAGTGTGAAGAGGCTCAGGCTGAATGAAATCAAGATAACATTTCATCAGGAAAATATTAAGAACTAGTCCCACAAAGTAATTGCCATAGATTGCCAATTTATTTTGTAAATTTAATAATTATGATTAATTTTTATTTTTAAGTAAAGCTAATATACTTTGAATGAATAACTTTAAAATTTGGTTAAATTCCTAAGAAAGATTTTACTATATAATGATGTCCTTTGTTTTCAGAGAAACACATCTACAATTGCATATTATGCAAATGAGTAAAAAAATCCCATGTGCACATATGGTATTATAGCTAAATTTGAAGGAAAATATCTCCTTGGTATTCCTAATAATCTCAAAATATTTTTTTGTGCTTTGTGGCAACTTTATAAAGCATGAGATGGGAAGATATTATTGTACCCATTCACAGAAGAGGAATAAGTGACCAAAAACCGATTTGAGAGCTCACCACTACAATGAATCAGTAAATTCTCAAATTTACTGGAGTCTCAAGAAAATCTGTCCACAGGGTCAACCTTGCTTGCTGTGAGTGCTCCCTGTAACAACAACATGCTACATGTTCTATTCTGATTCCAAGTCCTTTCAGTATTTTATTAAGCAAAAATGTGTTAAAAGTCTCTTATTTAAACTATTTTTACATTCATGATGTCAATGTTAGCAAAAGCAAGCAAATTTTTCTAGTAGAAAATGTAGTCAGAGGAGAAATAGTCTAATCACCAAGATGGCCTCAAAAGCATTGTAGACAATGCTTGCATCTCTGTGTACTACCACTGCCTCCTGGCCGGCCAGCAGATATAGTGAACTCTGTGACAAACTCAAATGCTGTTTCATTTAGAGTAAAATCTCATTTACTTAAAGTAAATGCTTCTTTACTCACAGGTAAATGGTTATTTACATGTGAGCAATTTTAAACCTCTGGAATATACTTAGTTTTAGTATCAAAGGGAGAGGTCTAGCTTACTTTTAGTTGGCTCTTCCAGGCCCACTCTCCATAGAAGGGAATCCAAAAGAGACTACAATGCTATTTTTAGTGAGAAGAGTTCCATTCATACCTCCCCTCCTCTTGGTCTCTACCTGATTCCCTTGAAGTTACTAGGTCCTAGGTCAGGGTAGGGGGGAGTGTCTGTGTCTAATGAATTGATTGCCCTCTAGTGGATGAGTGTAAAGATTTTTGTTGTTGTTAATATGTGATGAACCTAAACACTAATACTGTAATAGTCAAAAATGCTCCATCCTTATTTTCAAGGGACAAACTTGACATCTACTTATCTCCTTGTGTTCTTAGAACACATCTTTAAATCAGTTCATTTCTATAACATACTTCTTGGGTTTCTTTCCCTTTTTCCAGATTATTAAAAAACAACAGGCATATTTGCAAGTCTACTATATACAAAGGGGCTATGATTAAATCCGTGAGGGATAAAAAGAAGTATAATGTATGGTCTACATCTCTGTAGAGCTCAAATTAATTTGTATTTGATGTGTGTACTAAAAAAACAACAGCACAGAATACCTTTTACTGATATTAAATGTTAAATGAATCTTTTATAGAGGAAAGCTATTGGGTTTTAGAACAAATGATAATCTCATATTCCAAATCCACCCACCATGATTTAACCATGGAAGATCTTAACAGAAGTTTCTCCATATGTAAGAGTAGAGGATTAATGGCATCATGAGCTAAAAAATCTATAGAAGTGGACCCTTTAATAGCTCTAGACTCCAATATTATATTTTAATTCTAAAGACTTCTTTAAATATAAGATTGTTTATTCCCATATATTAGCACAGGCATGACTCCAGAGGTCTCTATATTTACAGGGTAACTTAGAACTTCTGTTGTGAAAAATATCTGGTTGATAGTTTTTAAAATATATTTATCTCTAATTAAATAAAGGTTAGAGTTGGTCAGGGTGGGACTGAGTGACTAACTCCATACATACTAGTTAAATCAGATAATTATTTAGTAAAGCTACTCAAATATTTTTTTTAATCTTTACTGTTGAGATTATTACAGATGTCCCTCTATTTTTCCCCCATAGCTCCCTTCCACCAGGATCTCACCCCACGCCAGGCCATCGTCACCCCACTGTCCGTGCCCATAGGTACTGCATGCATGCATATAAGATCTTTGTCCAATATCTTCCCGCACCCCCCACACTCCTTCCCCCCCACCCCTGATAATTGTCAGTCTGATCCATTTCCATGCCCTTGATTCTATTACATTTAGCACCCTGTTTCATTCATCAGGTTTTTAATTCATTTGCTTTTTAGGTTCACTTGTTGATAGATGTGTATTTGTTATCACTTTGTTGTTCATAATTTTTTATCTTTACCTTTTTCTTCTTCTTCTTCTTCTTCTTCTTCTTCTTCTTCTTCTTCTTCTTCTTCTTCTTCTTCTTCTTCTTCTCCTTCTTCTTCTTAAAGAATAGCCTTCAGCATTTCATATAATACTGGTTTGGTTGTGATGAACTCCTTTAGCTTTTTCTTGTATGTGAAGCTCTTTATCTAACCTTCAGTTCAAAATGATAGCTTTGCTGGGTAGAGTAATCTTGGTTGTAGGTTCTTGTTTTCATCACTTTGAATATTTCTTGTCACTCCCTTCTGGTCTGCATAATTTCTTTTTTTTTAATATATTTTATTGATATTTTACAGAGAGGAAGGGAGAGGGATAGAGAGCTAGAAACATCGATGAGAGAGAAACATCGATCAGCTGCCTCCTGCACACCTCCTACTGGGGATGTGCCCGCAACCAAGGTACGTGCCCTTGACTGGAATCGAACCTGGGACCTTTCAGTCCACAGGCCGACGCTCTATCCACTGAGCCAAACCGGTTTCGGCTGGTCTGCATAATTTCTGTTGAGAAATCAGCTGACAGTCATATGGGTACTCCCTTGTAGGTAACTAACTGTTTTTCTCTTGCTGCTTTTAAGATTCTCTCTTTGTCTTTTGCCCTTGGCATTTTAATTATGATATGTCTTGGTGTGGTCCTCTTTGGATTCCTCTTGTTTGGGGTTCTCTGTGCTTCCTGGACTTATAAGTCTATTTCTTTCACCAGGTAGGGGAAGTTTTCTGTCATTATTTCTTCAAATAGGTTTTTAATATCTTGCTCTCTCTCTTCTTCTGGCACCCCCATAATTTGGATGTTGGTAAGCTTGAAGTTGTCCCAGAGGCTCCTAACACTATCTTCATATTTTTTTATTCTTTTTGCTTTTCCAATTGGGTGTTTTTTGCTTCCTCATATATCAAATCAATGACTTGATCCTTGGAATCCTCGAGCCTACTGTTCAATCTCTGTATATTATTCTTCATTTCAGTCGGTGTATGCTTAATTTCTGACTGATCATTTTCCTTTTTTTTTTTTTTTTTTTTTGCATTCTCACTAAGATCCTGGAAGGGCTTACTAAGTTCCTCAGAGGTTTCTAGAAGATTCTTGAGTAACCTTATAACTGTGGTTTTGAACTCTATATCTAGTAGTTTGCTTTCTTCCATTTCTTTCATTTGTGACATGTTTCTTTGTCTCCGCATTTTGGCTGCTTCCCTGTGTTTGTTTCTAAGTATTGAGTAGCTGCTAAGTCTCCTTGAGTTGATAGAGTGGCCTTGTGTAGTAGGTGTCCTATAGGGTCCAATGGTCAGCCTCCCCAATCACCTGAGGTGGACGCTCTTGGTGCACCCCTTTGTGGGCTGTGTGCACAGTCTTGTAGTTGAGCCTTGATTGCTTTTGGCCTCACTTGGAGGAATTGACCTCCAGGCCAATTGGCTGTGAGGACCAGCTGTGTCTACAATGGGGCAGGACTTGCTTCAGTGGGGCTTTGGTGCTCACTGAGTCTGCCCCTTGAGTTTATTACTTATGGATGTGAAGAGTTGTAATCTGGTCTGGTCTCACACTGACCACTAGGTACACTGGCTCTTGGATCTCTAAGGAGGTGCAAAGTCAGCCACTGCCTGGGGACACCCAGCAGGAGCTACAGAGAGATCTGCAGATTCTTCTTCTTTGTATTGTGTTTGGAATTGCCCAGATGAGGCCCAACTGTGAAGCAAGGCAGGCTGCTGCTGGTGTGGCCTTGAGCCTTCTTTTGATAGCTTTTGGGCTCCCTGACCCAGCTGCAGCTTGTTTGACAAGTCTTAGGCTGAGAAAGGACAGACCATTCGTATGAAAAAGCTGCTGCACACAGCTTGGGTGGGGTTGTAAATTAGGTGGGGCGGGGTCTCAGGGACTCTCCAGGGCAGAGAAAACAGCAATGGCTGCCAATTAGCCCTGCAATGGGGAGGTCCCAGCACAGGAACAATGATCATTGTGAGCACCTCTGTCTGGAAGAAAGCTGCCCTGAGTTCCTGCCCCAATGCCAGACAGTCCAGTTTCTCCGCATATGCGTCTGGTTCCCCCAGAGTCTTGCCTGGCACTGGAGCTCAGAGTAAGCGGGAGCTTGTATCTCCCTCCAGATTAAAAAAGCAGCACACTCAAGGGCCAGCTCATTCAGCACCTCTGCACCTCCTACCAGTCTCAATGCACTTCCTTCTGTACCTCTCTAGTTGTAGCACTTCCATTCAGCCAGTTTTCCCGCGGTTCTGGATGATAGTTGTTCTGTATTTTAGTTGTAATTTTGATATGGTTGTGGGAGGCAGCAAGTACAGTTGTTTACCTATGCCACCATCTTGGTTCTCCTCAAATATTTTCTTATATAAATTTTCCCAGATTTCTATTCACCCCCACCCACCCATGATCTAGAAAACCCTCCATACATCTATATCATAGACCTTACACATTTGAATCATTACTTGTTTATATCTCTCTGTTTTCCTAGACTGTTAGCTTTTTTTCAGGTGTTTCCTACAATCTTTAGAAAAGCACAGGCACAAAATTAGCCCATAATTCAACTAAAAGAACTTATTTTATGAATTAATGAATGAATAACTTAAAAGAAGTGGAAATGTCAGGCAACTGTGGAGATACTATTGGTTATGGCTACCTAATAACATGGCTCAAACTAAAATATGTAGAAAACTATTTTATCCCCCTAGCTATTTATTTTATTTGTTTATTGCAACTATTTGTGAACACACATGGGGACTACTAAATCAAAATTATATATTTTATATTACCAATTGAGAAAGCACCATGTTCTCACTGCTTTTTGAAACATGCCAAATAGGAACAAAGCCAAACTAAGCCATGCAATAAATTATCTAATGATTGAGTGAAAGAAAATTATGATCTTTTTATAGAGTTTTTAGTGCCAAATTCCCCAGGAAATAGTGTCATATTGTAAGTCTGAAGAGAAAAGTGATCTGTATAAGATTAGGGAACTTATAGAAGTAAAAGTTGAGTGCTTTAAAAAAAAGATTAAGATTTGTGTTTAAAATATATAATAGTAAGGGTGGGAGTGAAGAAAATGCCATCTAATTCTTCATATGTATGACTACAAGGAAGCAAGGACCTACTAGTACATTAATGTCATAATAATTGCACAGGAATAACTCCACTGTAAAAGAAAATCTTAATTGGATGCCTCTAATATACAAATGCATAGGAATATAAAATAAGCAAATAATGCAAGAAAACAGGAAAAGAAGAAAGGAAGGAAAGAAGAAAATGAGGAGGGAAGGAAGGAAGGAAGGAAGGAAGGAAGGAAGGAAGGAAGGAAGGAAGGAAGGAAAGATAGAAGGAAGGAAGATTAAATTAAGGCAGCAGATCATGAGGTTGATGCTCTAAGAAAATTGTGTGTATGATTCTATTTTTAGTTCCCAAAACATGATTTTCAGTGGGGAAATAAAAAAAAAATAAAGAAAGAAAATGAATTGAAGAAAATAATACAACTTTACTGCCCAGCTGGCATGGCTCAGTGGTTGAGTGTCGACCTATGAAACAGGAGGTCACGGTTTGATTCCCGGTCAGGGCACATGCCCAGATTGCAGGCTCAATAGCCAGCTTGGGGTGTGCAGGAGGCAGCTGATCAATGATTCTCTCTCATCATTGACATTTCTATCTCTCTCTCCCTCTCCCTTTCTCTCTGGAATCAATAAAAATATATTTTTTAAAAAGAATAAAACTTTACCAAAGTTGTATATAAAATCCCATTCTCTCTCCTTGTATAAAAGTACATTATTTAAAGTGCTGGAAATTTGTTCTCTATATTACCCTGATATGGAATAATGTAGGCCACAGGCAGGACAAGGATAAACTCTGGTAGCATGAAAAGAGGTTTCTTTGTTAAACCACTGCTCTTCTATATATATCCTCATTAAAAGGAAAAGAGGGACTCATTTTTTTTTATTTTATAAAGTATTACAAATAGTAGAAAGGAAGGAAAAAAGTGTCTCCTTTTCCCCCTATTGACCTCCCCCTGGGCTCCCCCACCCTCCCACCCAGGGACATGCCCTCACTCCCCTAGTGTTTGTGTCCATCAGTTATGCTTATATGCATGCATACAAGTCATTTGGTTGATCTCTTACCCCCCCAACCCTTCCCTGCCTTCCCGCTGAAGCTTGACTGTCTGCTCGATGCTTCTTTGTCTCTATTTTTGTTCATCAGTTTATAATGTTCATTATATTCCACAAATGAGTGAGATCCTGTGATATTTACCTTTCCCTGACTGGCATATTTCGCTTAGCATAATGCTCTCCATTTCCATCCATGCTGTTGCAAATGGTAAGAATTCCTTCTTTTATACCGCAGCATAGTATTCCATTGTGTAGATGTACCACAGTTTTTTAATCTACTCATTTGCTGATGGGCACTTCAGCTGTTTCCAAATCTTAGCTATTGTCAACTGTGCTGCTTGGACATAGGGGTGCATATACCCTTTCTGATTGGTGTTTCTGATTTCTTGGGATATATTCCTAGAAGTGGGATTACTGGGTCAAATGGAAGTTCCATTTTTAATTTTTTGAGGAAACTCCATACTGCTCTCCACAGTGGCTGCACCAGTCTGCATTCCCACCAGCAAGAGGGGTCCCTTTTTTCCACATCCTCTCCAGCGCTTGTCATTTGTTGATTTGTTGATAGTAGCCATTCTGATGGGAGTGAGATGGTACCACATTGTCGTTTTGATTTGCTTCTCTTGGCTGACTAGTGACTTTGAGCATGTTTTCATATGTCTCTTGGCCTTCTGTATGTCCACTTTTGAAAAGTGTCTATTTAAGTCTTTTGCCCATTTTTTGATTGGATTGTTTATCTTCCTTTGGTTAAGTTGTATGAGTTCCCTGTAAATGTTGGAGATTAAAACCTTATCAGAGATAATATTGGCAAATATGTTCTCCCATGCAGTGGGCTTTCTTGTTGTTTTATTAATGGTTTCTTTTGCTATGCAGAAGCTTTTTATTTTGATGTAGTCTCATTTGTTTATTTTCTCCTTAGATTCCATTGCTCTAGGAGCTGTATCGGTAAATATATTGCTACAACATATATCTGCTATTTTGCTGCCTATGGCTTCCTCTAAGATTGTTATGGTTTCTAATTTTACATTTAAGTCCTTTATTCATTTTTTTAGTTTATTTTTATGTAAGTATAATTTGGTAGTCTAGTTTCACTTTTTACATGTATCTGTCTAATTTTCTGACACCATTTATTGAAGACTGTCTATACTTCATTGTATGCTCTTGCCTCCTTTGTCAAATATTGATTGAGCATAGTGGCTTGGGTCGATTTCTGAGTTCTCTGTTCTGTTCCATTGGTCTATATGTCTGTTCTTGTTCCAGTCCAGGCAGTTTTGAGAACAGTGTCTTTGTAATACAGCTTGATATCTGGTATTGTGATCCCTCCAAGATTGTTCTTCATTCTCAAGATTGCTGCAGCTATTCAGGGTCTTTTTTATTCCAGATGAAATTTTGGAGAGTTTCTTCTAGGTCTTTGAAATATGCAACTGGTATTTTAATGGGGATTGCATTGAATCTATAGATTGCTTTGGGTAGTATGGATATTTTAATGATGTTGATTCTACCAATACATGAACATGGTATGTTCTTCCATTTGTTTGTCTTCATGTATCTCTTTTTTCAATGTCTTGTAGTGTTCTGAAACAGTGTTCTTACCTCCTTAGTTAAGTTTATTCCTAGGTATCTTAATTTTTTTGTTGCAATGGTAAATGGGATTTTTTTAAAGTTTCTCTTTATGTGAGTTCATTATTGGTGTATAAAAAGGCCACAGATTTCTGGGCATTAATTTTGTATCCAGCTACATTTCCAAATTCATTTATTAAGTCTAGAAGTTTTTTTTAAAAAAATATGTTTTATTGATTTTTTACAGAGAGGGATAGAGAGTTAGAAACATCGATGAGAGAGAAACATTGATCAGCTGCCTCCTGCACACTTCCTAGTGGGTATGTGCCCGCAACCAAGGTACATGCCCTTGACCGGAATCGAACCTGGGACCCTTGAGTCCACAGGCTGACGCTCTATCCACTGAAACAAACCAGTTAGGGTTAAGTCTAGTAGTTTTTTGATGGAGTTTTTAGGGTTTTCAATGTACAATATCATGTCTTCTGTGAATAATGAGAGTTTCACCTATTATTTTCCAATTTGGAAGCCTTTACTTCTTCTTCTTGTCTGTTCACATTGGCTATCACTTCCAGTACTATGTCAAACAGGAGTAGTGAAACTGGATATCCCTATCTTGTTCCTGCTCTTAGAGGAAATGGTTTTAGTTTTTGCCCATTGAGTATGATGTTGCCAGTAGGGTTGTCATATAAGGCTTTTATTATGTTGAGGTATGATCCCTCTATTCCCACTTTGCTGAGAGTTTTTATCAGGAAAGGGTTTGTATTTTGTTAAATGCCTTTTCTGCATCAATTGATATGATTATATGATTTTTGTCTCTCAATTTGTTTATGTGACGTATCACATCTATTGATTTATGGATATTGTACCAGCCTTGCATCCCTAGAATAAATCCTATTTGGTAATGGTGTATGATTTTTCTGATGTAATGCTGGATCCAATTTGCTAGAATTTGTTGAGGATTTTAGCATCTATGTTCATCAGGGGTGTTGGCCTGTAATTCTATTTTCTTTTCTTTTTTTTTTTTTTTTTTTTTTTTTTTTTTTGTAATGTCTTTATCTGGTTTTGGGATTAAGGTAATGCTAGCTTTATAGAAAGAACTTGGAAGTGTGCCTTCCTCTTGAATTTTTTGAAATAGTCTGAGAAGGATAGGTTTTAGTTCTTTGAATGTTTGGTAAAACTCCCATGTGAAGCCATCTGGTCCAGGACTTTTGTTTGATGGAAGTTTTGTTTTGTTTTGTTTGTTTGTTTTTTTTGTGTGTTTTTTTGTTTATTTTTTGTTTTGTTTTGTTTTACTGTTTCAATTTCATCAGTAGTTAGTGGCCTACTCAGATTCTTTGTATTCTTCTTGATTGAGTTTTGGAATCTCATATTTTTCTAGGAATGTGTCCATTACATCGAGGTTGTTCAGTTTGTTGGAGTAGGGTTGTTGGTATGATATTTTTACAATGCTTTATATGTCTGTGGGGTTGGTTGTTACTTCACCTCTTTTATTTCTATTTTGTTTACTTGGGTCTTCTCCCTTTGTTTCTTGGTGAGGCAGGTTAGAGGTTCATTGATCTTGTTTATCCTTTCAAAGAATCAGATCTTGGTTTCATTGATCTTTTGTATTGTGTTTTTTTTTTTTTTTTTTTTTTTTTTTTGGTCTCTATGTCATTTATTAATGCTCTGATCTTTATTATTTCCTTCCTTCTGCTTACTTTGGGCTTTTCTTGTTGTGCTCTTTCTAATTCTTTAAGTTGCAGGGTTAGATAATTTATTACCATTTTTTTCTTGTTTTTCGAGTTAGGCCTGTAGAGCTATAAACTTCCCTCCCAGGACTGCTTTCTATGTTTTCCATAGATTTTGGATTGCTGTGTTTTAATTGTCATTAATTTCCAGGATTTTTTCTTCTTCTATGATCTTTTTGGTAACCCAATCATTATTTAATAGCATGCTATTTAGCCTCCAAATGTTTGATTTTTAAATGTTTTTATTATAGTCGATTTCTAATATTATGTCATTATGATCTGAGAAGATGCTTGATATGATTTCAGTCTTCTTGAATTTGAAGAGACATTTTCTGTGTCCTAATATGTGGTTTATCTTTGAAAATGTCCCATGTGCACTTGAGAAGAATATATATTCTGTAGCTTTGGGGTGAAATGTTCTGAAGATGTTGATTAAATCCATCTGATTTAGTGAGTCATTTAGGATTGATGTTTCTTTTTTGATTTTTTCTTTAGAGGATTTATCCAGTGGTGTCAATGGGGTATTAAAGTCCCCTACTAGGATTGCATTGCTATCAATCTCTCCCTTGATATCTTCCAGAAGTTTTTTTTTTTTTTTTTTTTAATGTGTTTGGGTACTCCTACATTGGGTGCATGTATATTTACTAGAATTATATCCTCTTGTTGAATTGCTCCCTTTAGTATTATGAAGTGGCCCTCTTTGTCTCTTGTTATGGTTTTCATTTTGAGATCTATTTTGTCAAATATATGTGTTGCTACTGCAGCTTTGTTTCTCATTTTCATTTGCCTGAAATTTTTTTCCATTCTTTCACTATCAGTCTGTCTGACTTCTTTGTTCTGAGGTGGGTCACTTGTAGACAGCAAATACATGGGTCATGTTTTATTTTCCATTCAGCTACCCTTTGTTTATTGATTGGAGGATTTAATCCATTTGTGTTTAAGGTTATTATTGACTAGAGGACTGGTGTACCAAACTCGTGCATGGGACGGGGGGATCCCCTCAGCCCAGCCTGCACCGTCTCCAATCTGGGATCCCTAAGGGGATGTCCGACTGCCACTGGCTCCTAATTTGCTCACCTGCTTGCCTGCCTGGTCGCCCCTAACTGCCCCCCACTGCCAGCTTGATCACCCTTCACTGCCTGCTTGTTCAGTTGTTTGGTCGTCCCTCACTAACCCCCCTGCCAGCCTGGTCATAGGCAACCATCTTTCTGAGGATTTGACAGTTAATTTCCATATTACCTCTTTATTATATAGGATTGATACGTGTTAGTCATCATTTTTATTCTTTTTTTAAAAATGTATTTTATTGATTTTTTACAGAGAGGAAGGGAGAGGGAGAGAGAGCCAGAAACATCGATGAGGGAGAAACATCAATCAGCTGCCTCCTGCACACCCCCCACTGGGTATGTGCCCGCAACCAAGGCACATGCCACTGACCTGAATCAAACCCAGGACCCCTGAGTCCGCAGGCTGATGCTCCATCCACTGAGCCAAGCCAGCCAAGGCTCATTTTTATTCTTTATGCCTTTCCTTTCTGTTGCTTCTATTTAAAGCAGTCGCTTTAGCATTTCTTGCATTGCTGGCTTGGTGGTAATAAACTCTCTTAGCCTATTTTTTTTTTTTTTTGTCTGTGAGGCTCCTGATTGTACCTTCATTTTTGAATGATAGCCTTTCTGGGTATTGTATTTTTGGATTCTGTCCCTTGCTTTGCATCACTTTGTATATTTCATTCCATTCCTGGGGTTATGATACTTATATCTGATAAAATATACCTCAAAGTAAAGGCCATAACAAAATATAAGGAAGGCCACTACATAATACTAAAGGGAGCAATTCAACAAAAAGATATAACTCTGGTAAACATATATGCACCCAATATAGGAACAACCAAATACATAAAAACAAACAAACAAACACTTCTGGAAGATATCAAGGGAGAGATCAACAGCAATACAATCATAGTATGGGACTTTCATACCCCATTGACATCATTGGATAAATCAGCTGGAAAATATCAGCAAAGAACCAGCAATCCTAAATGACTCACTAGATCAGATGGACTTAATTGACATCTTCAGAACATTTTACCCCAAAGCTACAGAATATACATTCTTTTCCAGTGCACACAGAAAATTTGCAAAGATAGACCACATATTAAGACACAGGCAGAGCCTCTTCAAATTTAAGAAGACTGAAATCATAACAAGATATCAACTACAATAAAAACATTTAAAAATCAAACATTTCTCAAAGAGATCAAAGAAAAAAAATCCTGGAAATGAATGACATTGCAAACACAACAATTCAAAATCTATGGGACACAGTGAAAGCAGTCCTGAGAGGGAAGTTCATAGCTCTACAGGCCTACCTCAAAAAACAAGAAAATATGGTAATAAATTATCTAACCTTGCAACTTAAAGAACTAAAAAGAGAGCAACAAGAAAAGTTCACAGTAACCAGAAGTAAGGAGATAATAAAGATGAGAGCAGAAATAAATGACATAGAGACAAAAACAAATAAACAAACAGACAAACAAAAAAAACCAAACAAACAACAACAAAAAAACAAAAACCAATACCAAAGACCAATGAAATCAAGAGCTGGTTCTTTGAAAGGATAAACAAGATTGATGAACCTCTACCCAGACTCACCAAGAAACAAAGAGAGAGGGCCCAAATAAACAAAATCAGAAATGAAAGAAGTGATGTAACAACTGACCCCACAGAAATACAAAGGATTGTAAAAAAATACTATGAACAGCTCTACTCCAACAAAATGGACAACCTCGACGAAATGGACACATTCCTAGTAAAATACAAGCTTCCAAAACTCAATTAGGAATATTAAAAAAACATGAATAGGTCGATAACTACTGATGAAATTGAAACAGTAATCAAAAGGCTTCCAACAAACAAAAGCCGTGGACCAGAAAGATTCACAGGGGAGTTTTACCGAACATTCAAAGAAGAACTAAAACTAATCCTTCTCAGACTATTCCAAAAAATTCAAGAGGAAGGCACACTTCCAAACTCTTTCTATGAAGCTATCATTACCCTAATCCCAAAACCAGATAAAGACACCACAAAGAAAGAGAATTACAGGACAATATCTCTGATGAATATAGATGCTAAAATCATAAACAAAATTATAGCAAACCAGATCCAGCATTACATTAGAAAGATCATACACCATGACTAAGTGGGAGTTATTCCAGGAATGCAAGGCTGGTACAATATCCACAAATCAATAAATGTGATAAATCACATAAACAAGTTGAGAGACAAAAATCACATAATCATATCAATTGATGCAGAAAAGGCATATGACAAAATTCAACACCCTTTTCTGATAAAAATGTTCAGCAAAGTGGTAATAGAGGGATCATACCTCAACATAATAAAAGCCTTATATTACAAACCTACAACCAACATCATACTCAATGAGCAAAAACTAAAACCATTTCCACAAAGAACAGGAACAAGACTGGGATGCCTGCTTTCACCACTCCTGTTCAACATAGTACTGGAAGTGCTAGCCACAGCAATCAGACAAGAAGAAGAAATAAAGGACATCCAAATTGGAAAAGAAGAAGTAAAATTGTCATTATTTGCAGATGACATGATACTGCACATAGAAAACCCTAAAGACTCCATCAAAAAATTATTAGACTCGCCCTGACCAGTTTGGCTCAGTGGATAGAGCATCGGCCTGCGGACTGAAAGGTCCCAGGTTCGATTCCGGTCAAGGGCATGTACCTTGGTTGCGGGCACATCCCCAGTAGGGGGTGTGCAGAAGGCAGCTGATCGATGTTTCTCTCTCATCGATGTTTCTAACTCTCTATCCCTCTCCCTTCCTCTCTGTAAAAAATCAATAAAATATATTTTAAAAAAATTATTAGACTAAATAAATGAATTTGGGAATTAACCAGGATACAAAATTAACACCAAGAAATCTATGGCATTTCTATACACCAACAGTGAATTTACAGAAAGAGAGAAAAAGAAAACAATCCCATTTACGATCACACCAAAAAAATTAAGATACCGAGGAGTAAGCTTAACTAAGGAGGTAAAAGACCTCTACTCAGAAAACTACAGGACTTTGAAAAAAGAGATAGAGGAAGACAGATGGAAGAGTATACCTTGTTCATGGATTGGTAGAATCAACATCAGTAAAATGTCCATACTTCCCAAAGCAATCTATACATTCAACTCACTCCCCATTAAAATACCAATGCCATATTTCACAGACCTAGAATGAACTCTCCAAAAATTCAACTGAAATAAGCAATGACCTCGAATAGCTACAACAATCTTGAGAAAGAAGATTAACATAGGTGGGATCTCAATACCAGATATCAAGATGTATTACAAAGCCACTGTTCTCAAAACTGCCTGGCACTGGCATCAGAACAGACTACAGTAAGTGGCCAGATTATTATGATCTCTGAAAGCATAATAATCTCACCATTCAGCATATATATATATATGGCCTGGTGCATGAATTTGTGCATGGGTTGGGGTCCTGTCAGCCTGGTCAGGGGGAGGGGACATGGGTGGTTGGCCGGCCTGCCTGCTGGTCGAACTCCTGGTCGAGGAGACAATTTGCATATTAGCTTTTTGTTATATAAGATATACACTGAGTGGCCATATTATTATGTGTTCAGAGATCATAATAATCTGGCCACTCAGTGTATAGACCAATGGAACAGAATAGAGAACCCAGAAATTGACCCAAACCACTATGCTCAATTAATATTTGACAAAGGAGGCAAGAGCATCATCTTACTTGTTTCTTAGGCCTTCCTTGGATTTACTTAGACTACTCAAAGGGTAGCTGTAGGAAGCTTGGAGGGAATCTTTTCTTATAGGCTCATCTTATAACATCAGTTCCTCAAGAGTTGAAAGGATGAAGAGGTCATTCAAAGAAATTCAATAGCAAGAGCCAAAACATTTCCAGCTCCAATTAAGTTCTATTCAGAATCCCTTTATTCCATCCAGTGAATGCAACACCTCCTGGTTCTCTTGCTAAATTTTCTTCTTGAAGGGTAAAAAGACTATGTAAGGTAAAAAGCCTTGTGTTTTCTAGAGGTTAGAGCCATGCAGCATACCCCAGACCACATTAATAAGTGGATTTGTTGAATAGGAATAACTACTATGAGGCCTAGTAGGTACATGGCAAATGCCTTCCTACCTGAAGTCCAAACAAATCCACTGATAATTTTCTATAGTTGACTTAATGCTTTAGTTTCATGGAATGTAAAGTATGCCCACAAAAAAAGCAATACTAGAAAAATTAAGTGTTTATTTCCTGAGAGTTATGGTCATAGAAAGAATACCTATGTTCATAGTTAGATACCAGTAAAAATGTTGTCAAAATGTCCCATTGATGTCCCCTCTGATTATTTAATACAGGTTCAATATTTCTATAACCCTAATACACTTCTTCTATTGCAGAAATACATTGTCTAAATGCAAGATTATGCTTTCAGCTAAAAAATGCTGGACTTATATGTAGATAATATAATTCTGTAGAAGACCTTATGGATTTTTTACCACATTTTCAACAGTGGTTGGAAAGAGAAAAGTATGACATTATAAATATACTTGTTAGCATGAATTCATTTGAACCCCATAGTAGCTTTCTTTTTTTTGGTTGGGACCCTAACATTCCGGCCTTGTTATATGAACCCCATAGATTACATTTGTCGGGATATTCCAGTTATTAAGGTCTTTCATAAAAAAAAGTAAAATCTCTGTCAGAGTGCTTACTCCTGAATCCTCCATACTCTCCCAGATCCTGCTCACTGCACCAATTGTTGTAGTAAGTTTCTCCTTGCCCCTGTTCTCTGCAGCAATTGTGGGAGTACCACTCCTTCATCCTGTTCAACTATGCTAACTGTTGGGTCCGAGTCCCTCTGCCAGGGGCTGGACCTCCTTGGATGTCTGGTATCATACAGAGAAGATATAAAATATAAGAAGTTGTAGGCATATAAGAGAGTGTTTATTGCAGCCCAAGTAGCCATTACTACTAAGGAGTCATTACATGAAGCAGTGCTTCAAAGTAGCCTAAATGAGACAGCTCTTACTAATAGAGTAGCAAACACAGGAGTCATTCTAGCAAAAACAGCCAGCACCAGCTGGTCAGTAATACATCTTCCCCAAAATGCAGCCCCGTACTGGCTGGTCAGTAACATATTTTATACCAACTTAGACAAAAGAGGCTTCTGGCCAAATAGTGACATCAGTATTTGGGTTATAGAAAAGGATGCCTGCACACTGCATACAGTGAAACTACCCTATCCTTGCACCTGTGTATGACAAATTGGCCTTGGCCTTGAACATCCAGGGTAAGCTGGACAGGGCCCCCACACTCCAATTGGCCTTGAACATCCGGTGTACTCTGAACAGGGTTCCCCACAAACTCACCATATTGTAATATTTTTGGCATCAAAATAACTAATATTTGAATTCAATATTGAATTTAAAATAAAGTTCACATCAAAGAGTTTGGAAATGTTCCCACTCATACAAATGAGACCTTGATAAGAAATAGCACACATGCTTTACGTCTGAGAACTTAGGATAGTTTATTATTTGGGCTTGCCATTTCACCTATGGCATGGTCAGATGTATGGTTAGAAAAAAGTGAAATAAGCCAGTCAGAGAAAGATAAATATCACATGATCTCACTCATTTGTGGAATATAATGAACAACATAAACTGATAACCAAAACAGATCCAGAGACAGAGAAGCATCCATCAGACTGTCAAACCTCAGAGGGAAAGTAGGGGAGGGTGAGAGGGAGAGATCAACCAAGGACTTGTATGCATGCATATAAGCCTAACCAATGGACACAGACACCAGGGGGGTGAGGGCATAAGGGGGGGGGAATAAGAGGGTAATGGGGGAATAAGGACACATATGTAATACCTTAATCAATAAAGAAATTTCTTAAAAAATAATTAATTAATTTAAAAAATAAGATGACAAGAGAGCAAATGCAATGTTGGGGAAGGGAAAAGAATACTGAACTATACAGTCTTATAGGAATTTCACTAATAAAGAACTTGAAGTAGTATGTTCAATATGAAATGTCTATGAAAAAGTAGACTTCTGCCGAAACCGGTTTGGCTCAGTGGATAGAGCGTCGGCTTGCGGACTGAAGGGTCCCAGGTTCGATTCCGGTCAGGGGCATGTACCTTGGTTGCGGGCACGTCCCCAGTAGGGGGTGTGCAGGAGGCAGCTGATCGATGTTTCTCTCTCATCGATGTTTCTAACTCTCTATCCCTCTCCCTTCCTCTCTGTAAAAAATCAATAAAATATATTTTTAAAAAAAAGTAGACTCCCCCCCCAAGCCTTTAATAATAAAAACTGTTATGTGTTTATGATTGAAAATAACAACCAAAAAAAAAAAAAGCAATAACAGAAGCAACTGCTACCATTTATTGCATGCTTACCATGGGCCAGGTACTATGCTACATTTCCATGAATGATCTTACTGACAGCATTCACTGCATATTGATAGAGCTAAAATAGGTTTTGTCCTCTCTATCTGTTCTCATCTTCGACCCTCACACATCAACATACAGCTGGTGGACCCCAGGGGTTGTAGTGACAAAGACTTGGTAATGCAAATAGAAAATAGAAAAACATGAGAGTTTTTTTGTTTTACAATGGTGACTATGAAAATCCATGATATGTATTTATATATCCACTTAGTGTTTTTTGCTCACCTATATCTAACTCAGATTATTCATTATATTAATAAAACATTCTCAATGGAGTTGAGAAGCGAGTGGGTGAAGGTAAGTATGTGTATATAACAACAAGAAGGGGGAAATGAAGTAAATAAGAGATGGTGAGGAGGAAAACAGGCAGACAGGGGTGGGGTTAAGAAACACAGCTGAGTGTGGGCTGAATAAGAAACATCCTGCCAAAACCGGTTTGGCTCAGTGGATAGAGCGTCGGCCTGCGGACTGAAGGGTCCCAGGTTCGATTCCGGTCAAGGGCATGTAACTTGGTTGTGGGCACATCCCCGGTGGGAGGTGTGCAGGAGGCAGCTGATTGATGTTTCTCTCTCATCGATGTTTCTGACTATCTATCACTCTTCCTTCCTCTCTGTAAAAAATCAATAAAATATATTTAAAAAAAAAAAAAAAAAGAAAGAAAGAAACTCCTCTGCAGATCCAAATTTGACAACTCTTATTATGGAGTTAAGGATTTGCTTTAATATCCTCTTTCTTGGACACAGTTAGTGGACACTAAAATATGTCCATAAACTTGTGATAGCATCAAAGAAAGAGATTCATTTGAAAGCCCATTTATTATTCTGCCTATGCTTCCAAAAATTAGGAAAAAACCTTCTTGTATTTTACAGTTACTTCACTTTTTCCTCGGATGCTTACTTTCAGATAAGGAAAGACATTCTGTAGCTTTAAGATCCCCGTAAAGCTTTAATTCTGAAATGGAAACAAACGCGGAATTTTTTCCCCCTTTGTTCAATGATGATAATCCCTGGTGGACATCAGTCCGTGATTTCATTTCATAAACTGTAGTGATAGCATGGGTGAAACCTCTCATTTCTTTCATTTATATTACTTGGCAAAAAGATAACATTTTTCTGTTTTACTTTTAAAGAACAAAATTACAAGCCAATGGCATGGTGTTAAAATTGGAATTCAACACAGAAAAGAAATCATACCCACAGGTAACAGTGCTTTGCTGATGTATGGCACCAGGCAACACAGGTACAACTCCATCAAGGCTTTGATGTACACTTTAAAAGTACAGGGTATTTTATAGACCCAAACTTTAACAGCCACAAAAGCAAAGCAAAACAAAACCTAAACACCCTTTAGAATTTACCCATTAGTGTATATTTACATCTCTTTCTTTTTAGTTAGGCCATTTTATCCCTTCTGATACCTTTAGGTCATTTCAGAAATGTTTCTCTCAGCTTTATAAACCTGACCTGAAGAAAAAAATCAGCATAGGAAAATGAATGGAACATCTTCTTCCTGATATTTGACTCATTGAAAATTTAGCCCTTTATCAGTATCCCTAAGCCCTATACCCTGCAACAGAGACAAGTTTCCATGTACATAACAGTGGGGTGAAAACTTGCCTCAAAGCAGAACGGACACCTAAAGAGTTAATATGGAACACTACAGTATCTCCCGGGCCTCGGTAGCAGAGACCCAATGCAGGCAGTGACCAAAATGGTTTATCTATGTATATATCATGAAGGGTAAATATTGTTAATTTTCAAAAGTGTTCAAAACTTTGTTGTTTTCCCATTAAAATGTGAATTAATGCTGAACATTAAAGTATTTCAAAAAAGAATATGAAAGAGACTATAGAATATCAGGGGAAGTGGTGCATAAAGTAGAAAGTGTCAAGGATCCTGGGGAAAAATCGCAGCTCCATGGTAAAGAAAGAAAACTGATTTTTGTGTTTTTGTAGTTGTATTCACAGCATCAGGCAGAACTGTTTTAACGTTAAAACACTCTCTGATACCCCAAGAGCCGGGCTTTTCAGCTGGTAAAACTTAGTAAACATGAAGGTCTAGAAGGATTCAAGTGTTCTTATTCACACAGCTGATTTACAGCGACTGGCTATAATGGAGAAAGTATCATCTTGTAAGCCTTAGGGTATCTCAGAGTGAGGGAAATCCAAGAGGGAGTCTTTTATTTCTGCTTTACTTACTCTTACAAGGAGGGTAGAACTAAGTAAAGGAAAGAATGCAGGGAGCCTGCACAGACAGGGAAATAAAAAAAAAATAAAAATAAATAAATAAAACCTTGAAATACAGTTCCCTGGCTTCTCTGTTTTCAGACAGCTGGTTTTTCTTTTATTATTCAGAAAAAAATATTTTTCTCCAAACTTGTGAATATTTATATTATTTTCTGCTGGTCTGGAAAACCAGCTTTATTATGGAAAGTGAGAAGTGTCTACAGAAATTATAAACAAAATGAAATGCATTATAAATCTCTTAAAGCTAATCTCATTATAAATGTGAACTTTTCTTTGATGATTGTAGGCAATACTATATTTAAAACACACTAATTTAAAATGCTAATAAATAAATATTCCCCAAACCAGTGAACTTCTAAGTGCTTTGGCAAGAGCCTTTTGGGAAAGGTTATTGGTAGCATCCTGTGCAGGACACATGAGATTGAACTCATAACAGATGAGAGGTAAGGTGGTCAGTAGGGGAATCAACAGAAAGTGAATCCCAAGTCAAAATGAATGGACCCTGAAGAACTGTCACAAAGTTAAGCAATGTAAGCCAAATGAGGAGCATTTAGAAAGCTCTCATAACCCAAGAGTGAATGTCTCTTATGTGTGACTAATCTCACAAATGGAAGTGGCATATTACATTTGCCCTATTAGGCTTTGCTGTAACTTCTTCCCTGTTGTGTTAACAAAAAACCCTTTAGTGCATTTTAGTTGCAGATGTCCTCTTGCTTTTGTATCTCAAAAGAAACAGCTAAAAACCTGCCAGAGGCACTACTTGCCCTGAAGGGTTGTTCTCTTATCATCCATTTTAGTGATGCATTTGTACACCTTATATTTATATACCATAACTTATTTCATCCAGAAGGGATTTTGAGGGAATGTATATTGTGTCAAGAGAACCAAGGACAAATTGGGCAAAATGAGACTAATTTTATCATGCAGGGGATGTGGTAGCTGCAGCAAAGACAGGAGCCACCACTGAGCAGTAGTTATAAAACACCAAACCGCTCCTTTTGGAGACTGTGTTTACACCTTACATTGAGAATGTACTGATGGTGCCCTTTGCCCTTTAATAGCAGTGTCATGACTTACTGATATGTTGCTTTGGCCCTGAAGAATCAAGCCACATAAAACTTGAGTACTCTATACTTAAGCAGCACCTTTCATCCAATAGTCTAAATTCCCCTTACAATCTCTGGTTCATTAACTCTCATAATACCTTCTTGAGGTGACATGTATAAACTCCATGGTTTATAGGTGGGGTAACAGAAAAGTCACAACACAGCTGGCTTGCTTGGAATGTTCCAACATATATATATATATATATTTCCAAAATAGCAATTAATTATAGAGTTCTGGGCCAAGGATATAGATATAACAATTCCCAGGAAAGTGTCCTGTGAACATCAAATGCCAATGAAATGGCACGCATGAAACCACAGGGGTAAAGGAAACACTGTTCTGTATCAACATTATACAAGAGGAGCCTTTAACCATATGCATGAAGCTGACCTTATTGCGTCTTGAAAAACACTTTCCCAAGCAAAGCCTGCATCAATGCAAGCAAATCTAACATCCTCAGTCTGATGAGCATAAATGGGCAAAGAAAGAAGCTAGGAGCATGGCATAGGTGTAAAGTTAGGACACATTCCCACAGGTAGCATCTTGTACAGGTAGCAAAGATTCAGAAAAGATTCAGGAAAGTAAGAACCATTATTTTAAATCCCAAAACCGGGGATGGAAGGAGCCAATGTAAGAACCAATGGAAGCAAGATCTTTAGAAAAGACAGAAGAGATTCAGTCATAGTTAGCTACATGCATTTCTGCCCTGCCATCTGTGTGGTGTAAATAAGAATACTGCAAAACCCAGCCGGCATGGCTCAGTGGTTGAGCATCGACCTATGAACCAGGAGGTCATGGTTTGATTCCCTGTCAAGGCGCATGTCCAGGTTGTGGGCTCAATCCCCAGTAGGGGATGTGCAGGAGGCAGCCAATCAATGTTTCTCTCTCATCATTGATGCTTATATCTCTCTCTCCCTCTCCCTTCCTCTCTGAAATAAATATATTTTTAAAATACTGCATATATAGTGCTTTGAACATTTTTGGTCTTTATCATCGCCATCACCATCATCATCACCACCACCGCCATCATCATCATCATCATTATATCATCATCATCAACACCATTGTTATGTTTCTTCTCATCATTGGAATAAGAGAGAATCTTTATGATTCTCATCCCAATAGTCTAGATAGGTTACACAGTTGTGGATCACAATGAGAAAATTCAGCTTCCGCTATATGGTAATAGAACAGGAAGAGTACCAGCTTTCTGCTGGTTGTTTAGCAGACATTTCACTTCTCTGGAAGGTGCAGCTACATCCCCTTAGCCAGGGGTGGGCAAACTTTTTGACTCGAGGGCCACAATGGGTTCTTAAACTGGACCGGAGGGCCGGAACAAAAGCATGGATGGAGCGTTTGTGTGAACTAATATAAATTCAAAGTAAAGGAGCGGAGGGGAGAGCAAGAGAACCCTCCGCTCTTTCGGCTCCGCGGGCCGGATAGAACAGCCAAACGGGCCAGATCCGGCCCGCGGGCTGTAGTTTGCTCACGGCTGCCCCAACTCTTTCAAGTTTACATTCTGCACAACAAAGAAATAAGGTCTAAACTGGTAGTTGTAGATAGGTTCTTTGAAGAAGAAATTGTCCTACTGGAGCAAAAAAAAAATAAAAGAATAGTGAAGCTACTTTTATCTTTAGAGAAATCATACCCCCTTATGAGTGATTGTGATTGTGTGTGTGTGTGTGTGTGTGTGTGTGTGTGTGTGTGTGTGTACTGGATGAGTAAGGAGAGAGAACAAAGAAAGATAGGAAAATTAAGTTCATCATTAATATGTGAAAGATGACAGCACAGAAATGGCTCCTCAATATACCATCTGGTAGAAGGGACAAGAGTATTTATCACATTTGTTACCCTGGTGTAATTTATTTCATTTTGTATGTGTATGAGCTCTTTATTCTTACCCCAATATTGACTCCTTCTAGGGTGAGATGTCTATGAATGTCTCACCCCTGGTCATATGTTTCTTGGGACCCAGGGATAATTATAAAATGATCCCAATAAAGTCCTAAATTTGGTTTTATATTTGATGTGTGAAATGTTTCAGAAGGTTTGAGGTTGATGCTCACAAACTGAAACAGGCTATGCTGCTCCCTTTTTATTGTTTTGTTTGGTTTGCATTCACCAAGGAGTCATTTGAGAGTGATTTAGAAAAGTTATCTCTCCAGTGTCAGAGTGTTGCCTCTGGTGGCATTTGATATCTTAGTAACATTCTGGAGAAGGCCCAAACTCAAGTGCTACATCACACTTGAGCAAAGTCTTTATATCTAGAGTTCTTACTAGATAGAAAAAAAACCTTCTGATCAGTCTTACCAGTGACACATGACATCTCAATTACTTTCTTCCTTCATGTTCTATAGGATATGATTTATTTGAGGGAAAAAGTAAATGAAATATTTCCCCACCCTTAACTTTCAATCGGAAGAAGAATCAACTGGGATTAAATTTTAAAAAAATAACAGTGGACTCTTAGTGAAACCCTGATGCTTACTGGGTTAATTTCATTATTCTGCTAGGTCTTTGCTTGCCTCCTGCCATAAAGTATAAAGTGATCTATGAAAGCAGAAGCAGAGCTGAATATTAACAAAAGAAATGCACTGACAGAAATTTCATATTCATCCTCACCTATTTGGTCCAGTGCTGGCAGATGTTTTTGTAATTCTCACATGTGAAGTATAGTCGCCTGAATTTTCCATCACTTTGACTAAAAGATATCTATGAGCAATATACTGACTCTTGAATTTATAAAGAATTTTGTCATAGTTTGTCTTACACTTAAGAATTTGAATTCAAGGATATAAAATATTTGGAATAAAAATTTAATAACCCCTTAGTGATGCAAAATGCAAAGAGCAGAGATAATAAAACACAGAAGTCTAAGAAGTCACTCCCTTTTCTATAGATGTTCTTTCCCTTTTCTATATCCTGTTCTACTGCATCTCATTTCTGCCAACAGACTTTTTTAAAAAAAGTTTTTATTGATTTTAGAGAGAGAGAGGAAGAGGAATAGAGAGACAGAAACATGGATGAGAGAGAAACATCAATCATCTGCCTCCTGCATGCCCGCTGCTGGTGATCGAGCCTGTAACCCAGGCATGTGGCCCCAGCTGGGAATCAAATGGGGACCTCTTGGTTCATGGGTGGATGCTCAACCACTGAGCAACACTGCCTGGGCACCAACAGAGTTTTTCTGATGTCTCTCTTGAAGTTGTTGGACCTTAGTAGATTATTGCTATCATTTCTTAACCAAAAGAGTTTGCTAATGAATTGCATTTTTTTCCAGCTGACTCTTAATGATCCATTTTCACATAATCAGTTGCTAACACCCCAGCAGTAAGGCCTAAAATATCCTGACTGGCCCTGTGCTCATTGCTGCACACTGGCTGCACTTCATTAAGAAGCTGAGATACCTCCCTGTGAATCGTGGGACTGCAGAGTCTACAGAAAAAAGGAACCCACAGGAGCACGTCTAGCCTCTTGTTACTAGAGAAATTATACAAGCAGATCCCTTTGAGGCTTATTTCTTCCTCAATATTTATGTCTAAATCAACACTAGCCCTGAGATGACACTGCTGGTGAGTTGAAAAGTTCTGTGAGTTGTCTATAGTGAGCAGTACCCTGGAGGAACTGCTGTGTTGCTTTTTATAAATAATCAGAGCTGCTAAGGAAACAGCAAATTGGAATTTATTTTGAACAATCAAAATTTTCAGATTCCACAAGTCATATATACTAGTATTTACTCCTTGTGGACTTGATTCCAAAGTACTAGAATCATTTTTATTTCTCTAGTTTACTTATATAATTAGTTTTTTAGTTAATTAGTTACTTGCTGTAAACTGGAGGGATTATCTCTTTACAGAGTTCCCTTTTGTCACCACATGATTCATACATGCTGGCAACCACAGTAATTGGGTGTCTATTCCAATTCTGAGAGGATTCATTGGGGGAAGCAGATTTCCTAGGCATTCCAGGTATTGCATTTTAAAGAAACTTCCATGAAGTACACCCTATTCTACAGTAACACGCTGGATATGTATGCCCTTGGGCAACCAGATTGGCTTTGGATGTCACCAGTATCAGGCTGATTTAAATAAGTATACTAAGAAAACTGATTAACCAAAGGATAGGTATGCATTCTCAATGTATGCATATTTTCACTCCCATCAGGACTCGCCATAAGAAACTGAAGAAGGAAGATTTCTTTCTTTTACTTGTGTGTATGTGTCCATACTAGTACATGAAATTATTTCTTAGAAGGTTTTCAGATAAAGTACAAAAAGGAGTGAGTCCTGAGAATATAATATATAAAAATATGCAAATAAAATAAATCCCAAGCAATGACACCTTATTTTAGGGTGAAGAATTCTCATTTTACTCATTCATTCATTCATTCCATAAATATAAGTATTTATGATAAGAACTATGGTTGGGATCAAAATTTCTAAGTATCCTGTCCTAAGGCTTACCTTTTTCTTGGGGTAACAGATAATAAGCAAGTTTACTAATAAAGATAAGATGACTAATTACAGATTGGGATAAATGCTCTGAAAGAAGCAAAAGAGGGTGATAATTTGTAAAAGACTGGCAGATCTTAGATTAAGAGCAGGAAGTAGTTTATAAGTTGAGATATGAAACTGAGAAAAGAGCCAGCTTTACAAAAGGTGGAAGAGGAGAGCATTTTAAGCAGAGATAACACAAAGAGTTGGTAATTTCAGGGGAAAAAAAGGAAGTTCTTATGTAGCATAAATCAGGGCCATGGCCCACATAGCCTGGAACTACATCTTAGACAAATATACCACAGGAGAGCATGAGGAACAACAGGATATTCTTCTGTAAGGTTACAGTCACTGCTATCTCTAATTTCTCTTATTTTGAATTTCTCATCTATAAATTAACTTGAACTATCATGAACCAATTTATGACAACTTATATTGCTTTTTGAGATATAAGGAACTTTGTTGATTAGCTATCTGAAGTTTAGATAGATGTTTCCTTTCTATTTGCCCCAAATGGACCTCTCTGAATCTCAAAAAGTTGCCTTTTCTTTCTAATGTTGAGACATAAGAGATGTGTCTGCTCTCATCTTTTCTACACAATCTAGACTTTTACTTACTTTAGGGAAGAAAAATCACCTTTGATTCTTATTTCATCCAGACAGAAGACTTTTGATCTTTCTTAGTTTGTTCCTATCGATTATGCCCTCTATCCCCCTAATTATTATATGGCCTATAGGGTGACCTTCACATTAAAAAAATAGGTACAGTGTGCTTGGTGGCAGCTGAGGGGTCCAAAAGGCCTCCATGTTCCCAAAACGCTTTTTCCATTAACCCAACACTTTAAATTTACCTCTGTGACATTTTTAGATTGTCACTGAAGACCCTTATTTGCTAATTAAGAGGTGTAACCACTAACTCCTTAAATAAAGCCTTTTCTGAGGAAACAGAACACTGGAGAAGTTATGGGAGAGGGATTGGAGACCTGTAGATGGGAAATCAGAGTTAAATTCCCTTATCACACTCTTACTTATTCTGTGAGTCCAGATGATTTTTACAGAGGTGTATAATATATTGGTTGAGAGTAGTGTGCTGGATTCATACAGATCTGATTGGAATCCTGGCTCTACCACTGATTACTTGGGCAAATCATTTATCTTCGATGACCTTCATCTACCTTATCCATAAAATGAGGGAACCAAAAATAAAATTAAATTAAAATAAAGTAAAATAAAATAAAATAAAATAAAATAAAATAAAATAAGATAAGATGAGGGAGCCAACTGAGCTATTGAGATGATCAAGTGAAATATTGTAGGTTACATGCTTAGTCCAAAGTTAGCCCACATGCAGAGTAACTATAACTGTTAAACTTTCTGAAACTTTTTTTCTATTTGTAAAATCATAGAAAGATTTCCCAAAATCATAAATATACTGAGAAGATTTATGACCTTGTGTTTATAATGTGACAGATACATATAGAAGGAAGTGAAAGAGGAAACATGTAGAGGCAGGAAATAATCATTGTAAGGGATGCAGTGCTGCACCACCCAGATTCCTTTTGCAATTGAAGAACTTATTCCGCCAGCTTCTAGGAGTGTTGTGAGCAGACTTCTCTGAGCTTTCTCCTCTCTTCAGAATTGCCTTGGTGGTGCCTAAACTGTACCCACCCTCACAAGACATTATTATCTAGTGGGGAGGAAGAGAATTGACTGCTTTCTTTGTCTAATCTACTGCAATTTGAAAAGCTATATCTAATTTTAAAATTCCCAAGAAGTCATATAATAACTTCCCTGAAACTACATCACAACCTAACGTCTCCTTCACAATTTCATTTTCTTACCTTACTCTTTCTTGGATGGAGACCCAAGAGCACTCTCCAATAAAACACCTGCATTCTAGTCTCTGTCTCAGGCTTATTCCTTGGAACTTGATTGTGTGCTTTGTTCCATCAAAAAGTCTTTTGTTGGCCCTTTTTGTTTGAGACTGGTTGCTATGTCAAATTTATTTTCAGACATCTCAATTTGATCATATTTTAAGCTTGCATTCACATTGAATACAATCATTTTTAAGTAACATTTTCACTCTAAAATAAAACAGTGATAGAAAACACACATACATAAATGTAGCCCAATAAATTATTATTGATCTAAATAAAATACCAAACATCCTTGTAACCACCATCTAGGTCAAAAAGTAAAATTTTGTCAGCCACCGACAAGTCCCTCCATATCTCTCATCCTAATAACAACCCCACTCAAAGTCAAGTAATCACATAAGTAAAGCAATTCCTCACACATCTTTGTAGTTTTATCACACAAACATGCATTTCTAGATGTCACAGTTTAGTCACTTTCATTTTCTTTTCAATTGATATGTTCTTTAAAACTTTTAATCTACAAATTTCACTTTCATTAAAAAATTTTCTATACAATTTGTTACAAAGATGGACCACTTGATCTACAGTTTCCTACAGCTTGTATATTGCTGATTTCATTCTTATTGTTCTGTTTGATATATTCTTCTCTCCTATGTATTTTCTACAAGTTGGCAACTGAATCCAAAGTTTGATAGACTCAAGATTGATTCCTCTGGCAAAATATGTTCATATTGTATCCTTTCCACAAAATATACATACACTAGAGGCCTGGTGCATGAAATTCATGCACTGGAAGGGGGTCCCCTCAACTCAGCCTGCACTCTCTCCAATCTGGGACCCCTCAGGAGCCTGGCTCCTAACCGCTCACCTGCCTGCCAGCCTGATCCCCCTAACTGCTCTCACCTGCTGGCCTGATCCCCCTAAGTGCTCTCCCCTGACAGCCTGTTCACCCTAACTACTCTCCCCTGCCTGCCTGATCACCTCTAACCTCCTCTGCCTTGGCCCTGCCAACATGGCTTTGTCTGGAAGGATGTCCAGAAGGACATCTGGAAGGTCATCTGGAAGATGTTCAGTCTAATTAACATATTACCCTTTTATTAGTATAGATGCCACCTTGTCCTAAAAATGCAGGTTGTTCCCAGGTTTTCTTATCATGGAAGGGGAACCCACAGTAGCATCCTGGGTTCTGACCAGGACTTATGCGCATGTGCTTTATCTCAGCAGCTGCGATTCCTACAAGAAGACTCTTGGATGTACCTTGAACATTTCTATCGAATTTACCAAATCATCCTCCAAAAATGTTGAACCACTTTAAACCCCCACCAGTAACCATGCTTGTGCCCTCCATCCCACTTTGATGCCAATGTCATTAATTTCTCCCTAGAAGCTTCCCTCCCGTCAGCTGGGACTGCTTGGTACTTGAGCCAACCTCATTGTTCATCTGGGGACTTGATTTCCAGAGATAGAATTATGGAGGAGGAAAAACAGTTTTTCTCTACCTTTCTGAGTTCTTAGTGGAGGCCCTTGTAATGAAAGACAGATCACCAAGAGAAAAACAAAAGTTCATTAACATGTGTACCTCGTGTATATGTGGGAGATCCCAGGGAAAAATGAGTAACTCCTCTAGGTGGCTTAGAATGCAGATTTAAATACCTTCTTCCTAGGGAAAGGGGACGGGAGATGTAGGCCTCTTAGAGGAGAGTAAATGATTTTTAGGAAAGATGAATGGGGGTGGGGGAAATAGTTTGTAACAAAGTTTTGAGTGTGATGTCAACTTCTACTCTCCTGTCCTGTGACAGGAGTCAGTCTTCTCTGCCTGATGACACTTCTTCCATCAAGGGGACCTATGACATTTGAACTCCTTTTGGGGGGTCCAATTTTAGGCAGATCAGGAGACTTCAGTGAAAGCCTCTGCATGCATTTGCTGTTTTTCAAGCATTTGCAGGTCAAGATCATCAATATAACAACACAGCATATGTTGGGGTAGCATGTCCTCTGACCTTCAGAATAAACCCAAGAAAAGCTTATTTCCTCTCTTAGACGATTTGCCACAGAAGCATTATTCCCTGGAGACGGTATTCTGACCAGGCCTTCCTGGGAGTGGTCATAACATACCCTATGCTTGTAGAAAGGTGTGGGCCACATCACTAAATAAACCAGGGGCAGTTTTCTCATCTTGTGGAAAGGGAGATAAAGTTATGATAGGTTATCTCCCTTTCCACAGGTTTCTTGCAGGTTTGTGTCTCTGTTGCACCACCCCCCCCCCCCCCGCAGCAGCCCCAGCGACTCTGCTGCAGGCCTTGGGGCTACGGGGTGCTGACCTCCCTGTGGGTTTGTGTCCCTGATCTGTCCCCCAGCAGCCCCAGCACCGCCATCATGGGGCTGGGGGCTGTGAGGTGCTGGACTCCCTGCGGGTTTGTGTCCCCGATCCGGGTTTGTGTCCTCGATCCGGCCCCCCACAGGACCAGAGCCGCCTTGGCGGGGCTTGGGTCTGTGGGGTGCCGGCCTCCCTGCAGGCCTGTGTCCCCAATCTGGCCCCCTTCATAGCCAGCGCCGCCATGTTGGGGCTTGGGGCTGCAGGGTGCCGGCCTCCCTGCAGGCCTGTGTCCCCAATCTGGCCCCCTTCATAGCCAGCGCCGCCATGGCGGGGCTTGGGGCTGTGGGGTGCCAGACTCCCTGAGTGTTTGTGTCCCCATCCGGCCTCCCGCAGCCCCAGCTCCACCATGGCGGGGCATGGGGCTGCAGGGTGCCAGCCTCCTTGTGGGTCTGTGTCCCCAATCAAGCCACCCCCCCAGCCCCAGCGCCGCCATTGCGGGGCTTGGGGCTGCGGTTTGCCGGCCTCCCTGTGGGTCTGTGTACCCCATCCAGGTTTGTGTCCCTGATCCAGCCCCCACAGTCCCAGCTCTGCCATGGCGGGGCTTGGAGCTGCTGGGTGCTGCTGCCTGTCCGCTATGGGTGTGTCCATCTTTGTTGGGTAATTTGCATACTCACTCCTATTGGCTGGTAGCATAACGGAGTGATGGTTAATTTGCATCTTACTCTTTTATTAGATAGGATTTTGTATATCTCTCATGTTGTTAGGAGTTCTTAATGCTTAATGCAAATGTATATTAATTAACTAGAAGCCTGGTGCACAAAAATCATGCACAGGTAGGGTTCCTAGGCCTGGCCGGTGATCAGAACCAACCAGGGCCTTCCTTCCCCTACTTTTGGCTGCTGGCTGGGGTCTTCCTTCATTCCGCTCCACCCCTGGTGGTCAGCACAGGTCATAGTGAGCAATCAAACACCAGGTCCATTGAAATCCCAAGGGAACAATTTGCATATTAGCCTTTTATTATATAGGATTGCATTAAGAATATGGTGATGTTATCATTTTAATGATAATGTTATCAATTTTCTTTTAACTATTAGGTGGAATACTTTTTTTAAGTCTTTATTGTTTAAAGTATTACATATAGTATTACGTATTTCTCCTTTTTCCCCCATTGACCTTTCCCTGGGAACCGCACCCCCCAGCACATGCCCCAAACCCCCAGTGTCTGTGTCCATTAGTTATGCTTACATACATGCATACAAGTCCTTTGGTTGATCTCTTACCCTTCCCCCATCTCCCCTATCTTCCAGCTGAAGTTTGACAGTCTGTTCCATGCTTCTCTGTCTCTGGATCTGTTTTTGTTTATCAGTTTATGTGTTCATTATATTCCACAAATGAGTAAGGTCCTTTGATATTTATCTTTCTCTGACTGGCTTATTTCACTTAGCATAATGCTCTCTAGTTCCATCCATGCTGTTGCAAATGGTAAGAATTCCTTCTATTTTACCGCAGTGTAGTATTCCATTGTGTAGATGTACCACAGTTTTCTAATCCACTCAACTACTGATGGGCATTTAGGTTGTTTCCAAATCTTAGCTATTGTAAATAGTGCTCCTATGAACATAGGGGTGCATATGTCCCTTTTGATTGGTGTTTCTGATTTCTTGGGATATATTCCTAGAAGTGGGATTACTGGGTCAAATGGGAGTTCCATTTTTAATTTTTAGGAAACTCCATACTGTTCTCCACAGTGGCTGCACCAGTCTGTATTCCCACCAGTAGTTTATGAGGGTTCCTTTTTGTCAGCATCCTCACCAGCACTTGTTGCTTGTAGATTTGTTGATGATAGCCATTCTGACAGGTGTGAGATGGTACCTCATTGTTGTTTTGATTTGCATCTTTCCAATGATTAGTGACTTTGAACAAGTTTTCATATGTCTCTTGGCCTTCTGTATGTCCACTTTTGAAAAGTATCCATTTACTAGTAAGTCCTTTGCCAGTTTTTTGATTGTTTATCTTCCTTTTGTTAAGTTGTATGAGTTCCCTATAAATTTTGGAGATTAAACCCTTATCAGAGATAACATTGGCAAATATGTTCTCCCATGCAGTGGTCTTTCTTGTAGTTTTGTTGATGGTTTATTTTGCTGTGCAGAAGCTTTTTATTTTGATGTAGTCCCATTTCTTTGTTTTGTCCTTTGATTCCATTACCCTAGGAGCTGTATCAGTAAAGATATTGCTGCAATATACGTCTGATATTTTGTGGCCTAATGGATTCTTCTAAGATTTCTATGGTTTCCCATCTTACGCTTAAGTCCTCTATCCATTTTGAGTTTATTTTTGTGTATGGCATAAGTTAGTGGTCTAGTTTCACTTTTTTGTATGTATCTGTCCAGTTTTCCCAACACAATTTATTGAAGAAACTGTCTTTGCTCCATTGTATGCTCTTGCCTCCTTTGTCAAATATTAATTGAGCATAATGGCTTGGGTCAATTTCTGGGTTCTCTGCTCTGTTCCATTTGTCTATGTGCCTGTTCTTGAGCCAGTACCAGGCAGCTTTGAGGACAGTGGCTTTGTCGTATAGCTTAATATCTGGTATTGTGATCTCTCCAACTTTGTTCTTCTTAGTAAAGATTGATGTGGCTATTTGGGGTCTTTTTATTCCTTATGAATTTTTGGAGAGTTTATTTTAGGCCTGTGAAATATGCCATTGGTATTTTAATGGGGATTGCATTAACACTACAGATTGCTTTTGGTAGTATGGACATTTTAATGATGTTGATTCTACCAATCTATGAACACTGTATATTCTTCCATTGGATTATGTCTTCCTCTATCTCTTTATTCAATATCCTGTAGTTTTCTGAGTACAGATCTTTTACCTCATTAGTTAAGTTTATTCCTAGTATCTTATTTTTATTGGTGCAATGATAAATGACATTGTTGTGTTTTTTTGTTTTTTTTGTTTGTATTGTTTCTCTTTCTGTGATTTCATTGTTATATAAAAAAGCAATAGACTTCTGGGTGTTAATCTTGTATCCTGATACATTGCCAAATTCATATATTAAGTCTAGCAGTTCTTTGATGGAATCTTTATTGTTTTCTATATACAATATCGTCATCTGAGAATAATGACAGTTTTACTTCTTTTTTTCCAATTTAGATGCCTTTCATTTCTTCTTCTTGTCTAATCCCTATGGCTAGGTCTTCCAGTACTATCTCAAACAGGAGTGGTGAGAGTGGGGATCCTTGTCTTGTTCCTGTTCTTAGGGGAAATGGTTTTGGTTTCTGCCCATTGAGTATGATGTTGGTTGTAGGTTTGTCATATAAGGCTTTTATTATTTTGAGGTATGATCCCTCTAATCCCACACTGCTGAGAGTTTTTATCAAGAAAAGTGTTGGATTTTGTCAAATGCTATTTCTATATCAATGTATATGATTATGTGATTTTTGTCTCTCAATTTGTTTGTGATGTATCATGTTTATTGATTTGTGGATATTTTACCAGGCTTGCATCCCTGGAATTGATCCCATTTGGTCATGATGTATGATCTTTTTAATGCAATGCTGAATCTGATTTCTTAGAATTTTGTTGAGGATTTTAACATCTATGTTCATCAGGGATATTGGCCTGTAATTCTCTTTCTTTATAGTGTCTTTATCTGGTTTTGGGATTAAGGTAATGCTGTCTTCACAGAAAGAGCTTGGAAGTTTTCTTTCCTCCTGAAATTTTTGGAATAATCTGAGAAGGATAGGTTTTAGTTCTTTGAATGTTCGGTAATACTCCCCTGTGAAGCTGTCTGGCCCTGGGATTTTTTTGCTGGAAGTTTTATGATTACTGCTTCCATTTCAGCCTACTCAGATTTTTATTCTCCCTGATTGAGTTTTGGAAGTTTGTATTTTTCTAGGAATATGTCTGTTTCTTCTAGATTGACCAGTTTCTTTGGAATAGATTTGTTTATAGTATTTTTTTTTTTTACAATCCTTTGTATTTCTGTGGGGTCTGTTCTTATTTTTCCTTTTTCATTTCTGAGTTTGTTTATTTGGGTCTTCTCTCTTTGCTTGTTGGTGAGCCTGACTAAAGGTGCATCCATCTTGTTTGTCCTTTCAAAGAACCAACTCTTGGTTTCATTGATCTTTTGTATTTATTTATTTTTTTTATCTTTATATCATTTATTACAGAAGTTTTCTTCCTTCTGCTCATCCTGGGTTTTGCTTGTTGCTCTTTTTCTAGTTCTTTAATTTGTAGAGTTAGGTAATTTATTACCATTTTTCTTGTTTTTGATATTGACCTGTAATGCTGTGAACTTCCCTCTCTGGACTGCTTTCACTGTGTCCCATAGATTTTGGATTGTTGTGTTTTCATTTTCATTTGTTTCCAGAATTTATTTTAAATTTCTTATTGTATCTCTTTGGTAACCCAATCATTGTTTAATAACATGCTATTTAGCCTCCAAGTGTTTGATTGTTTTATTGTTTTTTATTGTAGTTTATTTCTAATATTATGCCATTTTGATCTGAGAAGATGCTTGATATGATATAAATCTTCTTGAATTTGAAGAGTCTTTTCCTGTGTCGCAATATATAGTCTACCTTTGAAAATGTCCTATGTGCACTTGAGAAGAATGTATATTCTGTAGCTTTGGGGTGAAATGTTCTGAAGATGTTGATTAAGTCTATGTGATCTAGTGAGTCATTTAGGATTGCTGGTTCTTTGCTGAATTTTGTCCAGAGGATTTATCCAGTGATGTCGATAGGGTATTAAAGTTCCATACTATGATTGTATTGGTGTTGATCTTTCCCTTGATATCTTCCAGAAGTTTTTTGTTTGTTTGTTTGTTTTTATGTGTTTGGATGCATATATATTTACCAGAGTTATATCCTTTTGTTGAATTGCTCCCTTTAGTATTATAAAGTGGCCTTCCTCACCTCTTGTTTTGGTCTTCACATTGAGGTCTATTTTGTCAGATATAAGTATTGCTACCCCAATTGTTTCTTTTTTTTCTTTCCATTTGCCTGAAAGATATTTTTTTTATCCCTTCACTTTCAGTCTGTGTGAGTTTTTTTGTTCTGAGGTGGGTCTCTTATAGACAGCATATATATGGGTCACATTTGTTTTTTTTAATACTTTTTATTGATTTCAGAGAGGAAGGGAGAGGGAGATAGAGAGAGAGAAATACATGATGAGAGAGAATCATGGATCAGCTGCTGTCTGCATGCCCCCCACTGGGGATCGAGCCCGCAACCCGGGCATGTGCCCTGACCGGGAATCGAACCTGACTTCCTGGTTCATGGGTTGACGCTCAAGCAGTGAGCCACACTGGCCGGACATGGGTCATGTTTTTTTAATCCATTCAGCCACTCTATGTCTTTTGATTGGAGCATTTACTCCATTTACTTTTAAGGTTATTAATGATAGGTACTTGTTTGTAGCCATTTTTATTCTTTATGCTTGTGTTCCTTTTTCCCTTTCTGTTTCTTCTTTTTATAGCAGTCCATTTAACATTTCTTGTATTGCTGGCTTGGTAGTGATAAACTCCCTTAGCCTTTTTTTGTCTGCAAAGCTCTTTATTTCCCCTTCAATTTTGAATGATAGCCTTGTTGGGTAGAATATTCTTGGATTCAGTCCCTTGCTTTGCATCACTTTGTAAATTTCCTTTCATTCCCTTCTGGCCTGATGTGTTTCTGTTAAGAAATCATTTGATAATCTAATGGGAGATCCTTTGTAGGTCAGTCTCTGTCTCTCTCTTGCAGCCTTAAATATTCTCTCTTTGTTGTTAATGTTTTCCATTATAATTATGATGTGTCTTGATGTGGGTCTTTTTGGGTTCATCTTGTTTGGGACTCTCTGTGATTATTTTCTTCCCCAAATCAACGATGTGTTGTCATTATTTATTGATATAGGTAAGTGGTCAGCAAACTGCGGCTCACGAGCCACATGTGGCTCGTGAGCTGCGGTTTGCCACTCTGTTGACTAATGAGTTTGCTGACCACTGGGATAGGGGCTTAATCACAAGGAACAACAACAGCCTGTAATTATTGGAATCGAGAGTCTAGGTCCGTGGTCGGCAAACTCATTAGTTAACAGAGCGGCAAACAGCGGCTCGCAAGCCACAGTTTGCCGACCACTGATATAGGTTTTCTAATCCTTGTTCCTCTTCTTGTCCTTCTGCCTTCCTTATTATAAGTACGTTACTTTGTTTCATGTTGTCCCAAATCTCCCTTAAGCTCTCCTCCTACTTTCTAATTATTTTCTCCAATTGCTATTCCTATTGGGTGTTTTTTTCTACATATCTTCTAACTCACTAATTCGGTCCTGTCCTTCTTCTAGTCTATTGTCGAAACCTTCTATTTTGTTTTTTATTGTAGCTGTATCATTCTTGATTTCCTCTTGATTCTGAAATAAGTTGTTGATTTTCTCATCCATCTGGTTTATGAACTGTATGATCCTTAGTCTAAATTCTTTTACTGACATATTTCATGCCTGCATTTCATTTATCCTTTTCTGGTGATTCCTTCTTTTCTTTCCTTGGGGGCTTGTTTCTTTGTCTCCCTATTTTTTTCTGTCTCTTTCTGGCCCTGGGCACCCTGTTTGGGGTTTGAGAGGTTGAAGACTCTCTCAGGGCAGTCATCTGGAAATCATTAGCCCAGAGGTTGGGTCTGGCTTGTGTCTCATGCCTTTAATAACTCTGCTTTTAGTTGTATCCCCTTCTCCAAAGGATTTGGTCTCTCAGCTGTCTGCTTCAGATGCTCAGGGTATTGTGAGTCCATGCACTGTTCCTCTGAAGTGTGACTCCCTGTGAGGACCCAAAGACGTCTGGCATGCAATTTGCTATGCAACCCCAGGACCCATGGCAGGGTGACACATTAGGTCCCTCTGGCAGCACACTTGTGGTGCAGTCCTGTGGCCCCAGACTGGGCATACTGGCTTGCTCCGGGTCTCCCCAATGTGCTTTCCTATGGCCTGGAGTGAGGTGTGTGGTGGGTTGCTTTAGGTAGCCCCTGCAGGTCTGTCCCAGAGGCTGGGAAGAAGCAGCTGAGGATTTTTCTGGGTTGCACAGTCAGAGCTCCTCTGTGGCCTGAGTGGGGCTTGCACTGGGTTACTCTAGGTTGCGCCAGCAACAATACCCTGGGCTCAGGGTGGAGGGTACATGGGTTGCTCTGGGTCACACAATCCCCACTTTATTGTATCCTGGAGTGATATGGGTGCTGGGTTGCTGCAGTTTTCCCCTCCTCAGTGTGGAGCAGGGGCAGGTTGCCCTGGTTCGCTCAGTCTGCACTCTCTTTTTGCCCAGGGTGAGGTACACATTGGGTTGCTTGGGATGGCACTGGCAGGACTGTCCTGGGGTTCAGGGTGGAGCAGGAATGGTTTGCTGTGGGTCTCACATTCCCCACTCGCCTGTGGCCCAGAGTGGGGCATGCTCTGGGTTGCTCCTGGTCACACCGATAGCAGGTCCTGGGTCTGGGGGTGGAGCAGGTGCTGGGTGGCTCCAGGTCAGGCTAGGAGCACGGTTCTGGGGTCTGGGGCAAGGGTAGTACACAGTGTTCCCTCTGGTTTACACTCACTGTGGGGTCTTAAAGCCGGATCCTAGGACACTGGGTCCCAACACGCTGGTGAGGAGGCTTGATGCAGGATTTCACTCTGGCAGTGTGCACTCCCTGCATACATTGGGATCCTGCCGGGAGGTACTGTGCCACTCACTTCCAGGGCACTGTGGTGTTTCCATGTGGGTTATGGCTGGCAAGTGGCGTTCTCTAAGTGTCATCTGCCCTTTCTTATTAAAAACTGTCTCCTCAGCTGTCTCTAATTTGTTAATTCAAGGTGGATGTTTTCCAATTTAGTTGCTTTTCTGGCCTGGCCCTCAGAGGAGGTGCATAAAACTGCTGCCTATTCATCCACAATTTTTGCCTAGAATACTTTTTAAAGGGACACTTCTTCATCTATACTATTGTTTGCCCAATGGTAAAATTTATGTAGGAAATACAGGCCAAAACCTTGAGTCTTTTATTTACCAGAAAATAAATAGAATAAATAATACTTATTTGGGTTACTAATTATTATGTATTAATATCATTATGAAGTCATGAGTTCAAACATATTGGATGGGTTTCATAAAATTTTAACTATTTCTATTGAAGCTCAAATCACCCCTTGCCTGCCCAGTGAGAGTCTCTTTAATTTTGCTCTTGAATCCAATTTGACAGGACCAAAATATTTTTTATAGCTTCCATGATAGATAATATAAACATATGTTACAAACTTATCACGTACCTTTTCAACCCTAGACCTTTTCTCTGTAGGGAAATAAAATCAGCTATCTCTCAAAAATTGCCTGTTTTATTTTAGTGTAAAACACTACTTCAAAACTGCTGATATAGGATTAACCATTGTTTCCAGGCATTTTAGTAGAAATTATATATATCCTATAAATTATAAGTAACATTTTAATTGTATATATTACATATGTTTATGGATTATATGTTTTATATATATTATATATTTACTATAGGCCTGGTGCACAAAATTCGTGCATGGGTAAGGTCCCTAGGCCTGGCCGGTGGTCAGGGCCAATCAGGTTTCCCACCTCCTGGCCTCCCCACCTCCTCCTTCATTTACTCCCTCAGTGCTCCGCCTCTGCAACTGGTCGCCCGCCATTTTCTGCACCACCCCTGGTGGTCAGCACACATCATAGGGAGTGATCAAACTCCCGGTTTCCCAGTCGAACTCCTGAGGGGACAATTGACATATTAGCCTTTTATTTTATAGGAGGATAATATAGGAATTGTAATATAAAATTTATATAAAAACATAATATGCATATCATAGAATAATGTTATATATAATACTAGAGGCCCGGTGCACGAAATTCGTGCACAGGGGGAGTGTCCCTCAGACCAGCCTGCACCCTCTCCAATCTGGGACCCCTTGAGGGATGTCCGACCACCCATTTAGACCAGATCCCACCAGATCCCTCTCACAATCCAGAACTGCTGGCTCCCAACCGCTCACCTGCCTCTGCCTGATTGCCCCTTCTGCCTGCCAGCCTGATCACCCCCTAACCACTCCACTACCAGCCTGATCGATGCCTTACTGCTCCCCGGCCAGCCCAATTGCTCCTAACTGCCCTCACCTGCCAGCATGGTCACCTCTAACTGCCCTCCCCTACTGGCCCGGTCACCCATAACTGCCCTCCCCTGCAGGCCTGGGTCCCCCTCAACTGTCCTTCCCTGCAGGCCTGGTCCCTCCCAACTGCCCTCCTCTGCCGGGGCATGGTCACCCACAACTGCCTACAACTGCCCTCCCCTCCCAGCCATCTTGTGGTGGCCATCTTGTGTCCACATGGGGGCAGCCATCTTTGACCACATGGGGGCAGCCATCTTGTGTCTTGGAGTGATGGTCAATTTGCATATTACTTTTTTATTAGATAGGATATATTACATATATTATATATAATTACCAATCTGTGTAATTCTAATGCAGGGATTTTGGCTTATCCTTTACTATATTAGATCTATATTTCCTTCTTTCTATATAAAGAAACTTACTTCTCTCAAAAACATAGTGGGTGATAGAATTTAATTATCACACAATTGCTTATTTGTTTGATTCAGTTATGGACAAAGTAGTCCCAGAATAACAATACTAAAACTATGAACCTAATTTTGTTACTGAACACAATCATTTTTGTAAATACTTTCTTCCTATTTCCCCTTGATCTTTTATAATTGTGTTGTATCTATTTTCATATAAATCAGCCATTTAGATAATTTTTTTTCTGTTTTCACATTCACTTAGCCTCAGTTCCATAGGTTATTATATATTTAATGGTTACCACCAGTTTTTATGCTGATGTACCTCTAGTCATTTTGGTTGTTAAGACTTGTTCTCTAGATTTCTCAGAAAGTAATCTTGGGAAAGATATTCCTTGAGTTCTTGCATATGAATGACATTTTTTGCCCTTTACATTTTTATTTCGAGCTTTATCAAGGGATAGTTGATATATAACATTGTGTAAATGTAAGGTCGTACAATGTGGTATTTGATACAAATATATTCTATATAATATAAGGGTAATATGCAAATTAGCAAATGGCAGAACAACTGAACAACCAATCAAAGCATAATATACTCATGATATGCTAAGTCTGCTCAACTGCTCCCTATGACGTGCACTGACCACCAGGGGACAGATACTCCAACCAGTAGGATAGCTTGCTACTGGGGTCTGGCCAATTGGGACTGAGCAAGATGGGCCAGACACTCCCTGGAGCTCTCCCCTGGTCCCTCCCAGGCCTGATCATGCACCTGTGGGGTCCCTCAGCCTGGCCTGTGGCCTCTCGCAATCTAGGCCCCCTCAGGGGATGTTGAAGAGCTGCTTTCAGCCCAATCCCAGGCCACTCCCCTTGGTAGGGCACCAGATGCAGGGCTCATGGCTGGTGAGTGCTGCTGTGGCAGCTTGAGCCTCTCCCGATTGGGACTGATTGGGTGCTGGCCCGCAGAAGGCAGATTGGGGCCCGGATGAGCAGGAGTGGCAAGTAGGAGCTGCAGGTGGTGTTGGACTGTGGGTTTTGGCACAATCCCTGCAGGCCACCCAGATGGACCCCACCCATGCACGAATTGATGCACAGGGCCTCTAGTTTTACTATAATAAGGTTAGCTAACACATCTTTCATCTCAGATAATAACCATTTTGTTGTAATTGTTCTTGTTATGATGATAACATTAAAGATCTCTTCTCATAGTGACTTTCAAATATACAATACAGTATTGTTAACTATAGTCATCATGCTGTACATTATATACCCTGGAACTGATATAAGTAATGGCTTTTACCCTTTGACCATCATGTCCCAGTTTCTCAAACCCTTTAGCCCTTGGCAAGCATAATTCTACTCACTGTTTCTATGAGTTCAGCATTTTTAGATTCCATATATTATTAAAATCACGTTTTTCATTCTCTATTGACTTATGTCACTTAACATAATGCCCTTAAGGTCCATCCATGTTACTGCAAATAGCAGTATCTCCTTCTTTTTACAGCTGAATACTATTGTGTTGTATATGTATACCACATTTTCTGTATTCATTTAGCCTGGGCAAACTGTATTCATTAATGGATACATATGTTGTTTCCATGTCTTGGCTATTGTGAATAATGTTGCAATGATGGTGGCAGTATAAATATCATTCAAAATTATGAATTCACCTCTTTGTATACCTAGAAGTGGAATTGCTGGATTTAAGGTAGTTCTATTTTTTTTATTTTTTGAAAAACCTACTATTTTCACTATTTCCATAGTGGCTGCACAAAATTCCAAGTGACAGTGCATCAGGGTTCCCTTTTCTCCACATCCTTGCCAAAATTTTAGTATCTTTTTTATAATAGTCATTCTAATACTAGTAGATTTGAGGCTATATGTCATTGTGGTTTTGATTTACATTTTCCTGATGATTAGTGATGTTAAGAACCTTTTCATGTACTTGGACACTTGTATATGTTGCTTGAAAATATATCTATTCAGGTATTTTACCAATTTTTAATCAGATTTTTCTTTTTGCTATTGAATTGTATGAGTTCCTTATGTATTTTGTATATTAACTCCTTGTTTGATATATAGTTTGAAAATATTTTCTCACATTCTCTAAGTTATGCAGAGAAGCTTTTCAGTTTTATGTAGTATCATTTGTTGATTTTGCTATTGTTGCTTGTGCTTTCAGTGTCAAATATTTTTAAAAAAATCATTGCCAAGACTGATGTCAAGGAGCTTTTTTGCATTTTTCTTCTATGAGTTTTATGGTTTTGGGTCTTATGTTTAAGTCCTTAATTCATTTTGTGTTGATGTTTGTGACTATTTATGATAGATGTCCAATTTCATTCTTTTGCACATAGTTATACAGTTTTACCACCACCACTTATTGAAGAGCTTATCCAATCCCATTTAATCTCTTGTCAAATATCAGTTGACCATACATACATGGGTTTATTTACTTGGGCTTCTGATTCTGTTTCAGTCGTTTATGTGTCTGTTTTTATGTCAGTAGCACACGGTTTTGATTATTATAGCTTAGCAATATAGTTTGAAATCAGAAAGTATGATGCTTCAGCTTTATTTGTTCTCAAGATCTTTGAGGCTACTTGGGATCTTATGAGATTTTATATACACTTTAAGATTGTTTTTTTTTTTTCTAATTCTGTGAACCTTTACTTCTAAAGGTAGTTCTTCTGTATGCAAAACTTTCACTCACATTGTATTTTCTTGAATAACTTAACTATGTCATTCTATTTACTTGTGGTATAAAGCACTGCAAAAAATAATCTGATGATAATCTAATTTTCATTCCATTATAAGTTGCATGCTGTTTTTAAAATCTGTATGTCCAGAGGATTTTTCTTTTGTTTAAAGCTTAGTAATCTATCTATATAATAGAGGAATATGCAAATTACCTGGGATGCCATAAAGTCACGACCGAACAGCAGGGACCTGAGGCTGCATGGTGTCTGGCTGGGGCAAGGGATCTCAGGCTGTGCCCCCTGCCCCATGGGGCTTGACTGGGGACCTCAGGCCATGCCCCCCACCCTGGCTCTGGGCCTGGAGACCTCAGGCTGCACCCCCCACCTGGCGGGGCTTGACAGAGGACCTCAGGCCATATCCACCACCCAGCAGGACTTGACAGAGGCCCTCAGGTTGCATCCCCTGCCCCAGCACTGGGCAGGAGACGTCAGGCTGCACCCCCTGCCCTGGCACTGGACCTGGAGACTTCAGGATGTGCCACCCCCTCACTGCAGGATTTGATAGGGACCACAGGCCATGCCCCTCACCTGGTGAGGCTTGATGGGGGACTTCAGGCCACGCCCCCCTGCCCCAGTGCCAGGCCAGGAGACCTCAGGCCTCGCCCCCAGCACCAGGCCAGGGGACCTCAGGCCGTGCCCCCCCCCCACCCAGTGGGACTTGATGGGGGACCTCAGGCCATGTCCCTCTTGCCCCAGTGCCAGGCTGGGGGACCTTAGGCCTCGGCCCCTGTCTGGTGGGGCTTGATCCAGTACCTCAGGCTGTGCCCCCCCACCCCAGTGACAGGCCAGGGGACCTGAGGCTGAGCCCCCAACCCAGCACCAGGCCAAGTGACTTGAGGCTGCACTCCCGGCCCAGAGGGGCTTGACGGGGGTGGGGCCGACCAGGTCTGGGTCTCACCCAATGGGGGTGGGGCTGGCTAGGTCTGGGTCTCCTGTGTTTTTGAAGTGCATGTGGGTGGTGGGCAGGGACTTGACCCTAGGTCCCGCGGCGTGCCCCAGACTCTGACAGGAGGGAGATTTTCATATACATTTTACTAATTTTCTTTCATCTCTGACACTTCTGTTATAGAGAAAGGGCAAATAGCAATATTAAAATATTTCCTCTAATTAATTCCCTTTTAATGTGCACGAATTTTGTGCACCAGGCCACTAGTTATACTATAATGTGATAAAGTTGTGTAATGAACTCTGTTCTGAACACCAAGTGGCAAGTGTAGTACAAGCCTGAAAGGATGCCCTCAATCCTCACTATTTTGAGCAGTTTGCATGAAAGGTTAAAAAAACATATAAGCATTCATATATGCATAAAAAGAGTCTACAAATTGACAAAATGCCAATGATTCCTACTCTTGTACCTGCTTGCCAGCTTATGGACTTAGATTTCCTTACCATGGACATTCTTTTTTTTTTTGTTTGTTTTCCTTTGTGTGGGAATCTTGATAACTAAACACAAGTTGTTGCATCCTAAGGGACAACCATAACAGTTAGCATATTAATTTGTTTCATTAGATTTTGTGTTTTTTTTTTTCTGTCAACCATAATCATTTTTTTTTATTTTAACTATAGTCACCTGACTTCATTAGAAACATTAGTAGCTGTCAATAAATGAAAGTGTGCTTATCTTTCATAAGTAAGTATATATTTAAGAAGCTTTATTTCTAATAAGACAGTCAATGTTTTCACTAGAATGAAAATCAAGAAAAGGATTCTAGACAAAGTTAACTTTTGTGATAAGGTTGAATATAGGGCCCTAATTAATATGGATGCTATTTTCTGACAATGATCCTCACCTGATGTTTAGTTCCCAAAACCATTGATTAGCTCACTCTTAAAAAAAAAAAACCAAAAAACAGAATAGGTTGAAGTGAGCTAATGAAGACCACAGGTTTTATGGGGTATCATTTTACCCTAATAACTACATATTTCTCTGGTCTAGCCTAGGAAAAATATACTGGTCAAAAAATTAAAATTCCTTCTTTGGATCAGTTCTTGCCATTAACAGAAAAAGTGTGATGAAAAGAGGATGAGTTTGGAGACAGAAGATTTGGGGTTTAATCTCTGCTTTCATTACTTACCAGTTGAGTGAAATTAAATAAGTTATTAAAACTTTTTTTCAGTACTATCATCTGAAAAGTGGGGAATGATGACATATTTGTCCTTTCTTAAATGGGGAAAATGTAAACTATAGTGTGATAGGTAAGTTTTTGTATTATACATTTTCCTATGACATTTATTATGGAGTTTCAAGAAGAACATGAAACATAGGTATTAAATGTGCTTTTTGTCAGGCTTGCTAAAGTATCTTCTGTATAAACGTATCAGGAAATTAGTATTTGAAAATGTATTTGATACATGAAATAGAGATGGGAGGGGAGGGGGGAAGCCTTAGAGATTATATACCCACTAGTGATCCAGTGCATGAAATTCTTGCACTCTGGGCGGGGGAGGGGGGTGTACCCTAGTCTGGCCTGTGCCCTCTCACAGTGCGAGAGCCCTATGATGGATTGCCCCAAAGAGGTAGGCCAGAGCCAGGGGTCCTGCCCCCACAGCATGTGCAGAGCCATGGGAACCCCAGCGGAAGCCATGCTGAGCAGCCGCCAGGACCTGCCCCCTCTCCTAGCACACTGTGCCAAGTTCCTCCCACCCTGGTGATGGATTGTGACAGTGTGATGGTGTGATGGTGTGACAGCGTGATGACCACCTAGGCTTTTATTAGTATAGATACTCCAACACAATGGCAATGTTAGTTTATTCATTTTTAATCATATTATCTCTTGTAAACTGGCTTGGGAATCACTTTATAAAAGTATCCATTCTTTTGCCTTCTAATTACAACCTAGTCAACAGAATTGAATACTTTCATTAATGGCTTGGGATTGTTCGGATGCCTTAGGTTCATCCTGGATAACACTAACCCTTTTTAACATAAACAGGGCCTGGCTGCCGAATACTGTTAAGATAACCAACTTTATACTTGGATATTTTCCCACACCCATGACCCCCATCAGCATATTCTCCTCCTTTTTTGGCATGCTCTCCTCCTTACCTAATTGCCTATTTCCTAGCCAACTTCTGTTGTTACTTGGATGTCAACTCAGTTGACATCTAATAATTAGGATGTTAGAAAATAAACAGTTTAAGGCATATTTCCCCTCAGTGGTGTTTGTGTTTAAAAAAAAAAAAAACTCATGAAAGAGAAGAAAGGGTCTACATGGATAAAATATAATGGAAAAAATGACTGGTAGTAGGTTATATTATGTAGGCAATTACACACTCTGCTCATAGGATTTTTCTTTTTAGACACAAAAGGTATAGAAACTTAAATAAGATTTGTCCATGAAAAGAAGGCTATACATGAAACAAATAAATAAAACTTATAAAACCCTAATATTGATTTATTTTCTTCTTTCTCACAAATATAGAACAGAAAAAAAACTGAATTAAGTCTAGGCACTAACATTAGGTTATTATTAATTCTGGTTTTACTCTAAATAGCAATGCAGAATTCAATAATGATTTCCAAAGCATACTGAAAAAAAAAAAAGAATGATCATGAATAATCCATTTGTTAGAGGTAGATAGCGAGCCACATGAATATAATTTAATACATGTTCAGAGCTAATGTCACCACAATCTATATTTAGTTATTTAAACTCAAAACCAGAAACTCAGAAAAAAATATAGTCCTGAGCAAAATAGGCATCCTTGGACCCTTACCTGATACAAAGTTTCCACTGTATGGATGATAGTCCTAGGGACAGTATCATTGACCTTCACGAGACAGACTCTTTCCTGATTTGGGCAAATTTCAAAGAACAGAAAAGATACTTCACTATGAAATTCCATCTTAATGAAGCTAAATTTATAAGAGAAAATGTGTGAATATAAATGAAAACATTTAGTAATATAAAATCAACATCTTCCCGGGACTTCATCAAGGATCACCTGTCTCTAGCATATTTGAGGGAGAAATAGTTTGGTCTGACACTTCTAAATTATGAACTTTATAGCTGCTTCTTAATCAGATATACTCTTCCTTGTTGCTCTTACTCTCACTGAGGACCATTGTTTGCTTTGGTGCTCATCAGTGCCTGGAGCTCTAGAGCTATTTCTTCTTTGATGTGATTCTGCCACCAATACATTTGCCCATATGGGGAGGTGACTTGGAAATAACCACTCATATCTTTGTTACATCTGCATGGCATAATAGTGAAGTCATATATATACCAGAAATCTACCAATGAAAAATGGACCTCATTACTATGCCTATTACTAATAACAGAACTGTCTACCCCTGTTAGCTATTCAATGATCCAGAAAAGCTTTTAAATTATCACTTTTCTTTGCCTTAGTTCAGGTCAAATTCTTAGAGTGGATATAGGTTGGGGGGAGCTTAATATTAATTTTGATTAGCCCATTTTAAGCAGTATGACAATTTATTAACTAGTAGCTCATACCATTTCTCCAAGGTCAGAGTTTAAGAGGCATTATTCTCCAAGTTACTTTTACTCTCACCTCTTTATGAGTCAGTGAATGACTGAAGAAAGCACTAAGTACACAGGTACCTAAGCAATTTTATTAGCCATATTTACTTCCATAGTCCCTGGTTTACTCTAACAAGCTAGATGGTTCATTTTGATTATTTTGTCAATAAACTAATCTCCCTCTATACATTTTGATTCAAGAAGAAACAATTATTTTCCTGATAATATTTGGTAACATCAATTATCAACCAATAACCAATATAATTTAGGTAGGTTGTACCATCTTGGCCTGTTATGTTCTAATTAAAATAATTTTAGCCTGGCTGGTATGGCTCAGTGGTTGAGCATTAACCTCTGCACCAATATTTCACTGGCTGATTCCCAGTCAGGGCACATGCCTGGGTTGTGGGCTCGATACTCAGTAGGGGTCATGCAGGAGGCAGCTGATTGATGTTTCTATCTCTCTCTTTCGCTTCATCTCTCTAAAAATCAATAAAAACAAATTTTTAAAAAATTTATTCTCAAGTATCCTACTTTGGGTTTTAGAAAAGAAATCTAATAGTTATTCCAAAACTGAGGTAAATAAATAAATTTATTTCTAAAATTTAGGGAATGCTATGCAAGCTGCTTACTGGTACTTATGAACTCCCCACTCCCCTCTCCTCACACACACATGCACACATGCTAAATGGGAGAGCTACAAGCTAGGTAACTAAGCCATGGTAACTCCTTTCAAAAACTCTTAACCACAAAATATAATATGCAGCTACTGCATTCCTAACCATAACACTTAAATTGGTCAAAGGAGGGTTTATAAAAGAAAAGTAAGATAGCACAGCTATGGTGTTATAATGTTTGATTCTATGTGTCAACTTGAGTTCACTACAGAATGACTAGATAGCTGGTAAAACATTATTTCTGGGTGTGTCTGTGAGTGTGTTTCCAGAAGAGATTAGCATTTGACTTAGTAGTGAGTAAAGAGGTCTCCCCTAACTAATGTGGGCAAGCATAATCCAATCTGTTGAAGACCAGAATAGAACAAAAAGATGGAAGAATGAATTCTCTCTCTCCTCTTGAGCTGGGGTGTTCATTTTCTCCAGCCCTTGAATACTGGAGCTCCTGGATCTTTGACCTTCAGACTCCTGGTCTTACACCAGCAGTTCCCTGGTCTTCAGAACTTTAGACTCAGAATGATTTATATCATTGGCTTTCTTGGTTCTCCAGTTTGCAGACATATTGTGTCACATCTCAGCCTCCATACTTATATATATACTCTTATTTTTTTCTTATTTATCTAAAGAACCTTGACTAAAACAAGTATACATGTATATATACTTACCCTCAACAAGAAAAATATGTATTAATTTTCAGGCAATTTAATATGATTATGTAAGTTATTATCATAGGGGGAACCTGAGAGTAGACTGCTGTACTAGTTTTTAATTTTGTATAACTCAAACTGTTTCAAAATACAATTTTAAAAAGGGAAAATAATTACTGCTGTAAAATATGTAGTGTGTATATTTCATCAGAAAAATCTACAATTATTTATTACTTGTAGAGAAAAAAATAATCATTGAATGGATCAACTGGTTTTTCTAGTAAATTTAGAGTGGTTTCCCTCTATAGACTTCACAATACCTGTAAGGTTAGAGTGCTTATTTTGTGTAGGGGTTTGTGCAAGACAAATTTATTCAACTATATGTTATATATCTTTCTAAATGTATTATATTAATTATATTATATTATATTATATTATATTATATTATATTATCTTACCTAATAATAGAGAAAAATGTAAATTGTACCTCCGCTATGCCAACAGCCAATCAGAGTGAGTATGCAAATTAACCCAACAAAGATGGCTGTTAATTTGCATACATACCTGGGTCCTGGGAACCTCCTCAGCACCCAGGTCACTCCCAGCCAGCCATCTGGTGGAGGCTTTAGGCTTGGGAAGGGGCTGAGCCTGTGATCGGAGGGGTGGGGGTCCGCACCCCTTTCCCAAGCCTAAAGCCTGGGGTGGAGGCTTTAGATTGGGAAGGGGATGAGCCTGTGATCGGAGTGGTGGAGGGAAACCCTTCCTAAGCCTAAAGCTTGGGATGGAGGCTTTAGGCTTGGGCAGGGGAGAACCTGGAATCGAAGGGAAGGGGAAAAAAAAATCAATGGAAACATATCCTCAGGTGAGGATGAAAAGAAAAGTAAAGAAAGATATGTCATATCCTATGAAAGACACATCTTGAAAATGCTTAAAGAAAGTTGTCATTTTTTCATGGTGAAGGAACTGGAGTCCGTGTTGATGAAAATACCTTGGTGGCTGCGGTGACTGGTAGTGGCTGCAGCAGCAGGGTGATGGGTCTGGTGCCTTCCCCTGATCAGCCTGGTCGCCTCCCGCAAAGGGAGGCCAGATTATGGCTTAGGTCCGCTCCCAATGGGGAGCGGGCGTAAGCCATCAGTAGGACATCCCCTGAGGGCTCTCAGTATGTGAAAGGGGGCAGGCTGGGCTGAGGGACCCCTCCCCAGTGCACAAATTTCATGCACCGGGCCCCTAGTATTAATTATATTATACTAGAGGCCCAGCACACGATTGAAATCATGTGAGGAGGTGCCCTGCCTCCCGTCTTGCGAGGAGGCACCCTGCGGGGAGCCGGGACCTGTGCCTGACCTGTGTAGCACTGGCCACCACATTGCGTCTGCTGTAGTGGGGGCAGGCACTCCTGTGTGTTCTGTTTCCACTCTGGCCCACCCTCAGCCCCAGCCTCCCTGTGGCCGCTGGGGCTGGGGGCGGCATGCAGTCCCCTCCTGCCCATCTGCATGTGCAGCTCCTCCTGAGCAGTCGTGATGCAGCCTCCTCCTGAGTGGTCATGACACCCAGCTAATTGGCATATTCTATGTTTATATATATTAATTATATTATATTATATTATATTATTATATTATATTATATTATATTGTATTAATTATATTAGAGGCCTGGTGCATGAATTGATGCACGGGTTGGGTCCAGCCAGCCCACCCCAATGTGGGCCGATTGGGCCATGCTGGCTGGGAGGAGGGTCTGAATGTGGTTGACCAGCCAGCCCCACCCCCAATTGGGGTGGGGGGCCAATCGGGGGAAGGGTCGGCAAGGTGGAGGGGCCGCAGGTGGTTGGTGGACTGTCCCTGCCCCCAATCAGGGTGGGGAGGCCAATCAGATGCGGGGCTGGCCAGGGGGAGGGCCCGTGGGCTGTTGGCTGGCTGGTCTTGCCCCCTATCAGGCCAGGGGGAGGGGCCACAAGTGGTTGGCTGGCCAGCCACACCCCCAATTGAGTTGGGGAGAGCGGATCAGGGGAAGGGGTGCACTGACTACCAGGGGGCATCTCCTGTGTTAAGCGGCTGCCCCCTGGTGGTCAGTGCGCATCATAGCAACCAGTCATTCTGCTGTTGGGCTGAAACCGGCTCTCCAACATCCCCTGAGGGGTCCTGGATTGCGAGAAGGTGCAGCACAGGCCGAGGGACCCCATCGGTGCACGATTGGGGCTAGGGAGCGATACGGGAGGTTGACCAGCTGGGGAGGGACTGCGGGAGGGCTCCAGGGTGTGTCTGGCCTGGCTCACTCAGTCCTGATCATCCAGACCCCAGGAGCAAGCTAACCTACTGGTCAGAGTGTCTGCCCCCTGGTGGTCAGTGCACATCATAGTGAGTGGTTGAGCAGTCTTAGAATATCATTAGCATATTACACTTTGATTGGTTGAATGGCCGACTGGACAACTGGACACTTAGCATACTAGGCTTTTTTTTTATAAAGGATTATTTCAATTTTTAATTAAATGAATCTATCTTCATATTTTTATTTCAAAATATGTATGGTTGGAGCTTATTCTCATTAAACTCTATATGTTTATTTATCATTATTTTATTTTCATTTGTGTAGATAAGTATATTGAACAATGTTCACCACACATTACCATGGTTTATATATGACTAGAGGCTGGATGCACAAAATCCATGCATGAGTAGGGTCCCTAGGCCTGGCTGGAGATCAGGGCCGATCTGTGGGGTGATCAGCAGACTAATTGGGGGCCCCACTGGCACCCACCTTGGCTTGCCTGACGCCGCCCACTCGCTGTCCATGCCCTTTGCCGACTCCTCTGGCCAGGGCCTGTGGGCTGGGGGCAGCTTCTGAATTGGGTGGCTACCCCCTGGTGGTCAGTGTATGTCATAGCGACTGGTTGTTCTGCCAGTCGTTCCGCCAGTCATTCTGCTGTTTGGTTGATTTGCATATTAGGCTTTTATTATATAGGATAAGATCTATGTTTTTACATTTTTTATATATTTGTTGATTTGATATTCCTTGATTTTTTATAATGAGAATTGTTTTAATTAAAATATGGCTAATGTGGTACCACTAAAAGTGTAAAAAAAAACAAATAATAAGTTTCATATATTTAAAGAAAAATTGTAGCAATGTATATGACTGAAAGAGTGTGATACCCTTAAAGAATTTCTGAGGAGCTCTAGCTGGTTTTGCTCAGTGGACAGGAGTCAGCCTGTGGATGGAAGGGTCCTGTTTTTTGTTTGTTTTTTCCAGTTATTTGAAATTTTATAATAGGGAAAACAAATCTATGGGAGCAACAAAATTAAAATAGTTATCTCTTGTGAAGCAAGGTGATTAATAAGGAAGGGGCTTCTAGGATGATGGGAATGTTCTATATCTTGATTGGGGTTTGAGTTACAGACGTATATTGCATTTGAATACAAGAGGCAATGTACACTTAAAGTTGTGCATTTTGTTTTATGTAAGTTTAATAAAAATATGTAAAACAAATATTTCATGCTGAAATATTTATAAGTGAAGTGTACAGACAGTTTCTCTGAAATGCACCAAAAATAATATGGAAGCAAGTATAGTAAAACATTAATAATAGAATGCAGGTGGTGAGTATATTGGTATTCACTGCAAAATTCTTCAAACTTCACTGTATGTTTGAAAATTTTCAAGGTAAAATGTTGGGAAGAAAAGAGAAAGGAGCAAGCTGAATACGTATTTCCCACACAAAGCATGATTAACCATGTTAAAGTATACAATTAGTGGCATTTAGTGCATTCACAATGTTGTGCAATCACCACCTCTCTCTAGTTTAAAATTTTCATCACTATTAGGATTTTGATAGGGGTTACATTAAATCTGTAAATTTAGTTGAGTAGTATTGTCATCTTAACAAAATTAAGTCTTCCCATCCATGAACACAAATGTCTTTGCATTTATTTAGGTATTGTTTAATTTCTTTTTTTTAAATAATGAAAAAGACTTTATTCTGTATTTTTTAGTATTCTCAGAGACCCTGGCACAAAGGTCTTCTTTAATACCTCTCAGCAGTATTTTATAGTTTCTTTTTTTTTAAAATCCTCACCTGAGGATATGTATTTACTGATTTTAGAGACAGAGAGAGGAAGGGAAATGGAGAGAGAGAAGGGGGTCCTGGTTTTGCTTCTGGACAAGGGTTCCTCCCTAGCCAGGGCCCTGGTCAGGGCATGTGAAGGAGGCAACCAATCAATGTATTGTTCTCACATCAATATTTCTCTCTGGCTTTCCCTCTCTCTTACACTCTCCCTAAATAGCAATGGAAAACTATCCTTGGGTGAGGATTAAAAAAAAAAAAAAAAAAAAAAAAAAGAATTTCTGACACTGGTGAGAAAAGGTCAATAAAACCTACAGAAAAATCAAAAGAAAAGGGGGAAATGTATATAATCCATATAACAATTTATCATCCCCTACCTGGTTTGGCTCAGTGGATAGAGCTCTGGCCTGCAGAGTGAAGGGTCTCTGGTTCTATTCCAGTCAAGTGCACATGCCCGTGTTACAGGCTCAATTCCCAGAAGGGGTAGTGTAGGAGTCCACCTATCAATGATTCTCATCATTGATGTTTCTATCTCTCTCTCCCTCACCCTTCCTCTCTCTGAAATCAATAAAAATATATAAAAACAAATTATCAATGGCTCTGTTTTTTTGGGGGGAAATATGAATTAACATTATGATATATGATTTTTTATCATTCAGATAGCTAAAATTTAAAAAGATCAATAATATCTGGTGCTAATGAATATTCTAAAAAATACACTTTATGCACTATTGGTGGGTGTTATTTGTAATTTTCTACAAATATTTTATAAAGTAATCTAAAAATATTTTTTAATTTAAAATATACATAAAGAGCATTGAAAATCACATAAAATTTACAAGTTAAATTAAACAAGATGAAAATTTATTGGAAGGATATTATGAATGCACAGGTTTACAAGATTTGAAATAGGAACCAAGACAGTTCCTGCACTACTTGTAGCAAGAATTTTAACATACTCATAGCAGTAACAGTTAGATCAAAGCAACACTGATGAGAATATTAAAAAGAAAGCAATTAATATTTCTTCCATTGTATCAACTGTTAAGGTTTCATGCTCCCAGAAGAGTGTGTCACACTTGCTGAACTTAGTAATTACATGCCAATTCCTTGAGTGTACAAGGCAGTGAGAGGAATAAAGAAAGAAGTAACATTGGTTGAACAGTTACTAAATACCAGGCTCTGCTTTTAGCTCTTTAATCCAACATCTCATTTGATCTAAATGATTTTAAGATAATTTATCTCTATTTTGCAAATGAGGCTAAATAATGCTTCTATGATCACAAAGCTAGTAAGCAGTGGAGTTGAGATTTGAATGTACTCTGATACCTGAGTCTTTGATGTTCCTTGAGTATTTATAGTAGATATATAGAAATTACTTGGTAGAAATTGATATCCTACAAGAATCACAAAATTTAGGAAATAAAAGCATATCACCTTCCTCCAATGTATTCTGGTTATAAAAAAAATAGTAGAAATAAAATTCAAATGATAATTGCCCAACACAGACCTTAGCAATTCTGCTTTTGAGAATCTTTATGAAGTAGATAAAATTCTAAAATGATTATCAATGACCTTCACCCTGTATAATCTCCTGTTGATTGCTGAACCTGTGGACATGATGAGACATCATTCACATTATTATTTTAAATATATAGCAAAGAAATATTCCAGATGTGACTAAATTTACTATTGAGTTGATTTCAAGTTAATCAAATTGAAATATTCTGGGTGGACCTGAACTAATCCTATGACACCTTTAAATCTGAGTCAGAGACAGAGGAAATCAGAGGTTAAAAGTATAAAGAGGAATCAATATCCTCACTTTAAATATGGTTGGTTACAGCCATGTAGCAAGTACTATAATTATCATCTAGGAGAAGAGAGAAACTCCCTGGTTCAGCAATTAAACAGGCATCCCAATCCTATGACCTCAAGAAAATGGATTCCCAATAACACAAATGATTTGGAGTGGACACATCTATAGTGAAGCATCCAGACAAGAACACAGCCAGTAACACATTGATTTCAGTTTTGCAGGATCTTGTGCAGAGAACCAAGCAACACCGTGTTGTACTTACAGAGGTGTGAACTAATAATAAATGGATCTTGTTTTAAATTTCTAAATTTGTGATAATTTGTCCATCCATGCTGTCTCAAAGGGTAAGATTTCCTTTCTTTTTATGGCCAATAGTAATCCATTGTACAATGTACCACAGTTTTGTTTGTTTGTATTTTTGTTGTGTGTTTTTTTTAATCCACACATCTACTGATGGACACTTGGGCTGCTCTCAAATCTTGGCTTTTCTAAATAACACTGCAATGAACATAGGGGTGCATATATTCCTTTGAATTAGTGTTTCAGGTTTCTTCTGATACATTCCCAGAAGTGGAATTGTTGGGTAATAAGGCAATTCCATTTTAAATCTTTTGAAGAAACTCCATACTGCTTTCCACGGTAGCCACACCAATCTGCATTCCTGCCAACAGTGCACAAGGATTCCCTTTTCTCCACATCCTCGGGAACACTAGTTTGTTGACTGTGCTAACTGAAATAAGCCAATCAGAGAAAGACAAGTACCATATGATTTCTGTCATACGTGTAATATAATGAATAAAATGTATTTATAAGCAAAATAGGGACAGACCCATAGATAGAGAGCAAGCTAATAGCTGTTTGGGGGAGGGGGGATAGACTGAAGCGAGATGGAAGGATTGAGCAAAAAAGATAAAAAACTCATGTACAGGGACAACAGAGTGGGAGTTGCCAGGGGTAGGGAGGTAGAGGAGGGTATATACATGGTAATGTGAGAAGATTTGACTTGGGTTGGTGAACACACAGTACTGTGCACAGATGATGTGTTGTGGAATTGTGCACCTGAAACCAGTATAATTTTGTCAACAGGTTTCACCCCGATAAATTCAATTGAAAGAAAAAATGTGATAATTTGTTATGCAGCAATTAAAATCTAATATATTTTATTACATAAATAAAAGTACCAGAGAAAACCAAGATGGTGGCATAGGTAAATGCCTTACTTGCTGCCTCTCACAGCCACATCAAAATGACAACTAAAATACAGAACAACTATCATCCAGAGCCACAGGAAAGCTGGCTGAGTGGAAGTACTACACCTAGAGAGGTAAAGAAGAAAGCACATTGAAACTGGTAGGAGGTGTGGAGGTGTGGAATGGGCTGGTCCAGCACCCAGGTGTACTGCTATTTTTTAGTTGGGAGGGAGATCACCTCTGTGGAGGCCACCCAGAGGAGCGAGGGGTCCCAGCCCCACACCAGACCCCCAGCCCAGGGTTCCAGAGCTGGGAAAAGAAGTCCCTATGGACAGTAAGAACTATGGATTGTAAAAACCAGTGTGGATTGGGGCTGAGTGACACACAGGCTGCTGGAGACCCATTTGCTCCTCTTTAAAGGCCGGCACCATTGAATTTACAAGCTCTCACTTCCCCTGAGCTCCAGTGCTGGGCAAGGCTCTGGGGGAACCAGACAATAAGGCGAGAAACTGGACTATCTGGCATCGGGGCATGAACTTGTGGCCGGCTTTCTCCCAAATGGAAGTGCTCACAGTGGTCATTGTTCCCATGCCAGGACCTCCCCAGTGCAGGTCTGACTGGCAGCCATTGCTATTTGCTCCACCTTGGTGATTTCTGAGACCCAGCACCACCCAATTTATAACTCCACCCAAGCTGTGCACAGCAGCTTTTGCATATGAATGGTCTGTCCTTTCTCAGACTAAAACTCTGTCAAACAAGCTGAATCTGGGTCAGGGAGCCACAAACCTATCAATAAAAGGCACCAGCACCAGCCTGCCTTGCTTCACAGCTGGGCCTCATCTGGGCACTTCCAAACCCTATACAAAGAGGAGGAATCTGCAGATCCCTCCATAGCTCCTGCTGGATGGCCCCAGGCAGTGGCTTACTTTGCACCTCCCTGGAGACCCAAGATCCAGTGTACCCAGTGGTCAGTGTGGGATCATACCAGATTACAACTCCTCACATCCATAAGTGACACACTCAAGGGGCAGACTCAGTGAGCACCAAAGCCCCACTGAAGCAAGTCCTGCCCCATAAGGGTGTCTCCAGCACAGCAGCTCTCCCACTGTAGTCGTAGTTGGTTCCCATGGCCAATTGGCCTCGAGGTCAATTCCTCCAAGTGAGGCCAAAAGCAATCAAGGCTCAACTACAACAAAACTGTGTACACAGACCATAAAGGGGTGCACCAAGAGTGTCCACCTCAGGTGACTGGGGATGCTGAGCCACTGGGCCCTATAGGACACATACTATGCGAGACCACTCTATCAACTCAAGGAGACGTAGCAGCTACCGAATACACAGAAACAAACACAGGGGCACAGCCAAAATGTGGAGACAAAGAAACATGTCACAAATGAAAGAAATGGAAAAAAGCAAAATACTTACTGGATATAGAGTTCAAAACCACAGTTATAAGGTTACTCAAGAATCTTCTAGAAACCTCTGAGGCGGTAAGTGAGACCTTTAAAGATCTTAGTGAGAATGCAAAAAAAAAAAAAAAGGAAAAGGACCAGTCAGAAATTAAGCATACACTGACTGAAATAAAGAAAAATATACAGGGATTCAATAGTAGACTAGAGGATCCTGAGAATCAATTCAATGATTTGAAATATGAGGAAGCAAAAAACACCCAACTAGAAGATCAAAAAGAAACAAAAAAGAATCCTATATAATAAAAGCCTAATATGCTAAGTGTCCAGTCGTCTGGTCATCCATTCAGCCAATCAAAGCATAATATGCTAGTGATATGCTAAGGCCACTCAACCACTCACTATGATGTGCACTGACCACCAGGGGGCAGACACTGTGACCTATAGGTTACCTTGCTGCCAGGGTCCAGCAGATCAGGACTGAGCGAGATGGGCCAGAATTGCTCTAGAGCCCTCCCTTGGTCCCTCCCTGGCTGACCAACCTCCCGCATCCCTTCCCAGCCCCAATTGTGCACTGCTGGGGTCCCTCAGCCTGGACTGCACACTCTTGCAATTCGGGACCCCTCGGAGGATGCTGGAGACCTGGTTTAGGCCTGATCCCACTGGCCAGAAGGAGGGACCCCACTAGTGCAGAAATTCGTGCACCAGGCCTCTAGTCCAAAAATATGAAGATAGTGTAAGGAGCCTCTGGGACAACTTCAAGCATACCAACATCCAAATTATTGGGGTTCCAGAAGAAGAGAGAGAACAAGATACTGAAAACCTATCCTATCTAATAAAAGAGTAATATGCAAATTAACCATCACTCCGCTACACCCACAAGCCACGCCCACCAGTCAATCAGGAGAAAATATGCAAATAAACCCAACCAAGATGGCTACTGCCACAGAGAGCAGGAAGGAGGCTTGGGTTTCCCCAGAAATGGAGGAAGCCAAGCTTTCCGCCTGCCCTTGCCAGCCTAGGCCTCAACTCAAGGCTATAAAGTTTCAATGATAGAAGATACATAAACCCAAACAGAAATGGCGGCAGCCATGGAGCTGGAAAGAGCAGGAGGCTACGGATGCCCCTGGTGATGGAGGAAGCCAAGCTTTCCGCACACCCTGGCCGGCCCAGGCCTCCGCTTAAGGCTACAAAGTTTCAATTATAGAAGATACATAAATCCCTCCAAAAATAGCTGCCACCACGGAGCAAGCAGAAGGCTTGGCTCCACTACAGGCTACAAAGTTTCAATTGTAGAAGATAAATAAACCCCAGATACCAGGGCCACCACTTGGGTCACCAGGGGGCGTGGCCGGCCTGCAAACCACCACAGGCCCTTAACCCAGGCGGCCTCATGCCCCAAGGGAACCCCCACCCTGATCTGGGACACTCTTCAGGGCAAACCAGCTGGCCCCCACCTGTGCACCAGGCCTCTATCCTATCTAATAAAAGAGTAATATGCAGATTGACTATCACTCCAACACACAAGATGGCTGCCCCCATGTGATCAAAGACCCTGCCCGCATGTGAACACAAGATGGCCACCACAAGATGGCCAGCAGGGGAGGGCAGTTGGGAGGGACCAGGCCTGCAAGGGAGGGCAGTTGTGGGCAATTACGCCAGCAGGGGAGGGCAGTTGGGAGGGACCTGGCCTGCAAGGGAGGGACCCAGGGCAGTTGGGAGAAACCCAGGCCTGCAGGGGAGAGCAGTTGGGGGGGGGGGGACCAAGGCTGCAGGGGAGGGCAGTTAGGGGTGACCAGGCCTGCAGGGGAGGGCAGTTAGGGGCAAACAGGCTGGCAGGGAATCAGTTAGGCATCAATCAGGCTGGCAGGGGAGTGGTTAGGGGGTGATCAGGCTGGCAGGCAGAAGCGGTTAGGGGCAATCAGGAAGGCAGGCAGGCGAGCAGTTGGAAGCCAGCAGTCCTGGATTGTGAGAGGGATGTCCGACTGCCCATTTAGGCCCAATCCCACCACCGGGATCGGGCTTAAACGGGCAGTCGACATCCCTCGAGGGGTCCCAGATTGGAGAGGGTTCAGGCTGGGCTGAGGGACACCCCCCTCCCCCGTGAACGAATTTCGTGCACCAGGCCTCTAGTTTGAAGAAATAATGACAGAAAACTTTCCCTACCTGGTGAAAGAAATAGACTTGCAAGTCCAGGAAGCACAGAGAACCCCAAACAAGAGGAATCCAAAGAGGACCACACCAAGACACATCATAATTAAAATGCCAAGGGCAAAAGACAAAGAAAGAATCTTAAAAGCAGCAAGAGAAAAGCAGTTACCTACAAGGGAGTACCCATACTACTACCAGCTGATTTCTTAACATAAACCATGCAGTCCAGATGGGAGTGGAAAGAAATATTTAAAGTGATGAATAGCAAGAACCTACAACCAAGATTACACTACCCAGCAAAGCTATCATTTAGAACTGAAGGTCAGATAAAGAGCTTCACTGACATGAAAAAGCTAAAGGAGTTCATCACCACCAAACCAGTATTATATGAAATGCTGAAGGGTATTCTTTAAGAAGAGGAAGAAGAAGAAAAAGGTAAAAATAAAAAAATTATGAACAACAAAGTGACAACAAATACATATCTATCAACAAGTGAATCTAAAAATCAAATGAATAAAAGATCTGATGAACAGTAAACTGGTAAATGTAATAGAATCAGGGGCATGGAATTGGATCAGACTGACAATTCTCAGGAGGTGTGGGGAGGTGCAGAATGATATTGGACAAAGATCTTATATGCATGTATGCAGTACCTATGGACACCGACAGTGGGGTGGCGATGGCCTGGGGTGGGGTGAGAACCAGGTGGATGGGGAGCTTTGGGGGGAAAAAAGAGGGACATCTGTAATAATCTCAACAATAAAGATTAAGAAAAAAAAAGAAATAAATTACCAGTACTATGGACATATGTTCAATATTTATTGTACTAGAAAAACCTGAAATTAACCTTTGTGCTTCTGTAAGGAAGTCACTGGAAATGTAAAACATCATATTTTTTATAAAGTTTGTCAGTATTAAAATGACTAGGATTATATAGTGTTGAGCAAAGGTAGGTTTACAGTTGTTTATATGGAAAATAATACAATAATTAATAAATGATAACACAATAACATATTCTATGCTTCATGAACACACAATTGTAAATCAACTTTTGTCCCATTCTGTGTGTGTTGACATGTAAATATATCTATTGTATAGAGCAGGGGTGGGCAAACTTTTTGACTCGAGGGCCACAATGGGTTCTTAAACTGGACCAGAGGGCCGGAACAAAAGAATGGATGGAGTGTTTGTGTGAACTAATATAAATTCAAAGTAAACATCATTACATAAAAGGGTACGGTCTTTTTTTTTTATTTCAATAGTTTTATTCATTTCAAACATTTTAACAAGAAGAATGTAAACACTAATTATTATAATTTGAAACTTCAAAAAATGGAGGAATCATAGCACAATAACATACCTTATATTGAAGATGGCAAAGGCAAAATAAAATTGCCTAACAAAGGAAAGGTACAAAAGCCTTTCAAATTAAACTTAAATATAATAAAATAATTTAAAACTAAAACAAATAGAAAAGAACAAAATGTGTAAACAGTAAATTAAACATTTTCTTTAGTGCAACTTCCAAATTATGCCCGGGACGTAGATGTAGATGGCAATGTAGACTGGGTTGAAAGGTTTTTGGTCTCTAAAACATCAGCTTCAGTGGGAACAGTGTTGTTGGTCTCCTTTTTAGCTAATGCTCTGATACTGTGCTCTCCAGGGGCATGTCTCCCTACATCACCACGATAACGTGTCTACGCATTCACAGGGTGATGTCGGGGGATGCGTCCGTGGGCATTACAAGGAGCCTCTGGAAGATTGAGAGGTTGTTCCTTCTACTGAATGGGCAGATATAAATCCGCCCACTCAGAAGAAGGAGCTGCGGCCGTGTTTCCCGACATTGCCATGTTAACACTGCTGCTGGTGAAGGAGCGGAGGGGAGAGCAAGAGAACCCTCCGCTCTTAAGGCACCGCAGGCTGGATAGAACAGCCGAACGGGCCGGATCCGGCCCGCGGGCCGTAGTTTGCCCACGGCTGGTATAGAGTGAGAAAACTTAGTAGCAAAACTTTTATATAAGTGTATTTTACTTTTAAAAACTATATGTGTCTACTAGAGGCCCAGTGCACAAATTTGTGCACCAGTGGGGGCCCTTGGCCTGTCCTGCAAGATCGGGTCAAAACTGGCTCTCTGACATCCCCTGAGGGGTTCTGGATTGCGAGAGGGCAAAAACCAGGCCAAGGGACCCCACTGATGCATGATCGGGGCTGTGGAGGGATGCAGGAGGTTGGCCAGCAGGGGAGGGACCATGGGAGGGCTCCAGGGCATGTCCAGCCCATCTTGCTCAGTCCTGATTGGCTGGACCCTGGCAGCAAGCTAACCTACCAGTTGGAGGATCTGGCCCCTGGTGGTCAGTGCACCTCATAGTGACTGGTTGACCAGTCGACTGTATGCCCCCTGGTGGTCTGTGCACGTCATAGTGAGCAGTTGAGCAGCCTTAGCATATCACTAGCATATTATGCTTTGATTAGTTGAATGGCCAACTGGTCAACCGGACACTTAACATATTAGGCTTTTATTATATATGAGAGTGTTCAGCAAACTCATTAGTCAACAGTGCCAAATATCAACAGTACAACAATTGAAATTTCTTTTGAGAGCCAAACTTTTTAAAGTTAAACTTATTCTAATGCCACTTCCTCAAAATAGACTTGCCCAGGCTGTAGTATTTTGTGGAAGAGCCACACTCAAGGGGCCAAAGAGCTGCATGTGGCTTGCGAGCCGCCGTTTGCTGACCACGGATATAGGATAAATCTAAACATTTAAAAACATAGAAGAACACATATTAAATGTTTACATAGGTTGCCTCAGAAGGGTAGGGCCAGATTATTATCATCATGAGGGAATAGGAGCAGATTTTTACATTTTTTATATATCTCTGAATTTCTTGACATGTTACAATGTGTGTTACCTTTGTCATAACAATCCAATTAAAATTTAGAAATATAATGTTACAGAAGACTGGAAAAAAACAAGCCATGCTTAGAGAAAGGGAGTAACATTTTATTAAGTGCAGGGTTAGAGAAAAATGTGCCTTTCAAATTCTGGGCCCCCCACATGGAGGAAACCTTTTCTATTTATACTTTTCCTAGCTCTTCTGTCTCCCAAATTTGGAATGAGACTTCTGGGCCTTCTAGGAAAGAAGGCCTACATGCTGGGAAGGGGCTATGAAACCATATCTCAAGGCCTGTCCTGGTGTCAGCACTGACAACTCTGTCTGGGGCATAGTCCACGGCCTCTCTGGAATGGGAGTAGTCTTATTTTCCTTATTATTTAAGCAAGCAAGCATTTACAGAAACCAAAATAGCAGGGTTAAAATTTCAAACAGTTTTTATATAAGATGGATGCTTCAATAATATATTTTGAAAAATAACCTATACTTATAACTCAAGAGAACAGACAATTAAAAATGGAATTAATAAAGCAGAATTAATAGAAAATACAATTGGCACAAGGAGATATTAAAATTTATACATTTCAGATTCATGAAAAAACTGAAACCTGTGTAAACCTATGCTGTGTACATATTCTACAGTAGCAGCTTGAAGTCTACACACCCACACACATACACAAGTGTGCATATATATGCATTCATACACACTTGAAGCTATTTTCGGAAGTGTTTTGAAATGTTTGATTATTTGAATCATGTATAATGCTAATTTTTAGTTTTCTTACAGTATGGTAAGATAAAAAATCCTTCACAATATTCTACTGTTTGTAATTTTAAGTTTTCCCAGCTTTTGTGTTTGTTTTGCTAATATCGCTTTTTCATTATGAGCACATGCCCTTATTTACCTGGTTATTATATTTTGCCTTAAATATTGCTATGTTTAAGAGGCATTGCAACCTAGGAATAATATTTGAATTTTCTTGACACAACTTGGGCCATTCTTTAAATCTTTGTTTTCTAAGGCATATTTTTTAGTTCCATATCATATAAAGATATACAAATTGTGTTTTATTAAATTTGGAGTTCAATTCAATATCTATGTTAGACCTTTACTTTTCTGACCTTTTTTTGAATTTTTTTATTTTATCTTTCCCTGAAATTATCTTTATTTTCTATTTTTTATACATGTTTAGTAGATTTCAAAGCTCACAACCACGATTTCTCCTTTCTTTAAATCTTTATTTTAATTTATATGTAAGACAATTATAATAAACATTGGAATAATGTTATGCTTTTTTAAACAGCTTTATTGAAATATAATTTACATACCATGCAATATACTCATCTGTGGTATTTTTTCTAAGCCCTTGATTATCTGAAAATATCATTGTGTAATTTTTTAATTAAAATTTTTTTGAATTATTATAAATTCAGGTTTTGTAAGAAATAATATGGAGAGATTCTATGTACTTTTTACTAGGTTTCACTTAATGGTAACATTTTACAAAATTGTAGTAGAATGGCATAACCAGGATATTGACATTGATATAAACCACCAGTCTTTTTTTTTTAATTTTTATTTTTTATTATTTTTATTATTTTTTTTACATATGTTTCCATATTCCCCCATTACCCCCCCACTCCCCACTCATGCCCCACCCCCCTGTTGTCTGCGTCCATTGATTAGGCTCATATGCATGCACACAAGTCCCTTGGTTGATCTCTCCCCCTTACTCCCACCGACCCCCTCCTTCCCTGAGGTTTAAGGTTCTGATTAAACGACCAGTCTTAATCAGATTTCCCCATTTTTATTTGTACTCTGGGTATGTCGGTGTGTATGGAGGGGAGTGTTTAGTACAATCTAATTGTTTAACATGTAAACAAATATATTTACACAAAGGTCAAGTTCCAAAAGAGTTCCATCACCACAAGAATCCATCATGTTGCCTTTCTATAATCAAATGTACTTCCTTCCTACACTCCTCTAATCTCTGACAATATTTTCTTTATTTCTAACACACTGTGTTTTCAAAAATGTTATACAAATGGAATGATAGAGTATATAATATTCTTGGATTGGATTTTTTCACTCAGAATGTCCATAGAAATTCATCCAACATGCTATATGTATCAATAGCTCATTACTTTGTAATGCTGAATAGTATTCCATGATAGGTATATCTACCACATTTGTTTAAAACATTCACCCATTGAAGAACTTATGGAGTTGTTTTCAGTTTTTTTCTTATATAGATGAAGCTGTTCTAACATTTGTGAACAAAATTTTTATTTATCTGGGATAAATGTACAGGTTGCAATTTCTGGGTCATAAAGTAATTGCATGATTAGCATTATAAGAAAATGCTGAACTGGGTTCTTGGGGGGGATGTCTATATCATTTTACTGCATTGTCAGCAATATGAATGTTTTGGATTATCTGAATCCTGGGCAGCATTTGGTGCTGTCATTATCTTTTATTTTACCCATTCTGATAGATATGTATTTGTAGCACATCATGGTATTAATTTTCATTTTCCTAATGGGTAATATGACCATTAATTTTTTGTGTTGACTTGGCTGGGACATGGTACCTAGAACTTTGGTCAAACATTTTTCTTGATATCTCTGCAAGGGTTTATTATTTTTTTCTTTCTTTTTTAGTTTTTAGTTTTTTTTTAGATTAATATTTAAATAAGTATACTTTGAGTAAAGGAGATTTCCCTGAATAAAGTGGGTGAGCCTCATTCAATCAGTTGAAGGGTTTTATGGAAGAAAGACTGAACATCTGTAATAATAAAAGCACAATATGCTAATTAGACCAGACAGCTGAACAACTTTTCTGATGTCATTCCAGACATCCTTCCTGATGATGTTCTGGATGAAGCTGTGACAGCGGGGGCCAAAGCAGAGGCGGCCACAGCAGAGGGTGGGAACTGAGGCAGAGGCAGTTAGGGGTGATCAGACAGGCAGGTGAGCAGTTAGGGGCAATCAGGCAGGCAGGCAAGCAGTTAGGGGTGATCAGGCAGGCAGAGTGGTTAGGGGCGATCAGGCAGGCAGGCGAGCGATTAGGAGCCAGCAGTCCAAGATTGTGAGAGGGATGTTCGACTGCCAGTTTAGGGCCAATCCATAGTCAGACATCCCCTGAGGGGTCCCAGATTGTGAGAGGGTGCAGGCCAGGCTGAGGGACCCCCCCCCACCCCTGTGCAGAATTTCATGCACTGGGCCTCTAGTGTAATAATAACCTCATAAAATGAATTAGGAATAGTTTCTTTATTCTTATCTTCTGGAATATATTGTATAAAATTAGAGTTAATTTTTCCCAATTTTTTTTTTGTAGAATTCTTCAGTGAAACCATCTATTCTCAGGGATTTATTTTGAGGAGTATTATATTTATGAATTTAATTTATTTAATGGTTATAGGATGATTCAGATTATCCATTTAATTTTGCTTGAGTCTTGGTACTGTGTGGTTTTCCAGAAATTGGCCCATTCCTTCTAAATTGTTGAATTTATGAATGTAGAACTGTTCCTAGTTTTACCGTAGACAGGCATAGAGCAGGGGAATCCCCCCGATTGACCAAGATCATGGCAGGGGGTGTTTCTTACACTGAGCCCACCAAAAGCTATAAAGATGAATGGATAGAAAAAAAGTCCTCCCTTTCCTATTAGTATAAGAATGATGGGCTTGAGCAGGAAGAAAGAAAGGATCTTTGAGATAGAAGGAGATGAGATTGCTTTTTGAAAGAGGAATTCGCCATTCTCCCATATCCTGCAGCTCCTGAATAAAACCTCATTCCTTTGGCAGTAGCACCTGCCTCACCAGTTTGGCTTTTGTTGTGATAGGCAGCTAAAAGTCTGTGTTTTTTTTGTTGTTGTTGTTGTTGTTTTTTTCAGTTACAATAGTATTCCTTGATTATTGTTTTAATGGCTGCAGGATGTTTAGTGGTATCCACTGTTTCATTGTTGATTTTGGTAATTTGTGTCTTCTCTCTCTTTTTATTGTCTTTGTTAGTCTTAATAGTGTTTAATCAAATTTATCATTTTTTTCAGAACCAGTTATTTATTACCTTTTTTTCTATTATTTTCCTGTTTTAATTTTGTTGATTTCTGCTCTTTATTATTGTCTTCCTTTTGCTTGTTTTGGGTTTATTTTGTTATGTTTTCCCCCCTCTTCCTTGATATAGGATCTTAGATTATTTATTGGAAACATTTCATTGTATATGTAAGCATTTAGTTGTGTACATTTTTCTTTCAGAACTGTTTTAGAGGCATCTCACATATATTGATATATTGACTTTTTATTGTTATTCAGTTCTATGTATTCTTTTTACTTAATTAAAGCTTACTCTTTAACCAACAAAGTAATTAGAAGTGTATTTTTTAATGTCCAAATGTTCGTAGATTTTCTTCCTATTGTTTTAATTTAATATCACTATGGACACAGAACATACTGTTTGATTTCAATTATTTTAAATTTGTTGGGGGTTTTTATGGTTCATAAAATGGAGTACCTTTGTGAATGTTCTCTGGATAACTAAAACATTGTGTATCTTGTGTTGTTTGGTGTAGTGTTCTACATATATAAAATAAGTTCTGTAGATTAATTGTATTGTTCAGTTATTTTGAGATTTATTCGTGTTCAGTCTACTTGTTTTAACAGTTGCAGAGAGTAGGAAGTTGATATTCACAATTATAATTCTGGAATTGTCTATTTCTTATTTCAGCTTTATCACTTTTTGCTTCATGTATTTTGAGTCATGTATTTATGTTATTTGATGGGCAGAAAATTAGGATGATTACATTTTTATGGCAGATTGATCTTTTGTTATGTCATGTTCCTCTTTGTTCATTATTTTTGCTCTAATGTCTACTTTGTTTGATATTAATATGTGCATTACTTTTTTATTAATGTGTACATCATGGTATCTGTTCTTTAATTCTTTTATTTTAAATCTATTTTGTTGTATTTGAAATAAATTTCTTGTGAAGGATTATGTTTTGGTTTGTTTTTGTTCATCCACTCTGCTAATTTCTTTTAACTGTTACATGTAAATCATTTACATGTAATGTGACTATTTATTTATTAGGGCTCAAATCTGTCAATTTATCACTTGATTTTTGTTTTTCTTATTTCTTGTTTCTCTGGTTTTCTTTTCTTGTCTTCCTGTGAGTTGCATGAAAAAATTTTAAGATTCTGTCTTAACTTATTTACTAGTATAGTGTTTTAAAGTATATTGTTTTATATGGTTTTCTAAGTGGTTACTCTAGTTATTATAATATACACTAGTGGCCCAGTGCACAAAATTCATGCATGGGGGGGTGTCCCTCAGCCCGGCCTGCACCCTCTCCAATCTGGGACCCCTCAAAGGATGTCCTACTGCCGGTTTACAGGAATTGGGCCTAAACCGGCAATTGGACATCCCTCTCGCAATCCAGGACTGCTGGCTCCTAACCGCTCACCTGCCTGTCTGCCTGCCTGATTGCTCCTAACCACTCTGCCTGCTGGTCTGCTCGCCCCCAAATGCCCCCCTGCCAGCCTGATCACCCCCACTGCCCCCCGTGTCAGTGTGCTTGCCCCCACCATCCCTCTCCACTGGCCTGCTCACCTGCAACTGTCCCCCTGCTGGCCAGCTCACTCCAAACTGTGCCCCTGCTGTCCTGATCACCTCCAACTGACCCCCCTACTGGTCTGCTTACCCCCAACGGCCCCACCCCCCACCAGCCTGATCACCCACAACTGCTGTCCCCTCTTGGCCTCTAACCACCTCTACCTCGGCCCCACCACCATGGCTTTGTCCAGAATAACATCCGGAAGGTCTCCTGGAAGGTCTACCAGGCTAATTAGCATATTACACTTTTATTAGTATAGATAGAGGGTGGGGGCTGGCTGGTTTGCCCTGAAGGGTGTCCTGGATCAGGGTGGGGGTCCCGCTGGGGTGCCAGGCCAGCCTGGGTGAGGGGCAGAGGGCCGTTTGCAGGCTGGTCAGTGGCCCCAGTGGGGACCCTCACCCCATGTGGGTGTGGCCAGCCTGGGTGAGGGGCTGAGGGCTGTTCTCAGGCTGGCCACACCTCCTTCAGGGTGGGGGTCCGCACTGGGGTGCCTGGTCAGCCTGGGTGAGGGACTGATGGCTGTTTTCAGGCTGGACACCCCCCCCAGCGATTCAAGCTCCCAGCCCCTCCTTTTTTTTTCATCGTCTCCTTGAGCGGAGGCCAGGGGTGACTGGAAGCAGGTATCTGAGATTTATTTATCTTCTATAATTGAAACTTTGTAGCCTTGAGCAGAGCCAAGGGCCAGCCAGGGTGGGCAGGAAGCTTGCCTTCCTCCATCACTGGGGGCAACCCAAGCCTCCTGATCGCTCCAGCTCTGTGGCTGCTGCCATCTTTGTTGGGTTAATTTGCAAACTCTCTCCTGATTGGCTGGTGGGTATAGCAGAGTGATGGTTAATTTGCATGTTTCTCTTTTATTAGTGTAGATATGTAATTCATCATGATTTACCAAAATTGAGATTTTACCACTTTGATTTAAACGTGGAAACTATTCTTCTATTTATGTACCTTGACCCTCTCCAATTTTAAAATTAATTTATCTTAAATATTTCCTCCAAATAGACTGAGCACCATATCAGATGGTGTTATAAGTTGTTTCAATCATTAAATGTGATTTAAGAAATCATGAAAAGAATAGTTTATTACACTTGCCCCTACTTTTATCAAACTCAGTATTGTTTATTCTTTTCTTAAGTTCAAGGTCTTCTATTATCATGAACGTTCTGTTAAGACAATTTTATTTAGCCATTGTATAAAGATAGGTTTGCTGACAACAAATTATTCATTTTCGTCTTGACAATGTCTTTATTTCAAAACCTTATTTCTTAAGGGATATTTTTTTTTCATTTTAAGTCAGTATTGTTTAATGCAATATCATATAAGCCAACTAAAATTCTCTAGTTGACACATTAAGAGTAAAAAAAAATAAGTTTAATCATGTTATTTAACTCTATACATACAAATACCAAGTCCACGTGTATCAATATAGAAATGTATTAAATTTTGTGTGTATTTTATATTTACAGAACATTTCAGTTTCTACTGGTCACATTTCAATTCCCCAAAGCTACATATATCACTAAAAATTCTTTTTCTGCAAAAAATAAAAATCCATATGGACTTGCTTTAGGAATTTTATTTTTTTTTCAAATTTTTATTAAGGTATTATATGTGTACATGTCTTACCATTGCCCCTCCCCACCCCACTCCCATACATGCCCTCACCCCCCAATGTTTTGCATCCGTTGGTTACTCTTATATGCATGCATACAAGTCCTTCAGTTGATCTCTTATTTCCCCCACCTCTCCCTAACCTTACCGCTGTAATTAGACAGTCTGTTTGATGCTTTACTGCCTCTGTAACTATCTTTTTGTTCATCAGTTTATAATGTTTTTCATTATCCCCAAATGAGTGAGATCATGTGGTATTTTTCTTTCATTGACTGGCTTATTTCACTTAGCATAATGTTCTCTAATTCCATCCAGGTTGCTACAAATGGTAGTAATTCCTTCTTTTTTATGGCAGCATAGTATTACATTGTGTAGATGTACCATAGTTTTCTGATCTAGTCATCTGCTGATGGGCACCTAGGCTGTTTCCAAATCTTAGCTATTGTAAATTGTGCTGCTATGAACATAGGGGTGCATATATCCTTTCTGATTGGTGTTTCTGGTTTCTTAGGATATATTCCTAGGAGTGGGATTACTGGGTCAAATGGGAGTTGCATTTTCAGTTTTTTGAGGAAACTCCATACTGTTCTCCACAGTGGCTGCACCAGTCTGCATTCCCACCAGCAGTGCATGAGGGTTCCTTTTTCTCCGCATCCTCGCCAACACTTGTTTGTTCATTTGTTGATGATAGCCATTCTGACAGGAGTGAGATGGTATCGCATTGTCGTTTTGATTTGCATCTCTCGGATAATTAGTGACTTTGAGCATGTTTTCATGTGTCTCTTGGCCTTCTGTCTTCTTTCGAAAAGATTCTATTTAGGTCCGTTGCCCATTTTTTTATTGGATCATTTTCTTAAGGGATATTTTTTGCTGGATATAGATTTCATGGTTGAAAGAACTTTCCTTCCAGTACTTGAAAAGGTCCTCATAGTTTTTAATGAAAAATTTATTTGAGTTATTGTTTCTGTATAAGTAATGTGTTATTTTTCTCTAGTTACAATTAAGGATTTCTTCTTGGTCTTTAGTTTTTAACAGTTCATATATGATGTATGTTGGCATGGATTTCTTTGGCTATATCTTCTTGAGTTAATTCAGTTTTTTTGAATATGTAGCTTTTTATGTTTTGCCAAATTTAATACCTTTTCTAATATTATTCCCTCAAATAATTTTTAGACATTTCCTCTATCTACTTCAAGAATTCCAAATGTTATTAATTTTATTTTTGTTGTTGAATCACAGATCCTTAAGAGTCTAATCATTGTGTTAGTCTATTTTCTCTCTATTTTTTAGATTGGGGAAATTAAATTGATTGGCCTTTTTAAAATTCTTTATTGCTGAAAGTTTTATATATGTCTCCTTTTCCCCCCATGATTTGTCTTTAGTGCACGAATTCTATCTTCTGTCATCTCCAGTCTACTGAGACAATACTTTGAATTTATTTTTAAAATTTGATTGATTTGATTATTATTTTGAGTCCTATAATTATTCTTTTTAATAACTTTTATTTCCATGCAAGACCACAAAGAGACTCAGAGCTGCTGAAAAAGGGTTTGGGTATCTGAATAACAAAGTGTCATCTAAGGTTGCAGGAATTTGGTATGAATCACCCTCCTTGGCCCCACTGGCTCTTTATTCTGGGAGTGGAGTAGCTGAAAGAGTGCTAAAGTGAGGTCCTTTAAAGTACAGGGCCCTCATCAGGAGTCACTCTTGCCAGGATTTAAGGGCAATACAGTAGCCGCAATGAAATATAGATTGTATGGTTGGACAAAATATGCACTCATATGATTCAGTTATTGAAAATAAAAGATGTTTTCTACAAGTATTGGCATAGAAAAATGCCAATGTCACATGGTTAAGTATAATAAGGCATATAAGAGAATTGCTTTTTTGTCAAAGCAAATTTTCAAACATTACATATGCACATATTTCTCCACATTTGTGTGAGTTCAGAGTAAAACAGCTGAGTAACAATGTTGCTGTCTGAGAAGGGATGGAGATTGGAGATAATATTTATTTTTATCTATATTGAGATATATTTAACATCCAAAAATTTACATATATATAATATGTTTATTTTGATGAGTTTAGACATATACCAGTGATACCATCATCACAGTCAAGGTAATAAACATATTAATCTCATACTAACTGTCTTTACTACAAAAAATCAAGGGGTGCCCTGACTGGTTTGGCTCAGTGGATAGAGCATCGGCCTGTGGACTGAAGGGTCCCAGGTTCGATTCCGGTCAAGGGCATGTATCTTGGTTGTGGGCACATCCCCAGTGGGAGGTGTGCAGGAGGCAGCTGATCGGTGTTTCTCTCTCATCGATGTTTCTAACTCTCTGTTCCTCTCCCTTCCTCTCTGTAAAAAATCAATAAAATATTTTTTAAAAAATCAAGGGAAAGTAGGAAGTCTTTTTGGAGGTTTTATTTATTTTTTTAAAATATATTTTATTGATTTTTGACAGAGAGGAAGGGAGAGGGAGAGAGAGTTAGAAACATCAATGAGAGAGAAACATTGATCAGCTGCCTCCTGCACACCCCTTACTGGGGATGTGCCCACAACCAAGGTACATGCCCTTGACCGGAATCGAACCTGGGACCCTTCAGTCCACAGGCCGACGCTCTATCCACTGAGCCAAACCAGTTAGGGCCTTTTTGGAGGTTTTAGAGAATATTTTCTTTATCTACCTCTATATTTTTACATATTTTTTAAACATCAATGATGAGAGAGAAAAATTGATCAGCTGCCTCCTACACATTCCCCACTGGGGGTTGATCCCGAAAACCATGTACATGCCTGGTTTTCAGGCTCAACCCCTAGTGGGGAATGTGTAGGAGGCAGCTGATCAATTTTTCTCTCTCATCATTGATGTTTCTATATCTCTCTCCCTCTTCCTTCCTCTCTCTAACATCAGTAAAAACACATTTTTTTAAAAAGCCTGGCAATAACAATAAACAAGCAAATAAGCCCAAAACATAGTCATGTCCAAATCGCGATATAATTAGGGGTATATTTCACATGCACCTTAAGTCACATACTAGTCATCTGAAAGACATAGGGCAGTCTCAAAGGTTGTTTAGATCTGAGGACAAATAAATCCATATCATATGTAAAAGATACTTTTACTACACTACTGTTCTTTAGTTTTTAAATAAACTGTAATAAAAATTGAAGAAAAAGTTGTGGACTTACATTCAGAAGACCTCAAGTTGAACTGGTTCTCCATTTTCTAGCTGGATGATGTGGGCAAATAATTTTATTACTTGGAATATTTTGATCAATTGGATGACTATGGTGAACAAAAAATGATATGGGGCTTTCTTTGACACCTACTAGCACATGGCACAGTTGGTAGTCAATATGTTTCTTGAAATTATAAAAATATATTAGATTACTTCAAACAATTAAAAAAAATACATAAAAAAATAAATAAATCCCAGATCCCAGGGGCTCTGCTTAGGTCACCAGGGGATGTGTCTGGCCTGCAAACTACCACAGGCCCCTCGCCCAGGCGGCCCCATGTCCCAAGGGAAACCCCACCCTGATCCGGGACACCCTTCATGGCTAACCAGCTGGCCCCCACCCGTGCACCAGGCCTCTATCCTATCTAATAAGAGAGTAATATGCAAATTGACCATCACTCCAACACACAAGATGGCTGCCCCCATGTGGTCAAAGATGGCTGCCCCCATGTGGACACAAGATGGTGGCGACAAGATGGCCAGCAGGGGAAGGCAGTTGAAAGGGATAAGGTCTGCAAGGGAGGGCAGTTGGGGGAGATCAAGCCTGCAGGGGAGGGCAGTTAGGGGTGTCCAGGCTGGCAGAGGAGGGAAGTTGGGGGCGACCGGGCCTGCAGCGAAGGGCAGTTGGGGGGGATCCAGGCCTACAGGGGAGAGAAGTTGGGGGGGACCAGGCCTGCAGGGGAGGGCAGTTAGGGGTTATCAGGCCTGCAGAAGAGGGCAGTTAGTGGCAATCAGGCTGGCAGGGGAGCAGTTAGGCATCAATCAGGCTGTCAGGGGAGTGGTTAGGGAGTGATCAGGCTGACAGGCAGAATTGGTTAGGGGCAATCAGGAAGGCAAGCAGACAAGCAGTTGGGAGCCAGCAGTCCTGGATTGTGAGAGGGATGTCCTACTGCCCGTTTACACCCAGTCTTACCGAGTTCGGGCCTAAATGGGCAGTTGGACCTCCCTTGAGGGGTCCCAGATTGGAAAGGGTGCAGGCTGGGCTGAGGGACACACACCCCCATGCACGAATTTCGTGCACTGTGCCTGTAGTTTTAATAATATTGTGGCTGAAAAGGGGCCACATATTAAACTTACCAAGCTCAGGAAAAGCTGCCTGGTAGCCTCACAAACTCACACAGAAAGTAATCACATAGGATGGTCTAAAATTGAAACTTTTTAAATAAAAGCAGTTTATGGCAGGTAGTCATGTCGCAGGCTAGAAGCTTCCTTAATAAAAGTCAATCTTTACCTTAATTAAGCCTGTCTACTGTCTTTCTGCATCTACTATAACATACCTTTGGAATGTCAGAGTAATTTCCTTTTTATCAGACCCATCAGGGCACACCCAAAGCCTCTCATTTTTATTGTTATCATGTTAATTGTTGACTGTATACTATCCTGTTCCCAAATGGGTGAAAGATGCATGTGTCTATCATTTTTTACCCAATACCAGAGGTTCCCCAATTGTTTTTTTCTGACCCCTAATCTATCACCAATGGAATTCATGTAACCCACTTACCTATTCTCTCTCTTTTTTTAATTGTTTGAAGTATTACAAATAGTAGTACATATGTCTCCTTTTTTTTTTTTCCACATTGACCTCCCCCCGGCCTCCCCTACCCCCCAGTGCATGCCTTTACCTGCCCCCCCCCAGTGTCTTGTATCCATTGGTTATGCTTATATGCATGCATACAATTGATCTCTTACAGCCCCCCCCCCCCAACCTCCCCTGCCTTCCCACTGTAGTTTGACAGTCTGTTCAATGCTTCTTTGCCTTTGTATCTCTTTTTTCCCCATTTTTTTTTCCTTTAAAAAATCTTGCCTAGCCAAAACCGGTTTGGCTCAGTGGATAGGGCGTCGGCCTGCGGACTGAGGGGTCCCGGGTTCGATTCCGGTCAAGGGCATGTACCTTGGTTGCGGGCACATCCCCAGTGGGAGGTGTGCAGGAGGCAGCTGATCAATGTTTCTCTCTCATCAATGTGTCTAGCTCTCTATCTTTCTCCCTTCCTCTCTGTAAAATATCAATAAAATATATTTTTAAAAAAAATCTTGCCTCTGCAGACTAGAAATAAACATATAATTACAAAAAATGTTTGAGTCCCAATTTCAATGTCCAACAGTTCTGAGTCCCCGTTTCAATGTCAAAGAGTTCCTTATGTGTGTACATGTCAGCAATGATATCTGGATGGTGGGCACATGGTGGCAATGCAGGTCCAACCCTCTCTGGTTTGGTCCTAGGCAACCACCTGCGACGCACAGCTGATGACTGCTAGTGTGTCAAGGCGTTGTCAGCATCTTCCATCTCTGGACTGTTTCTCCTCTTATCTTAGTGGTTGGAGCAGACCTGTCAATTCCTCTGTTGCAGGAATCCACATGGTCTTGGAGTTGTTTTCTGAAAATATACAAACATATTCTCGACCAAAAGTTAATAAAGGAATCTTTTCTATATAATTGATTTGGGATCCTTTTTATTTTTGCCCAAATGATTTTCCTTTGTCTTACTTAGACACCATGTGTGTTTTTCATGGGTGTCTTGCTATTAGCATTATAAATGAAAATTAATTTTGTAAAGTAAAAATTTTCTAGATGTAATTTACTTATGGGATATTTTTCTTTACATGATATTACCCTACTATCCCCCCTTTTTTGATTAATGGAGGCTTTTGTAAATTTTATAATGCAGTCTTGATAACTTTAAATTTTAATTTTTTGCACAAAAATATGACTGCGTTAGTTTCATTGCATGTTCAGGAATTTTACCATGAGATGAACTACCAATAGAAATTTTAGTTACCACATTAGGAACAGCTTTTTGTCCAGTACAATTAAATTTTCTTGAGTATTCACTTATTTGAATTAGCCTATTTAAATTAATCTGAAAACTTGATTATTATTTTACTGTCAAATTTAATACTCTACCAACAATCTTAGTTTACCCTATAAATATTAGTGAAAGGATTATTTGCATTTTTGACTAGGCCCTGAACATTCCTGGTGCTAGGCTGGATTTAGATATAGGGCAGCTGCTGTCAGCCAAGTCTCTGTCTGTTACCTGGGTCCCAATCTGAGCTGGGCATGGGAAGTAAAGCAGCCATGGGGGCAGGAGACCTCCCTCAGACGGGGTGAGGGTTCAGGCCCCTGCAAGGTTGGGGGGGTGAGGGTCTGTTCCCCACCTCTGTTGACCCCCAAGTTCTCTCCTAATGGCCCCTCTGCAACTGTGCCTGTCTTAGGTTGTTTCTTCCCTGAGAAATCTTACCCGTCTCTGGCTAACCAGTCATCCTCCGGGGCCAAGCAGGGTGATGTGAGGTTCAATTCCGTCTCCTTGGTAGCCTATGCCCCCGTGGTCTCCATGCCCAGCACCTGCCTTGGGATCCCCTGGCCTGCTGGCGGGGCCCCAACACTGATCACATATCTCCGGGAACTCAGGTTTCTTCTACAGGGAGGGCCCAGCTCACATGATTGGGCAAGACACACCTATTCTCTTTTGATTATAATGTATAAGATAAGATGCAAAACTGCCATTTTCTGGAACATTTTCTCAATACATTGAGATTTTGCTTCCCAGCAATTGTCAACAGTTTGGATCAAATAAACTCACAAAAATTCTCTATAGGCTTGAATGTTACTTACATTGACAAGGCTGTGGTTTGTACAAATTTCAGAAAGGATAGATAATTACTAAAGAATACTTCTGCTATAGGCAGTTAGACAGACATGAGCAGAGCAAGCACAATGGGTCAGGTACAGACAGTCACCAGGATGGAAAGCCCCAGGTGCCTAGAAATGGACAATCAATTGTAAGGTGGGGTCTCACCCCCAGGGTGACTTTTCCTCTCCTAGCATATCACTGGTCACTTGGTTTGGACCCCCTGACCTTTCCTCCCTAGAAATAATATCTAGGCCTCAGTATTACTTCAGCACCAGGTTCAGATAAGCAACAAAACCAGCCAAGGCTGACCTCAGGACAAGCTGCATTGAATAATGACCCCCTGCCCTAATCAATCGGTGGAAGATCACAACCCTGAAAGGACACACCTGGAATACTACTGAATATTCTATTAAGATATTTCCCTGGGATCTCCCCTAAAATCTCCACCTTTAAAACCCTCAGGACAGAGGACCCAGTGGGGCTTTCCCTCCAAGGAGCATGCCCTGCCTTTCCCTTTCCTACCCTCCCCCTTGCTCTCCCCTTCCCTGCCTAGCATGTTACTATTAGCTTCCTCACTCCCAAGCTCCAAGGGCCCTTCCTTTACCTTTAAACTTGTTTCCTAAGCCATTTTCTCCTAGGATTTACTTTTTCTACCTCTGTGATTTTCCAAATAAATGTTCTCTTACAGTTTGGGTCTTGCTCTGAATTCTTTCCTAGCCAGAACCCAAGTACCAAGGTTGCTGAATCCAGGTTTAGTCTGACCACACCAGTCAGGCATGTGGTGCCATTCCTGCCACCTACAACACTTCTATTGATAATGTTTTCATTTCTAATATTTAGACAATGAACCAGGGACTTGAGAAAGGAGGATATTGAGAAAATTTAAAATATTGGACTAATTAACTTCTTTAAGTAACTATGCTTGAAGCAACGTGAGGAAAGAGATTAGTCATTTATTGGTTTATAATTTCATCCTTTCTATATAAGACCATAAAATTGTATTTAAGTATAAATTGAATTTATAAACAAGATTGTTGATAATCCCATTTATACACAATTTTAGGAAATATAGTAATAGACAAGGCTAATTTCTTCATGTCAGTGAAAATGTTCTTTAGAAAGTTTAATCAATTATTTACCTGACACTGCGGTTTAAAGATACCTATTTATCAGGTTTTTTTTTTATTTATTTTCCATATGAAGTACAAAAAGGTAATTGCTAGTCATTTGGATAACTCAAAAATTATCTGTAAGTGGTACCTTTCTTACAGTGAACTGAGATGAGATTACAATGTACTTTATTTAGTAACTAGAGGCCCGATGCACAAAATTTGTGCACTCATGGTGGGGGGCGGACCCTCCGCCTGGCCTGCGCCCTCTTGCAGTCTGGGAGCCCTCTGGGGATGTCAGACTGACGGCTTAGGCCTAAGCCATCAGTTAGACATCTTTAGCACTTCCGTGGAGGTGGCAAACTAGAATGTACAGTAATCTTACTATTTGACTCTCAAAAGTTGGTGCATTGCCCAACGGATGTGGCTCAGTGGTTGAGCATCGAACACACATGCACCAAAAGGTCACTAGTTGATTCTGCATGAGGCACATGCTTAAGTTATGAGCTGGATTCCCAGTAGGGCGGATGCAGGAGGCTACCAATCAATGTTATCTCTCATTGATGTTTCTATCTCTCTTTATAAAATAAAATAAAATAAAAAACCTTGGTGCATATACTAGTTTAATACTAAGGAAAACATAGAAGTAGTTACCTCCAAATTAATTAATTGTGCTGGTGTTTTATTTTGTTTTCCCCTCAGTTATCCAGTTTGGCTGTTTAAAGTGATCAGTTTATTTTTTAATGGCTAAACATTCAGGCTCACTTTTGGGTAAATGTGATGCTGCCTGGAAAAAAAAAGAGGATATATAGGTTGATACTTAAAAATTTTTTGATCCCTTGTGAACAAAATTAAATTGGCTACTGAAGCAGCCAAAAAAATGGTAAAGTTCTCTAGAGTGACATCAGCAAGATGTCAAAATAGAAAGTCCCAAATAATTTTCCTCCATAGATATTCTGATTTAAAAACAATATAGGGACAAAAATACCCTCATGATAATTCTAGACTCAAGTAGTGGCAGTACTTGAGGTGAGCACAAAACTGAAAACAGCTGCACTGAAACAGGTAAGAGCAATTTCACTTTACCATGACCAGCCCCTCCCCAAGCTGGTACAACTCAGCACCAGGAGAGAATACCCAGGCTAATTAATTCCTCATGGGGGAATAGAGGGAAAGGAGACAGAAGAAGAAGCATGCATCTAACATTGTAGCTTTAGGAAAAGCCACCCAAAGGCCTGGTTTCTCTCTGTCCTCATTGAGAACACTGATGGAACCAAAATAATATGGATGCTTGAAGGTTACAGAGAACAAGAAATAGTAGGGGTAGATTGCTACTGCTCCAGAGGACACACAGCACATTAGACAGAGACCATTACAGCTCAACAGCCTCTTCCTTGGGCGGGGGAAGAGAATAGTGGAACATACAGTGTACGTTAGATGGGACCCAGTATGTTCTAGAAGCCCGGATGCTGCTCAGAACATAAGAGAGCTGGATTACTTATAGGAGCTCCAGATAATAAGCAGTACATACCTCAGACAGAAAAAAAAAAGGAACAAGAGACTATAAACTCCAGGAAAAGAAACTGGCAAGCCTCTCTATTAAGAAATTTTATGTACATACCTAGAGAAGTCTTATCCTCCCAAAAATGTTTTCAGAAGCCCCAGCTATATGAAAATATAGCTGGGATGATTGGTGAGGCTCTTTTTCTGTACAAGCCAGTCTATACAATCTGGGAGAGGGTGATAATTTTTCAAATGTGCAAATGCCAGCAAAAAGTTATGAGAAACACAAAGAAACAGAAAAACATGACTCAAAGGAACAAAATAAACCTATGGAAATGAACACTAAAGAAATGGGGGTATATGAATTACCAGACAAAGAATGCAAACTCTCATAAGGATGCTCAATAAATTTAAGAAAAACAAATCATAAAAGAAAATGAGGTAAGGGGGAGAGATCAACCAAAGGACTTGTATGCATACATACAAGCCTAACCAATGGACAATAACATCAGGGGAGTGAGGGCATGAGTGAGGGGATGGGGGGCAATGGGGGGATAAGGACACATGTAATAGCTTAATCAATAAAGAAAGAAAAAAAATGAGACTACCAACAAAGAGACTGAAAATATAAAAACTAACCAAATATAAATTTTGGAGGTGAAGAATATAATAATTGAGTTGAAAAACTCACTAGAGAATTCAGTATCAGATTTGATTAGGCAGAAGAATAAAAATCACTCAAAGACAAGTGATTTCAAATTATTCAGTCACAGGAACAAAAAGAGCCCGTGTGCCTCAGTGGTTAAGCTTCACCCATTGACCTGTGAACCAGGAGGTCACTGTTCTATTCCTGGTCAGGGCATATGTCTGGGTTGTGGGCTCAAACCCTGGTAGGGGGCCTGTAGGAGACAGCTGATCAGTAATTCTCTCTAATCATTGATGTTTCTATCTCTCCCTTCCTCTCTGAAATCAATTAAACTAGATGTTAAAAAAAGAAAAGGAATAAAGAAGAGTGAAGAAAGCCTAAGAGACTTAATGAGACACCATCAAGTGAAACAACATCTATACTAATAAAAGGGTAATATGCTAATTAGAGCAGGCCAACCGGCCATCTTTCAGATGTCCGATTTCCTTCTGGACAAAGCCATGGTGGTGGGGGCCGAGGCAGAGAGGGCAGTTGGGGGTGAGATCAGGCCGGTAGGGGACGGCCATTGGGGGTGAGATCAGGCTGGCAGGGGAAGGAAGTTGGGGGCAACCAGGCCAGCAGGGGAGGGCAGTTGGGGACAAGATCAGGCCTGCAGAGGAGGGCAGTTGGGAGCAAAATCAGGACGGCAGGGGAGGGCAGTTAGGGGTGATCAGGCAGGCAGGAAGTGAGATCAGGCTGGCAGGGGTGGGCAATTAGGGGTGATCAGGCAGGCAGGCAGAAGCAGTTAGGGGCAATCAGGCAGTCCAGCAAGTGAGCAGTTAGAAGCCAGTGGTTCCAAATTGGCTGACATCCCCCAAGGGGTCCCTGATTGGAAAGGGTGCAGGCTGTGCTGTGGGGAACCCCCTCCCACAACCCAGTGCATGAATTTCATGCACCGGGCCACTAGTTTGCATTATAATAACTGAGTTGAAAAAACTCACTAGAGGGAGAAGAGAGAGAAAGTAGAAGAATGTTGATTTAAAGAAATAATAGACAAATCTTCCCAAACCTGGGAAAGGAAATGGGCACTAGATTAAAAAAGCACATGCAGAAAGCTGGTCCAAATCTGGAGCATTCACTGGTGAAATCTACCTAACATTTAAAGAATAACTCCAATCTGCAAAGTGTTCCAAAAAATACTGAAGATAAGGAAATGCTTCCAAACACATTTTCTGAGGCCAGCCTTATTCTGATACCAAAGCCAGACAAAGACAGTAAGAAAAAAAAGACGTCCACAGGCCATAATCCCCGATGAACATAGATGCAAAAATTTTCAACAAAATAGTAGCAAACTTAATTTGACAGGACATTAAAAAGATCACGCACAATGGCTAAGTGAGATTTATCCCTAGGATGCAAGGATGGTTTAATATATGAAATCAATCAATGCATCAATGTAATATACTACATACTGCTAAACAGAACAAAAAATAAAAATTTATGAATGGATACAAAAAAGAATTTGACAAAATACATGCCCTTTCATGATAAAAACATTTAATAAGCTAGGAGTAGAAGAAAAATTCTTCAACATAATAAATACCATATATGAAAAGCCCATAGATAATATACTCAGTGGAAAAAAAAGGAAAACCTGAAAACTGTTTTTAAGGTCAGGAACAAAGCAAGGATGTCCACTCTCATCCCTTCTATTTAAAATAGTCCTGGAAGTTCTAGCTGGAGCAATTAGGTAATAAAAAGAATTCATATAAGAAAAGAAGTAAATTTATTTTTGTTCACAGATAACATGATTTTATATTGATAAAATCCTAAGGATTCCACAAAATAATTATTAGAACTAGAAAAAAAATCAGTAAATTTGCAGGGCAGAAAACCACCATACAGAAATCAATTTTGTTTCTATACACTAGCAACAAACAATCCAAAAAGGCAATTTAAAAACAATTCCATTTATACTAGCATAAAAATATACTGAGAAATAAACTTAACCAAAGAGGTGAAAAACTTGTACAATGAAAATTACAAAACATTGCTGAAAGAAATAGGAAAAGACACAAATAAGTGGAAAGACATCCAATATTAATGGTTGAAATTATTAATATATTGATTAAAAAACTCAGGAGTATTAAAAATTGAAATAATAAGATATAATTTTTATATTAGGCAATCCTATCTAATAAAGATGGGATATGCAAATTGACCATAACTCGGCGACAAAGATGGTGGCACCCACAGCCGATAAGGAGGGAATATGCAAATTGACACAACAAGGCGAGAGGTGGAAGGTGGCTCCAGGCCGGAGCAAAGGCGGAAAGGCAGTGCCAGCAGCCAGGGGAAGGAAGGCCTATTCTTACATGAATCTTCATACATTGGGCCTCTAATATAATTATGAAAAGAAACTTGCACCAAATAGGAGAAGAAAAGGATAAGTACTGCTTTGCTGAACTATAAGGGATAGACAACAATGGTAGTATAATATTACTCATTAACTACAGCACAGCAAAACGTAGATATTTACAGTGATATTATTTTCCTGCCTAAGAGTCTGATTACATTTCATCAGCCTTCCTTTAAAAAAATATTTCTATTGATTTTTAGAGATAGATGAAGGGAGAGGGAGAAAGAGAGAAATCTTGATATGAGAGGGAACATCAATGGGCTGCCTCCTGCATGCCACCTACTGGGGATTGAGCCCACAGCCCGGGCATATGCCCTGACTGGGAATCTAACTGGCAATCTTTAGATGCATGGGATGACGCCTAACCAACTGAACCACACCAGCCAGGGTCACAAGCCTTCCTTTTGATCCATATAATTCAATGTAGCATATCACTAGTTTTTACGTGATATGCTGCAAATGGGCTCTACACTTAAGTAAATACGTAGCACAAAAATATAGACCTAGAAATATACCACTAAATATCTCCTTATGTTTTGTAACAAGAAGTTCTAATTCATGTATTATCTAAAAGGATTTTCATTTCCTTACATAGCTATTATCATTTCTGTTTTCTTTCTGGTTTGAGGTGTTTTTAAAAACGTATTCTAACTGAGAAAGACAAAAACTCTGTGATTTCACTCATGTGTAATATAAAACAAAAAGTAACAAATGATCAAATAAAAATATAAATTCTTAAATATAGACAACAGATCAGTGGTTGCTACTGGAAGGGAGGCTGGGTAGAGAGAGAATGAAGAGAGTAAAGGAGGTCAAATAGATGGTTAGGGATGGAAACTAGACTTTTAGTGAGCATGCTATGGTGTATACATATATTGAATTCTAATGTTGTACACCTAAAACTTATATAATGTTTTAATCAATGTTATCTCAATACATTTTTAAATGTTCTCCCTGACTTTTTAAAAAATGCTTTATTGTTTAAAGTATTACATGAGTCTCCTCTTTTCCCCCATTGACCTCTCCCCTGCGACCCCCTACTCCAAGCACAGGCCCTCACCCCACTACTGTCTGTGTCCATTGGTTATGCTCATATGCATACATACAAGTCCTTTGGTTAATCTCTTACGCCCTCACCGCCTTTCCTCATAGGTTGTACAGTCTGTTAGATGTTTCTATGTCTCTGATTCTATTTTTGTTCATCAGTTTATGTTGTTTATTATATTCCACACCCTGAATTTTAAAAAATACATAGCTTAAATGGAATAATAGTTGGGACTAAAGAAGCTGTGAGTGCCTACATGCTTTTGGACTTGATTTTTAAATAAAATATCCTTCTAACTGGATCTTGACTTAGCCCTAGAGTAGTTTTCAATTTTCCTGCTGAAGGATTTAGGAAAAACAAACAAAACAAACAAAACAACACACACACACACACACACACACACACACACAAAACTGTGTTTAATAAAACTTTCCTAGGAGGCTCAAAGACAGATGATATGATTTCTCTATGAAAAATTTTCTACTGGAAGCTAGAAGATACATCTCCAGTTTAACTTTGCTAACCTTAAACTAGATTGGGATGAAAAACTGCTTGCAGTCTCCCAGACAGTAGTTGCCATACTTAGTGAAATGTCTGCCTATAGCTGGGAACTTGTAAATGCCAGTTTTGGTTTTATTTTCAGTCGAGGTACTTTTGCATATTAAGATTATATATGAGTTGAGTATAAAGTTTGTTTCTGTTTCCTGTAAATTTTTTGAAGCAAAGTTGATCCTGTCTCTAACAAAATTGATTCTGAAAAATCAAGCAGGTTGTCTTTGTAACACTCCCATGGCATTTAAAAAAATGTTACTCCACATTGCAAATCCGAAGTGTCACCATAGAACATGTAGTGCTGCTTAGCACCTGCAAACTGATAATTGAATCAATGCAAGTGGATTTTAGAGGGTACCTTCCAAGGCCAAATTATCCTGGTGACATCATGAGTTTATAGTATACACATGAAAACAAAACAAAACACAGTCTCTTCTCCACATTCTGTCCCCATCCAAAAGCCCTTCCTTCTGCCTCAGCAATGTCCTATATCCTGGACAGCAGAGAAATGAATTACATCTGAAGATAACTGATCTCCTTCCATAGGGCATTATCACACAGCTGCAAAACTTTGATGCTCTGTGTCTATACACAGATGGTCAGACTAGAGGAAAGAGCACATGCAGATTTCTAGTATTGTGTTCTCCTGGATCTCTGCTAGGTTGGCTGACATGCTACAACAGCTGCAGCTCTGCCAGCATCTAGTTGGAATTCACTCATCTTTCAAAATATGAGATAGTTGAAACATAAGAGGCAATCTACGTACTTGGGGAAATTCCAGAATCCAGGTATAAATCACTGCAAACTTTGAAATCCCCCCTGCAATAAATTTACTGATCAACCAATTGTGCTCTTTTTTTCTCCATAAATTCTTCAAATCAACCTAATAAATCTGACTTATGTATTAATTCAGGTGAGAAAGTTTAAGGCTCATTTAAGTTTTCCAATTGCATTCTAGATCTTCAATTCAAAACCTTAAGTGAATGAAAAAGGATCCCAAGTCAAATTTATAGAAAAGATTACTTTATTAACTTTTGGCCGAGAATATGTTTGTATATTTTCAGAAAACACCTCCAAGACCATGTGGATTCCTGCAACAGAGAGGAATTGACAGGACTGCTCCAGCCATGAAGACAGAAGAGAAACAGTCCAGAGATGGAAGATGCTGACGATGCCTCGCCATACTAGCAGTCAGCAGCTGTGTGTCACTGCAGTTTGCCCAGGACCAAACCAGAGAGGGTCAGACCTGCATTACCACCATTTGTCCACCATCCAGAACTGAAATATCATTGCTGACATGTATACATAAGGAACTGTTAGATATTGAAATTGGGACTCAAAAGAACTTTTGGCCCAGAAAGAAACTCACTACAGACTGATTCATTTGCCTCTCAGCATAACCATTATTGCTTGTCTCATTTTCGGTTCTTGTAAGTGTATTTCTAATATCACATAATCTCACTCATCTAGGGGAAATAATGAACAACATAAACTGATGAACAAAAACAGACCCAGAGACAGGGAAGCATCGATCAGACTGTCAAACCTCAGAGGGAAGGTAGGGGAAGGTGGGGGTAAGGGGGAGAGATCAACCAAAGGACTTGTATGCATGCATATAAGCCTAACCAGTGGTCGTGGACAACAGGGAGGTGGGGGGCATGCATGGGGAGGGATTTGGAATGGGAATGGGGGGATGAGGACAAATATGTGATACCTTAATGAATAAAGAAATTAATGAAAAAATAAATAAAAATAAAAATAAATATTTTCAGTCACAAAACAAGACCTCATGTTGGTAGCCAGCTTTGCAAGGGAAGGATCAGAGATAGGCAGAATAGTTCAGACAAATCACAGAGAACCATGGAAACTTTGCCCATTTTAAGAAATGAATCCTTGTGGGAGATCAAAGCATGTACTTCATGCCATTCAGTAATAAATAACCAAGAACAGGAAAATCCTCATTTCATTTTATCTTTCTTTTTCTAACATTGTGTAGATTATAACATAAAAAAACATCAAAGCCTTTGTCAATCCTAGACAAGAACAGAATCATTTTGCATTTATTGTTTTGTTTCAAAATACTGAGATAAGAACTTTTCTATAACTTTGTATTATGCATGTTTTGGATTAGCCTAACTTTTTTTTTACTTCACCCCACTTTCTGATATAGTCTCTAATGCCAGTTCTCCCATCTTAGTTCCTACCCAACAGAGAACATAGCAGCCTCTTTTTAAAAAAAATATATATTTTTATTGATTTTTTACAGAGAGGAAGAGAGAGGGATAGAAAGTTAGAAACATCGATGAGAGAGAGACATCCATCAGCTGCCTCCTGCACGTCCACTGCTGGGGATGTGCCCGCAACCCAGGTACATGCCCTTGACCGGAATCGAACCTGGGACCCTTCAGTCCGCAGGCCGACGCTCTATCCACTGAGCCAAACCGGTTAGGGCCATAGCAGCCTCTTTTATAGTAAGTCACCAACTTTAGGTCAGATGCATAAGAATGCATCTAAATTAATAAGGTTGATACACTGCTTTCTACACTTTATACAAATACGTTATTACAGGATCATGAACAATCACGTGCAGTTCATGTTGTGGGGACTGTAGAATGAAATTTGAAGTATAGTTTGTCAAATAGATATCTTTATTAAGCACATTTGGTGCTCAAAGTGCTCTGATGGGTGCTAAAAGTCAGAAAAAAATTTAATAGACTTAGGTTGGCTTTCTGGAAGTCCTCTAATCAAAATAGTGAGATAATAAAAATATGCTTGGATAATTTTAACAAGAAAACATCTTTAAGCCTCACAAACACCAATAGAAACTACTCAAAGATAAAGCATTAGTTGGGAAAAGACTAATGTGGGCTACTTGACAAGTATCTTGAAACTTAGGTTTGAGGCTGATAGAGAAACTATACACTGATCTTGGAAATTTATACGTGGCAAAATGATAAAACCTATGTGTCCTAGTCACCTCTGGATCCTCACTGTATAAAAATATGAACATCATGACCACCATCTAATCATTTCCAGGATGCAGCAAGATATTGAGAATTTAGGGCTTCTCAAATGTAATAGCGGAATTTGGAGCTTTGCTGAGGAAAGCAAAAAGAAACAAAAATAAATCATATGGACCTGCAGAAAATATCTTAAGATCCATTTGGCTTTGTAGGCAAGACTTTATGTAGTTTTACATCTAAGGCGAAAACAATCAGGATTGGAGAAGGGCTAGATAAGTGCATGGCAAATGGTCTCAATAGTCAGTGAGGAGAAATGTTCTGTGAGCTCACTCCTATATTTAAGTAGCTCCATCACTGGTACAAAATTTCCTTCCTCTTATACTGTTTTACTTTCTCTTTAGCGGCTGTAGATTTTTAAGGGCTTATTAAGTGCAGTTTGATTTTTTATAGATTCATGCACAAAAATTTGATCTTTAGTTGTTTACCATAGCTTAGTCTAGTCAACAATTGCTATCCTTTGATTGCTATTCCTTGAACTTCCATTTCATTATAAATGGTGCACTTGAACATATTAAGTCATTTTTAATAAAATGTGTGAATATGAAATTGTAATAAATGCATCTGCAAGAGCCATTGATGTGTCTAACTTATTTGCTATAAATATATTGTAAATTATTTGTAAGATCTTCATTCCTGTATGCTATCTTTAGCAGGCTTATAAATAAATTATTACTTCTTTATACCTCATTGAGAACCACCTCTTAAAATAAAGCATCCATGCTTCCAATATAGCTTCTTATGCTAAATGTAGATCTAGCCAAAAAGGCAAAGTGTAATATTCCAAAACTAATTTTTGAGTTTAGAAAATCTGTGACTATGAATAGTTCTGCATTTCTTAGCAGAGACAACATGGGAAAATACTGCTCCATGTTTCTTTAGCAAAGACTGATTGATCATCACAATTCAGACACTTCAAAACATCGGCAATGTATATATCCTATATTCTCACATTTAGAAATGGAAACTGGTCCTTTTTCATAAAATGGTATTGCAGCTAACATACAAATTTGTCTAAATGCACCTGCATTTTAGGCCATTCCTTATCACTTTATTTTGCACATGTTTTTGTTCTCCTTAAGAGGCACATTTATAAGGACAAAGCTGAAAGTGTGCGCTAGAAGTAAATAAAACCAGGATATGACAAAATATATGTCTTTTCATTGACTCTATTTTCCGCATAGTCTCTACCCAAACAGCAGATAAGACCTAAATGAGTTTTAGACTTTAACTATCTTGAAGGAAATTATCATAGTGCAGTTTTTGTGGCAGATCTAATATATGAAGTACAGGACTCACTTTAGGAGGTACTATAGAAAACACTGTTATCACAATGACTAACAATAAAAAGGTAAGCTAATAGCTTAATTATACTTCTATGTAGTTTATATTTGCCCCAGCAGCTGAGGAGTTAATTATAGGGCTTTAACTTAAAGGTCTGGCTAGAACAAATGTGGACAATAACAAAATGTGTTCACTTTTGTAATGTGTCCAAAAATGCTTCCCAGGAACAACTAATGTCTGGATAGATGACAGAGTTTGGTTCCAGGTAGAGTTATGAGAGCTTATACGTTTTGCAGCCAATGGGTTTATTTTTGAAACCCTTCCACTCTGTGGTTCAGTTTTGTGGCATGTGTTCTACTGATTAAACACTTGCCTTCTACACAGCTTTGCCAATTCATAGATGTTTCCCTTTAAAATGAACAAGTCTTGAGAACTCAAATCAGAATGGCTCTCTTTCAAAAGGTCCATTCTGAGCAGCAACCTCACACTTTACCTGATCTCGTCTTCATTTAGTATCATTGGATAGACAGAAAGGCCCCAGCATTGATGCAAAGCTTTACAATCTGGCATTGCCTAGAAAAAAGCTGCTCAGCCTGTTTCTGTGGCTTCTACCACTGCCGTAGTATGTTACGCAGTGACATATTCTCCTTCTGCAGTTAATGAGTGATCACTATGGATTTAGACTTGTACCAAGAGTGCAGCTGCTGCTCTTACCCTGGTTATTAAAGTTTGCCACCATGGCCATGTGGTATAATATTGGAGCCATGGCCTTCATCTCAAAAAACAAACAAACACACACACAAAACAAAACAAAACAAAACAAAACCAAAAGGCTCTTTGGAGTAATCCAGAAAGATACCCCCAAAGTATTAATCTGTCTGTCCTATTTGCTCTTTATTTATTAAGTCAACTTAATGAATTTGGCACTTGGACAGCTTTATCAGAAACAACAAAGAAATGAATTCTCTGATATTGTGAGAAATACAAACTGGAAGCTGAGAAAAAATTTCATTCGTTTTTGTTTTTTGTTTTTTACCTTTGTATTGGTTTCCGGTGTAGAGCTTAGTGGTTAGACAACCATATACTTGGTGCCATGTAATAGTTATCAGAATATTATTGACTATATCCCCTATGCTTTACTTATATCTCCATGACTATTTTGTAACTACCAATCTGTACTCCTTCAATCCTTTACCTCTTTCACCCAGTCTTCAAAACCCCTCCACTCTGGCAACCATCACTCTGTTCTCTGTATCTGAGTCTGTTTCTATTTTGTTTGTTCAGTAATTTCTTAAGATTCCACATATGAGTGAAATCATATGGTATTTGTCTTTCTCTGACTGAATTATTTCACTGAGCATAATAGTCCTCTAGGTCCATCTATGCTGTTGCAAATGGTAAGATTTCATTCTTTTTTATGCTTAATTAATATTTCATTGTATATATGCTTTGCTACTTTTTTTTATCCCTTGTCTATTGATGGCCACTTAAGTTGTTTCTATATCTTGGCTGTTGTAAATAATGTGGCAATGAACAATAGAGGTGCATGTTCTTTTAAAATACTGTTTTGGGTTTCTTTGGATACATCCCCAGGAGTGGAATCACTGGGTCATAAGGCAGATCCATATTTAATTTTTGGAGGAAACGCCATACTATTTTCCATAGTGGCTGCACTAGTCTGCACAAGGGCTCCCTTTTCTCCACATCCTCCTTAACACTTGTCATTTGTTGACTTATTGATGATAGCCATTCTGACAGGTGTGAGGTGATATCTCATTGGGGTTTTAATTTGCATTTTCTAACAATTAGTGACATTGAACATCTTTTCATATGTCTATTGCTAACTATGTCCTTTTTAAAAGTTTTTTAATTTAATATATTTTATTGATTTCAGAGAGGAAAGGAGAGTGAGAGAGATAGAAATATCAATGATGAGAGAGAATCATTGATCAGCTGTCTCCTTCATGCACCACACTGGGGATCGAGCCCACAACCCCAGCATGTGCCCTGACCAGGAATTGAATAGTGACCTCCTGGTTCATAGGTGGATGCTCAACCATTTAGCCACACCAGCCAGGCATGTATGTCCTGTTTTGGAGAAATGTCTATTCAGGTTCTTGTTAGCATCTTGGATATGGAGTTTAATCCTCACTCTTACAAGGATGTGCATGTTTAGAGAAATATCCCTCAACTTGCTGCCGATTATTAAGCCTCCAGCATTATTTTTCGCATGTGCCTCTCTTTATCACATTTTTGCCAGTAGGGTTTCTGAGAAATGAAGAGTACATTTTGGCCCTATGTTCCTGCCTAGTAATGCCTTTCCTGCTATCAGAGGGAGACATCTGGAAAGGAGCATAATATACTTACTAATGGGAAGCAATTGTATTGAAAAAGGAAACCAACTTTAAAAAAAAAAACACCCAGTTGTGCCTCAAAACAGAGAGCATAAATCATAGTCCCCAAGTTACCAGATTGTTCTCCATGTATAAGCATATATAGAATTTTTAAAATATAATATAAGACAAAATTAAAACATAAGACATTAATATAATTAATTATTTAAAAATGTAGTAAGTACAATATCTCAAAAGATAAATCATTTCCTCCAATATTTTGCCTGTATTAGAATAACTCTTTTTTTTATTCCTTCTGTGAAACTAATTGTACTACTACTTGCTAATATTTCATAGAACATCAGTAAATCCTTAGCCATACAACTTCTTCAGGCAAATGGTTACAGCTTCACATAGCAAGATGTTTTCCTGGCTTCAGGAGCAAGAGAAGGAACACTCTTTAAAATTCATGAATGTATGTCATATATCCTAAGGGCAAAACAAGGGTGAATGTCAACGGAGTCCAGAAATATAGTATTCCCCAAAAAAATTCCAGTTGAAGATTAGATTTCATAAAGCATCAGACTTTCCTTACCTCTAATGTACATTTAAAGTAAAGGCCTTTGCAATGGATTTGATGGGATGAGAGACATAGAGGGAAGTGGGGGAAAGGAGGGGAGGGGAGAAGATGAAGGGCCAGGTGGATCTATCAAAGGACAGGGACATTGAAAATAGCTGAGTTTTGGGTTGGGCCCCCTAGCACTATGCAAGGAAAAAAAATGATCAACAAATAACTTTGACATGTTAATTATATCCACCTGAAGAACTGAATTTATTTTTGGCAACTCCTTTCTAATAAGGGAACACTTTCCATCTGATATTAGTTTGGACAATTGGAGAGCAGGCTACCCATAAACTATTTTTCCTTTTTGATTCTTCATTAACAAGAAAACAATAGAGAAAAAATATAATGTGGTTTTACGTTTTTCTCTGATGCTACATCAGTCTTCTATTTTCACATTATTTCCTTAAAGGAAAAAGGAGACTGAAAAAAACAAATAGGAGGAAGGAAACAGAAGATCAGTTTAAAGTGGCTAGAATAGCAACTCACTTGAACCTTTGCCCCAGTATTGAATTTAACCCAACAAATCACATTGGGGAATTTCTGTGGTATAAGAAAGTGCAGTTCATACTTTTTTGTTGGTATTATTTTAAGTTAAGAAAGAAAGAATATGGATTAAAAGGGGAAAAATAGCTTGAGAATCAAAAATCCTGCATTTGCTTTCCTCCAAAGACAGAATAACAACAAAAAGTCTAAATGGAATTTAATTTAGAAGTTAGAAGATTATGGAATTTGGTTGGGCCTTAACCCAAATCAAATTATCATTAATTCATTTTCTAACTCCTACAAAGTCTCAGATAATCAGTTTTCTTATCTGTTAGATGGAGCTAGTATAGCGGCTAACATAGCCTAATGAATGGAATTATTTTAAGGAATAGATGTGATTATAAGAAGACTGATACACAGCTGACATGAATCAATCAAATAATGTCTATTATTATTATTGTCCTCACAGGTTTCTACCCAAGGAATGCATAAATTATGAATGTGTCTTGCGAATTTCCAAAACTTGATCTATGTCTAGCCAAAACCCACAGAAATCCTAGATTTCTGTCACATTGTTAATATCAGGGAAAAATAGGAATTTGGGGAGGGATGGGGAAAATATAATAGGAAAAATGTAATCTCCTTTACAAAACTCCCTATCCCCTGAGAAACTAAATGCTACAGCCATGGCCGAACTGAAGCCACTCAAAATATTCCAAATATTTTAATGTCATTTTATCTAATGTTGGTGATGCTAGGATTGGATAGTGCTGCAGTTGTGCTTTATTTGCAATTCAGAGTCAGATGCAACTGCCTGGAAATTCTGTAATTTCCTTAGCCTATATTACAAATAACTAACAATAAAGTTGGGGGCCAGAATCTGTGGTCCTTCAAGAAATGATAAAAGAGATGCGATCTTTTTGAAGGTCATTTTTAGCCCAAATGGTTCTCAGAGTAAAAGCTATTATTACTCTGAAAAGTGGATGAGGAAAGTTTGCCTTATTCTTTAGGTGAAGAGGATACAGGAGCATGAGTTTTTCTATGTACGCATTTCCAAGAAATAACAAATAGAATAGAGAAACCAGAAATGTTAACTTTTTCTTGAGCCTCTCATAGTCATTTGATTATGCCCTACTTCCAAAATCCTAATTTCTGTACATATTTTATGATGTGGAATGAGTGAGAAGTTAATTTTCATGATTTCATTATCATCTTTAAGTTTGCCATGGTTCTGTGTCCTCTTCACCTAATGGATGAGGTGAGAAATAAATGAGGGCAATGGGAAAGAGAGGCAAAGACAGGATATATATGTATTTTGTGTGTGTCCAGTGCAAATAAGGGCATGTTAATGGGCTTAATAACTTTTTAAGCCTATCTGTGAAAATCTAGTGAAGTTTAGTTGTTAATAGCATGAGCTCTGCTATCAAACACTCCTGAGTTTGATTCCCAGCACTAAGTCAATGGATAAAATTACTAAAATCTATCTCTAGCACAAAAGAGCATTCAGTGATATGTAGCAGCTAAAAAATTATATTTATTTATTTATTTATTGAGAGAGAGAGAGAGAGAGATTTGTTGTTCCAGCTACTTATGCATTTATTGGTTATTCCTTGTATGTGCCCTGGCAGGGGGTCAAACCAGCAATGTTGGCATATCAGGGTGATGCTTTAACCAAGTAAACTACCTGACCAGAGCTGTAGAATTTTTTAAAGTCTTTTTCTCACCTTCACCATCTATGACACACTGGATATTCAAACCAAAAGCAAGCCAAGGGTATTATTAGATACGAACTAAATGCTACAGCCACTGGCAGAAGTAAATAGTCAAATATAACTGAAAATATGGAGGTTATAAGCAGAATAACTCAAATTGAGTGACTGTGTTGCACTTATCCCCTAATGGGAGGAGAAAGAGAGAGGCAGAAAGTGTCAGTCACTAAAATCCCACAATTAGCATGGTCACCTCCTTTTTTCACAGAGTTGGCTTTGATCTCCTAGGTCTTTATGCATGGCTAGGCTTCCTGCTGTTATTAGATGTACTGGAGTGCTTTCGGTTAATTTCTTAAGATATATTTCCCCCCTTCTTAACAACCTTTAATCAAAATTACAACACAATCTTACAAGAAAGCTAGTTCCCTTGAGGTGTCTAGCACCTGGTGGTTTGAAGAGTTGAGGAAAGTTTCAATAAAACTTCATTTTTTTTTGGCTTTGCCCTTCACTAGAATTCCCTCTGCTCATCAAAGCCAGGTCAGACCAGTACTCAAACTTAACAAGCTGTAAGTATAGTAGTCTCTTTGACTTTGTTAAAACTTGAAATGTCACTGGTGTGGATCAGCACTCTTTGCAATTAATTGTCTTTTTGCATTGGCCCTTTGTTACTCTAAATCAGTTCTGCTGACCAGGGTCTCCAGATACTGTCCTGCAGGTTATGCACTTTACAACTCCAGGGGATGTCATTCACATAGACTGTAATGTGAATATCGACCTCCTGGAGTTGTGCAATATGCCTGGCATTGCTGCTATTTACAGATCTACATTTGGGACTGAGGATATTGTTGCAAATTTAAGTTTGACCTCTATGTTCTTATTACTATTTTTAGATGGTATCTGTACTTTAATTATTAGTTTCAAAGAGATAATGTAAAGCAAGGATAGTGGATAACATGTTACTTTAATTTCCTCCTTAGGCAGTAATTGGAAGATTTAAAAAATATATTGACTTGACAGCTGAAAAATAAGCATAGTAGGAAAATGTTGATATCCACTTGATTTGGCATATGGACTATGCTGATGGAAAATTTTCAGTGTATTTGGTGTGACTTACAGTTTGTTCTCAGAAATTGTTTGAAAAGCATATGATTTGAATTGGATTGGTTTGGAGAGAATGTTTTTTTGGAGCATGACTCCCTGTGGACACATCTCTTAAGAACCACCCTTCCATAGACCCATCTGGCTGCATTATAGAATTTCTTGAAGAATGGTATACTTGTCAGTACTGACATGTGGACATGAAGGAGGAGATAGAGTCAGACAGAGACTGAGACACTGACAAGTAAGAACAGAGAAACAGACTGAGATACAATGTAATTATTATAGCATGATTAAATTATTTCAGTAAAATTTCATTGAGCACATAATATACACAGGTACTATGGAAGAGAGATAAATGATGAATAAATGGAAGTTTCATTCCTAAAGTCAGTGTTTTATAAGTTGCTAAGCCCACCAACTTTAGAGTCGGGCCCCTTAATTTTTAGTCAACATTTTTTATATGTATAACATTAGAAACTTTACTTAAGCTCTCTGTGCTTCAGTTTTCTTAACTATAAAGTGAGAATCATAAAAGTAATTTCCATACCAGGTTGTTGTGAGGGTTAGGCAATGTAATCCATGTAAAGCACTAAGCTCAGTGTCTGAATAAAACAGCTATATTTATTAGAACAATTATTACAGCAATAACAATCCTATGTAATAAAAGAGTAATATGCAAATTGACCATCACTCCAACACAGAGGATGGCCGACCCCATGTGGTCAAAGATGGCAGCCCCCATGTGAACACAAAATGGCAACCACAAGATGGCTGGCAGGGGAGGGCAGTTGGGGGTGACCAGGCTGGCAAGGGAGGGCAGTTAGGGGTGACTGGGCCAGCAGGGGAGGGCAGTTGGGAGCAACCAGGCCTACAGGGAAGGGCAGTTAGGGGCGACCAGGCCAGCAGAGGAGGCAGTTAGGGGCAATTGGGCCAGCAGGCCAGCAGTTAGGAGTCGATCAGGCTAGCAGTGGAGTGGTTAGGGGGTGATCAGGCTGGCAGGCAGAAGTGTTAGGGGCAATCAGGCAGGCAGACAGGTGAGTAGTTGGGAGCCAGCAGTCCTGGATTGTGAGAGGGATGTCTGACTGCCCCACCGGGATCGGGCCTAAATGGGCAGTTCGACATCCCTCAAGGGGTCTCAGATTGGAGAGGGTGCAGGCTGGGCTGAGGGACACACCCTCCCTGTGCAAGAATTTTGTGCATCTAGGCTCTAGTAATTAAGAAATAGCATAGTAGAGCAATAAAGAGCATGAGCTCTGAACCATAATGGCTTTGAGTCTTAGCTCTAAAATTTTGCATTGTGTGATCCTAGAAAAGTAAAGTATCTCTCTGTGTTTCAGTTCACATCTCTTCTAGCCATGAGAGTTAAATGAGTTGATGCATTTAAAGTTCTTTAAAGAATACCTTGCCCATAGTATGCACTCACAAAATGTTAGCTATTATTATTAAGGATATATGAATCTTTCATGATGGGTTGAGTTTCCTCCCAAATATATGTCTATGTCCTAACTCCCTGTGATATTTTGATTTATAATAAGAAATAAGTATTTGATCTTCATCTCCATTTCTGGCTCACAGCTCCTAAAACCCTTGAGATTTTCTAAGTGTGGAGAGTGAAAAAGGTATTTTATTATATTAATGAGTTGACTTTTGGACCTCACTCAAGGGTGGGGGCTTGTTGCCAGAAGGAGACAAATTGCAACTTTCATCCCTTGATTTCTGGGGAGTGGAGAGAGGCTTGAGGTTGAATTAACCAATGGCCAATGACTTAGTCCAGTAGTCGGCAAACTGCGGCTCGTGTGCCACATGCGGCTTTTTGGGCCCTTGAGTGTGGTTCTTCCACAAAATACCATGACCTGGGCAAGTCTATTTTGAAGAAGTGGCGTTAGAATAAGTTTAAGTTCAAAAAATTTGGCTCTCAAAAGAAATTTCAATCGTTGTACTGTTGATATTTGGCTCTGTTGACTAATGAGTTTGCCGACCACTGACTTAGTCAATTATGGCTATGTAATGAAGCCTTCATTTAAATCCAGAGAAACAGTCCAGCAGCCCTTCTTTTTCAGAGAGCTTCCACATTGGGAAACCAGAACACTTTCACATGCCACAGTGATAGGCCTCAAGCTTCACAAGGAGAACTTTATGTGTTTGGAACCTTGCCCTATGCATCTCTACATCTGGCTGCTGATTCCTCTCCTTCAATGTCCTTTGTAATAAATCGGTAATCTAGTGAAGAAACACGTTTTCTTGAGTTCTGTGAACCATTCTAACAAATTAATCAAACCCAAAGAGGGGGTTGCGGGAACCTCTGATTTAAAGCCAGTCAGTCAGAAGTACAGGTAACAACCTGGATTTGCAACTGGTGTCTGAATTGACTTGACAAGGAGGGGGTCTTGAGGACCTCCAATCTATTGCTGGATGTTCAGAAGAACAGGTAACAACCTGGGCTTTTCATTGGCATCTGAAATGGAGGGCAGTCTTATGGGATTGAGCCCTTTTACCCATGCAATGTGATTCTATCTCTAGGTAGATAATATCAGAATTTTTTTTTATTTTAATAAATCTTTATTCAGATTATTACGATTGTTTCTCCTTTTTCCCCCCATAGCTCCCCTCCACCCAGTTCCCACCCCACCTTCTGCCCTTACCTCCCCCACACTGTCCTCATCCATAGGTGTATGATTTTTGTCCAGTCTCTTCATGAACCCCCCATACCCCTTTCCCCTGAGAATTATCAGCCCACTCCCTTTCTATGCCCCTGATTCTATTATATTCACCAGATTATTCTGTTCCTCAGGTTTTTAATTCACTTGATTTTTAGGTTCACTTGTTGATAGATATGCATTGGTTGTTCATAATTTTTATCTTTACTTTTTTCTTCTTCCTCTTCTTTAAGAATACCTTTCAGCATTTCATATAATACTGGTTTGGTGGTGATGAACTTCTTTAGCTTTTTCTTATCTGTGAAGCTCTTTATCTGACCTTCAATTCTGAATGATAGCTTTGCTGGGTAGAGTAATCTTGGTTGTAGGTTCTTGCTATTCATCACATTGAAAATTTCTTGCCACTCCCATCTGGCCTGCATAGTTTCTGTTGAGAAATCAGCTGACAGTCGTATGAGTGCTCCCTTGTAGGTAACTAACTGTTTTTCTCTTGCTGCTTTTAATATTTTCTCTTTGTCTTTTGCTCTTGGCATTTTAATTATGATGTGTCTTGGTGTGGTCCTCTTTGGATTCCTTTTGTTTGGGGTTCTGTGTGCTTCCTGGACTTGTAAGTCTATTTCTTTCACTAGGTGGGGGAAGTTTTCAGTCATTATTTCTTCAAATAGGTTTTCAGTATCTTGCTCTCTCTCTTCTTCTGGCACCCCCATAATTCTGATGTTGGTACGCTTGAAATTGTCCCAGAGTCTTCTTACACTATCTTCAACTTTTTGGATTTTTTTTTTTTTTTTGCTTTTTGCTTTTTCGGTTGAGTGTTTTTTGCTTCTTTGTATTTCAATTCTTTGACTTGATTCTTGTGTTCCTCTAGTCTGTTTTTGGGTCTCTGTATGATATTTTTTATTTCAGTCAGTGTATGTTTAATTTCTAGTTGGTCCTTTTTCATATCTTCGAGGGTCTCATTATATTTATCAGCCTTTTCTAGGATATTCTTGAAAAGCCTTATAACCGTGGTTTTGAATTCTATATCCAGTCGTTTGTTTTCCTCCATTTCTTTCGTTTGTGATCTGTTTCTTTGACGCCGCATTTTCATTGCTTCCCTGAGTTGGTAGGGTAAATTTGTGTGCTAGGTTTCCTATATGGCCCAGTGGGTCGGCCTCCCCAGTTAACCTGAGGTGGACACTCTTGGTGCACCCCTTTGTGGACTGTGTGTACAGCCTTGTTGTAGTTAAGTCTTGATTGTTGTTGGTATCACTGGGAGGAATTGACCTCCAGGCCAGTTGGCTGTAAGGATCAGCTGCGTCTATGCTGGGAGAAGTTCGGTGCTGGAGACAGCCTTATAGGATTAGACTTGCCAAATTGCAATAGCCTCTGTGCTCGGCTTGGATGGGGTGGAGTCTCAGGGTGGAGCAGACAGTCTTGGCTTCCCGGCAGCCTTGCCCTTGCGCGCACGTGCAGACCTCTGCCTTCCCCGGCTCCCGAGTCTCCGCCCGAGAGTCCAGATTCCCCCCACAAGAGTGTGGGTCCCCAGGGGCTCGCCTGGAACTGGGGTCCAGTGCAGTCAGAACTGGGGCTCAGTGCGGTCAGGAGCCTCAGACTCCTTTCCACTAGGGAAAGCCTGTGGCAACCTCCGCAGCCTTTGTGCGCAATGGCACGCTGCGCCTTCAGACTTCTGCCTTCCCCAGCTCCCGAGTCTCCGCCCGAGAGTCCAGACTCCCCCTGTAAGAGCATGGGTCCCCAGGGGCTCGCCCGGAACTGGGGTTCAGTGCAGTCAGAACTGGGGTTCAGTGCGGTCGGGGGCTTCCTTCCCCCTTCCGCCAGAGAAAGTCAGCCAGGCTCTCAGTCGCCCTTCCTCTCTGCGAGCACAAAGACCCTTTGCAGTACCTACAATTCTCTGTGAGCATTTCTCTTTCCTTCTAGTTGTAGAATTTTCACTCAGCCAGCTTTCCTGTGGTTCTGGATGGTGTCCGTTCTGTCTTTTGGTTGTAGTTTTGAAATTGTTGTGCGAGGCAGCAGTTTAGGTGTTTACCTATGCCGCCATCTTGGTTTCTCCCCAGTTTTATATTGTTTTTTCTAATATCAGAATTGAGTTGAATTTTTAGAAACCCTGCTGTAGTCTTAGAATTGATCGTTAGTGTGGGGAAGCTTTCACACACATATTGGAATTGGTTCTAGGAAACCTTTTTACCACCACCCCCCCACACACACACACAACTTTGCATGTGACTTTATTTGGAAATAGGGTCTTTGCAAATGTAATTAAGGATCTCAAGATGAGATCATACTAGATTTATGGTGGGCCCTAAATCCAATGACTGGTGTCCTCATAAGAAAGGAGAGGTAGATTTGAGATTCAGAGGTACAGGGGAGAAGTCCACATGAAGATGAAGGTCGATATTGGAATTATATACCATAAACCAAGGAAAGCCAAGAGCTAAAAGAAGCTAGAAGAGGCAAGAAAGGATTAACCCCTAGAGACTTCAGGGGAAGTACAGCCCTGGTGGCATCCTGATTTCTGACTTCTAGTCTCTAGACTGGGTGTGAGAGAATAAGTTTCTGTTGTTTAAAGCCACCAGGTTTGTGGTAAATTTCTTGCAGTAGCCCAAATAAACTAATAGATTTTCCATTACTTCCATTTACCACTCTTAAAAATTTAGTTAACGTTGCCTTTTATTTTGAGAGATCTATCTTTAAATTGTAGAAAAATTATAAACTTTTTAGTAACTTTTCTTTTCAAAGCCCAAATTTATATATATATATATAATTTGTTTCCTGTTAGGGACATTTGGAATGCTTCTTTGCTCTACACAAATGTACCTAAAATTTTGACTTATCTATTCACAAATATTTAATATATTTAACAAATATTTTCTGAGTGCCTACTATGTGTTAGATATTATATAGGAAGCAATGATACAGTCCTATCATGAAAGAGCTCACAATCCAGTAGATAAAGATGCTGAGGACTTGGGCTCTTCTGATTTTAGAATCTTCCCAGAGTTCCATGGTATCTTATGGGTCCTAGGATACTAAGTCAATGATGAATAAATGAAAGTTTCAATCCAGTGATCTGTGTCCCCTTTACAGATATATTGGGTGTTGCCCAGGCATGTGTGATTTTTTTAGACCTTGGCATATCATTGGACTAAGGTTTGGGTATCGCTGGTCTAGTCCAACTTCATTCCCTACACATTGTGAAAGTTAATAAACAGAAAACACATTTAAAATGAAGTTGGGAGTCTAGAAGAGATCATGCATGTGTCATTCAATTCATACTACTGGCCCAAACAGGAGGAGATAAACCTTGCAACTCTGATAAGAAGTTATATTACTTTATTTCCTCAGCAGAAGGAAGAAAAGACTCCTCTTTGCTCAGTAACAGCTCAGCCAGTGGGATATTGCCATAACTCATCCAATAAAAATTCACTATACTTTAAATTTTAAGTTTTCTTCAATGGACTATGTGTTTACAACAGATCCTCTCAAGTCCTCTCAAGAACAAAAGACTGTTCATCTCCTTTGTTCCTGTCCTTTGTTTGGACTTGCATGTGGTTTACCTTTAGATCACATGTCCCAAATTGCAAATCTTTGTTGTTCTAGAATAAACCCATGTTGCCAAGAAATATGTGTCTGTTTATTTAAGGTCAACAGCGGAGGTGATTCTATACTATTCCTGTTAAGTGCTTTCTTGCATTTATTTGAATATTTCTAGTAACAGAATCTCATGTTTTGTGAGTAAACTGGGTCCTCTGTTACACAAAGCATAGGAAAGTTATTCTATATATTGATCTTCAGTCTAACTCCTCTTAGCTTTTACTCACTGGCCATGGTTCTTCATTATGAAAAAATAATGAATAATCCAGCTCTAAATGGTGGTGCCTTAAAATTTATAACTTACTATTTTCTCATATAGTCTATGCACACCTAACTCATCCCATTGTTACTTATTTTGTTCTTGGTCCTTTAAAATTGATCAAGCTCTAGTTTGCCTATTTCCTTCTAAATATTGTCCTCCATTATCTATTGTAATGCCAATGAAAATTCCAGTGCAGCTCTACTTGGAGAAAAGACTTATATCAATACAGACTGTTTGCTTGTTTTTTGTTTTGTTTTGTAGCAGTCACATTATCCTGCTTGCACTCATTGAACTTAAAATCAAATAAAACTTGCAGAATTTTTTTTTCCACAAATGCCATTTATAAGCAAGGCCCTTTTAACCAATCTCTTTCATCTGATTCTTTAAACATTAAGAACACATATCAAATGTATTCATATTGTTTCATTTTATTTTGGGTTATGTTTTCAATCTGCAGTAGTAAACTTTTGCGATTGTAATCTAGTCCTCCAATATACTTGCTATTTTATTATTTTTTATCGCTATTGTTGAAAGTATTACATATTGATCTCTTCTAACCCACCTCCACCCTCCCGCACCCACCCCAGACCTTCACCACCCTATTGTCTGAGTCCAGGGGTTATGCATATATCAGTATGCATACAAGTTCCTTGGTTGATTTCTTCCCACCCACCCATCCTCCACCGCCTTTCCTCTGAGATTCCACAGTTTGTTCCATGCTTCTATGTCTCTGGATCTATTTTGATCATCAGTTTATTTTGTTCATTAGATTCCACAGATGAGTGAGATCATGTGATACTTGTCTTTCTCTGATTAGCTTATTTTTATAATTTTTAAATCTGAAAACTTGATAAGGATTTCCTAAATCAGATAAGGAGCAGTATAGCATGAGATTAAGAGAATGGCCTCTGCAGTCAAATAGAATTAAATTCTGCATATGAGTCTCAGCATTGATATTTGTTATCTCCATTTCATTTAAGAATTTAATAAACTGTTTAAGTAAGCTCAGCTTCTTTACCTGTAAAATGAGGATAATAATAAACTTAATTTGTATTGTTATTATGTGGATTACATATACTAATGTTTATAAAGAATTTAACATGATACCTGGAAGAGTCATTCACTGATTCCTTCAACAAACATTTATTGACTGGTAGGTTTCAGAAATTGTTTGAAGTCTGAGAGATGGTAGACATATAACATTTAATTAGGTAGACAAAGAACCTTCATAGAACTGACATTCTGAAGAATGAAAGTAAGGACAAAAGCATATAAGCATGTAAAAATTAATAAATCAAATAATTTTTGAGTGTGGCAAATATTATGAAAAATGGGTTAATGGGATAAGGGGTTTTTATACACCATTATAAGGGACATTTAGAAAAAAAATCCCAAGGACATTGAAAAAAAGAGATAGAAGAAGATACAAACAATTGGAAGAATATGCTGTGTTCATGGATTGGTAGAAACAAAATCATTAAAATGCCCATACTACCCAAGGCAATCTATATATTCAATGAAATCCCTATTAAAATACCAATGTCATATTTCACAGAGCTAGAACAAATACACCAAAAATTTATATGGAATTCAGAAAGATCCCGAATAGCTGCAGCAATCTTGAAAAAGAAAAACAAAGTTCGAGGGCTCAAAATAACAGATATTGAGTTATACTACAAAGCCACCATAATAAAACAGCCTGGTACTGGCACAAGAACAGGCATATAGATCAATGGAACAGAACAGAGAACCCCCAAAATTGACCCAAGCCATTACGTTCAATTAATATTTGACAAAGGAGGCAAGAGCATACAATGGAATCAAGAGAGTTTCTTCAATAAATGACGTTGGGCAAATTGTACAGATACATGCAAAAAAAATGAAACTTCACCACCAACTTACACCATACACAAAAATAAACTCAAAATGAATTAAAGAATTAAATGTAAGTCACAAAACCATAAATATCCCAGAAGAACACATAGGAAGTAAAATTTCAGACATTTTTCATAGCAATATTTTACAAATATATCTCCTCGAGCAAGGGAAACAAATGAAAAAATAAACAAGTGAGAGTACATCAAACTAAAATGGTTTTGCACAGCAAAATAAACCATCAGCAAAATGAAAAGGGACCCCACTGAATGGGAGAGCATATATGCCAATGGTACATCTACTAAGGGATTATTAGTAATTTCCAAAATACATAAAGAACTTGTACTACTCAACACCAAAAAGAATAACAACCCATTTGAAAAAGCTGTGGTATGTTTATACCATGGAATACTATGCAGCAGTAAAAAAGAAGGATCTCTTACCCTTTGAGACAGCATGGAGGCACTTGGAGAGTACTATGCTAAGTGAAATAAGCCAGTCTGAAAAAGACAAGTATCACATGACCTCACTCATATGTGTAATCTAACGAACAAAATAAACTATTAAACAAAATAGATCAGGAGACATAAAAGCATTGAAAAACAGACTGTGGAATCAAAGAAGGAAGGTGGGGAGGATGGGTGGGTAAGAAGAGATCAACCAAAGAACCTGTATGCATATATGCATAACCCATGGACACAGACAGTAGGATGGTGAAGGCCTGGGGCAGGGGAGGGGGGAACATGGGCTAAAAGAGGTCAGTTGGGGGGAGGGAAGGTATATATGCAATACTGTCAACATTAAAGATTTAAAAAAATAAAAAATAGGCAAAGGACCTGAAAAGAAACTTCTCCAAAGAGGATCTATGGATGGCCAATAGACCTATTTAAAAAATGCTAAATATCACTAATCATCAGAGAGATGCAAATTAAAACCAAAATGAGATATCACCTCACGCCTGTCAGAATGGCTACCATCAATAAATCAACAAAGAACAAGTGCTGGAGAGGATGTGGAGAAAAGGGAACCCTAGTGAATTGCTGGTAGAAATGCAGATTGGTACAGTCAATATGGAAAATAGTATGGAGTTTCCTCAAAAAACTAAAAATGGAACTGCTATTTGACCCAGAGATTTCACTTCTGGTAATATTTCCAAAGAAACCCGAAACACTATTTTGAAAGAATATTTCACCCATATATTCATAGCAGCATTATTTATAATAGCCAATATCTGGAAAGAGCCCAAGTGCCCATCAATGCATGAGTGGATAAAAAGCTGTGGTATATTTAAACAATGGAATACTACACAAAATTGCTTCTGTGAGGCTTCCAGTGGTTCACTCATGGCATTATAGACAGGTCAGTGTGCCTTTTTTGGATGACACATGTTTCCATCTAGGCTTCTAATTTGATTTGTACTTTAATTACAAGTGAACTGTCACTTAAATTTGAATTTAATCATTTGTAACTTTACTCGATGGCAACAGAGGTCATGCCAGAGACCTGCGGGATGCAGTGACCATGGAAAAAGCTTTTCCATCCACAGCAGCAATGGGCTAGCTGCAGCAACTGACCAAAGCATTGCTATACCAATCTTCTGGCTTGGGGCCAAGCTAAGATTGCAATGCCAAACTGCATGCAATCCTGAAAGTATAGTAGGGCTGAAGAGATATCTAGTTTTCTGCTAACCATGAAGTTTTTCTTCTCTTCAGATATGGTTTATTGAACTTTGGCACATTTTGGGCAACTGCCTTACTTTAGTGCATGCTGGAGTGGAGGGCACGGCTGGTGCAGAAGTCTGCATCTGACTTTTTATCATGGTCATGCACAGCTGTCTTCGTGTGTGTGTGTGTGTGTGTGTGTGTGTGTGTGTGTGTGTGTTTCCTTCCTAATGCAGTAGCTGCTGCTGTATGTACCACAGGATAATGGCTATTATTTATATAGCAATTTTCATCTTCAGTGTGCATTACAAACACTAACACATCAATTCTCAGGAGAGAAGTATTATATAATGCCTGGAGCAAAGATCTACCCCTTGTATTTTAAAATGAATTGAGTAGGTTCATGAAATACAATCAATGGATCATCAGTATTGGTTGGAGCTGTATTACACAAAATGATCCACTAGCACTGGACTTAATGAGTGATGGTCACAGGTTCAGTTTACAGCATATTACCAGAGCCCCTACAGGGCAGGCATTTGCAAACCAATCTTCTGCTTCCTGGTCTCAGAGGACTTCCCTTAATAATGACTGACATTTCTTCACAGCCTCTTAATAGATCCAGCTGGCACTGTGCAGGATCCTCAGGTATGGTGGATTGTTTTACTTTACTCCATCTGTCAATGCTTCCCCAGAGGGAATATTTTACTATGAAAATATTTTTATAAAACCAGCAGTAAAGTTTTACCATTAGCCTTCTATCATGTCTGGTTCTCACCCCCTCCTATCTCACTATCCAGCTTCCACTTTCTCTCTGCCCAAAATAGCTTTTCATCTTATCCTAAACATCTCCATTGGCATTTAAAAATGGACCATTATTATACAGAACATGTCCTAATTGCATTGTTTCTTTCACTTTATTGTTGAGTTTAAGGAGAGGTAGAAAATGTTCAAAGTGAAAGCAAATCTGAAACACAGAATTAAATAACCTCTGAACTCACCAAACTATTGTGTTGATGCTGAAAATAAGGCAAAATATAATTTAGATAATCGTACCTGAAACACCACAGCTGAGTCACTTTTCTGATTAGCAAACATTTCATTTCCTGGCAACATGGCATACAATATGGGAGAAGAATCCTGAACAAAGCTTCTTTGTGGGTTTAAGCCTCTTTCACTCTCTATGAAAATTCTATACCTTAACAATTTATTTCAGAATATAGTCCTCATTTAATATTTAATTACTTGGTGACACCAACCAAAGTGTGTTTTTCCTTTTTGCTATTATTGCCACATATAAATATTCCCTATGTTCTTGAAAGCAATGAGAACAAACTTAAAATTATCAAAAGCTATGATGCCAAATATCATTATCTATACTAATAAAAGGCCTGTGGCTGTGAAACCATAATGCCATCGCGACCAAACAAGCAGTGGGCTCTCTGGTTGGCTGGGGCAGGGTGCAAGCTACTAGCGGCAGAGAGCTATGAGCTGTGGAGCACTGCGAGCAGCAGAAAGCTAAGAGCGGTGGAGGGCAGAGCGCGAGCTACTAGGGGTGGAGAGCTAGGAGCAGCGGAGGGCAGGTGGGAGCTAGGAGAGGTGATGGGCAGGGCGGCCAGCTGAGGAAAGTGGAAGCGAGCTACTTGTGCACTATTTTGTGCATGCTGGGCCTCTAGTTTATAACATAAAACAAAACAAAAGCGGGGCACAACTTTCTGAATTGTGGGCATTATTTTTATCTGTAGGTAATAGAAAAGATTTTTAGAAAATATAAAGTTTCATAAGAATTTTATTTAGTATACTAAAAATGCCTTTTCTATATAAGAGCAGATAGTGGTATTAGATCAGCAGGGCATTAACTTTAAAAGAGCTGGAGGAGGAAAACCAACCATATACCATATTCAACCGCCCCCTCTCCAATCAACTCCACTATTTTTGTTGCTCAATGCTTTCAATATTTACTCTCAATGGTCTCCCACTGAGCGGTAAGTATAAAATTAGCAGTTTCAGAGTTGGCATACAGATGTGGACCACCACTTTTGTTGGTGGACTTTTCATTCAGGATCTATTTTTTATTAAAGTACATCATCTGGTATGAGTCCTTCCATGATAGAGCATTGCTGATATAATGAAGAAGGTAAAACAGTTGGATGAGCTGCAGACTCAGAAAGAAATGTTGGAACTGTGATGAAGGGAAATTTGTCTGAAATTCTCTTTCATTTCTTTTCATCACAAATACAAACCAACTGATACTATGTCATGTGTTTCCAAGTATTATTTATAAAGTAAATATTTGATCAGTTTTCTTTACATCCATTGAGAGATCTCCCAGAGAAAGCAAGCCTGTGAATGACAATAAAATCGTTCTAGTGCCTTGAAAACTAGAATTTTTATGTCCAAATTCAAAGAGATTGAGCTGCACAGGTTTCAGAAAAACTTCAAGAGAATAGATGCAACTGTGTGAGAGCTCATTACAAAAGTTTTCAAGAGGACTGGGTAAAGACAAAATACATGTTTTATTTTGTCTATGAAATTATTTTGCTTTAATTCTGTGGTTTTGCAGCTATAAAAAATAGTGACTGCAACAATGCCCTCGTGTAAGCACTATATTTATGATATGAAATCTGCTTATGCATGCTTCTGAGAAATATTGTAATTTAAGGGGAATGCAAGTTTCAGGAGAGGAGTTTTGCAAGAAAATTTGAATACCTGTATGAGGTACTATGTCAATTATTATTATAATTTTATCCAAAGCAGTCACTCAACACTTCAGTAATGTGGAATCCATTCACTCAGTGTTTCTAATTCCAACAGATAATATATTCAGTTAATTCAATTAAATAAACAAATTTGAGCCGAAACTGGTTTGGCTCAGTGGATAGAGCGTCGGCCTGCGGACTGAAAGGTCCCGGGTTTGATTCCGGTCAGGGGCATGTACCTTGGTTGCAGTGGGAGGTGTGCAGGAGGCAGCTGATCGATGTTTCTCTCTCATGGATGTTTCTAGCTCTCTATCCCTCTCCCTTCCTCTCTGCGAAATATCAATAAAATATATTTAAAAAAATAAAAATAAATAAACAAATTTGAGGTAATTTAGTCATGTTCTTTTGCCTCTAAAAGCAATGTCAAAGGGGAAAAATCTTTACGTATTATAATAGAGCCTCTACTTTACTACTATTTTTGTTTATTTTGCTATATGTTCTTAAATGAATTAAATATGCATAGCTTTCAGTAAATTCTATGATACAGATTTTTAACCAATTTCAGGAATCAACAAGTATTTATTGAATGTACTTGGTGAGTTCAGAGCTGTGTTAGGACCTAACAAGTTACAAAACAAGCACACCACTGATGAGACAAATATTAGAAACAATCAGAAACCAACGAAGTGCTGTATTGTGTGGTACAGAGCTACTAATTTTAAAAAGCAAAAGGGATCCAGAGAAGGGTGAAGTAAAGTGGATACTGCAATGGGATACTGTGGAACTTTTCATAAAGGCACTGGAGCATGAAGTCAGCCTTTAAGAATGGGCTTGGTTTAGGTAGGCAGAAATGAGCTGAGGGAACATTCCAGATAAGGTACATAGCATAAGAAAGTACATGGAAGGTAGAGAACATTCTAGGGCATTTTAGGGCATAGTAGGAAATAACTTGGTAGAGAAGGATCAGATTATTAGGGACCTACAACCATGACAGAAACTTTTATTTTGAATTGTAACTTAAAAGGAGGCTACCATTCAGAAATACTTTTTACTATTAAATATGTCATTCACACAAAAAGTTTCCAGAAAAGGAAAGGATTATGTGGTTTAAAGAATGATAATATTGAAAATACACTCATTTCCTTCACTCAGTTTAAGAAACAGAATACCAGTAATTTAGTATTTATATTTCCCCCAATTATTTTACTGCAGAGATCATCACAATTCTAAATTCTATGTTAATGCTTCTCTGGATTTTCTTTAAAGAGAGAGAAAGGGAGAGGGAGAGAGAAACACTGATGTGAGAAAAACATCTATTGGCTGCTTCCTGCATGCCCCCAACAGGGGATGAAACTCGCAACCCTGGCATGTACCCTGACCCAGAATCGAACCAGTGACCTCTTGGTGTATCAGACAGCACTCCTCCAACTGAACCACTGGCTGGGCTCCTTAACCGCTTAATACTTGTATATGCAATCCTAAACAATATATATTTTTACCTTTGCTTGGCTTTGGACTTTATATTAATATAGCAATGCTATAAATAATCTACTGTCACTTGTTTTTCTTGCTCAAAATTGTATTTTGGAGATTTATGCATATTGATGTCTGTAACTGTGGCTCATTAGAATGATATACTGCTATATAGTAGTCCATTGTTTCAGTATGATACAATGTCCTTTTCCTGAGAGATTATTGGGTTGTAATCAGGTTTTGCTGTCATGAACATTGCTGATATGAGCTCTCTTTTATGTATCCTTAGGTAGTACATCCTGAGAGAAATACCTACGAGTGTTGTTGGGTTGTAAGGTATTCACATGTTCATTTTGTTAAATAATATAAAACTTTTATTAAATAGAAATTTATTCTTCCACCAGCAGGGTGTAAAAATTCCCTTTGCTTCAGGTTCTTGTCAACACTTGATGTTGTCTGACTTTATTTTTGACAATCTGGTGAGTATAAATTTGTTTAACCATAATTAATTTGTATGTAAGTGATTATTAATGAGGTTGAACATATTTCACAATGGGTGTGTGTTTGTGTCATGAAAACAGTTAAAATTTGCACTCTTAGCAAGTTTAAAATATATATTGTTACCTGTATTCACAATCTTGTGCATTAGATCCCCAGAACTTAATCATTTTAAATGGATGTTTGTACTATTTGACCAACAGCTCTCCATTTTTCCCACACCCAGCCGCTGGTTATATCACCACTCCACTCTCTGTTTCTATGAGTTTGGATTTGTTTTAGATTGCACATAAAAGTGATATACAGTGTTTGTCTTTTCCTGTCTGATTTATTTCATTAGTATAATGTCCTCAAAGTCTATCCATGTTGCCACAAATAGCAGGATTTCCTTACTTTTTATGGCTGAATAATATCACATTATATATATATATATATATATATATATATTAGAGGCCCGGTGCACAAAATTTGTGCAAAGGGGGGTGTCCCTCAGCCCAGCCTGCACCCTCTCCAATCTGGGACCCCACGAGTGATGTCCCGATGGGATCGGGCCTAAATAGGCAGTCAGACATCCCTCTCACAATCCAGGACTGCTGGTTCCCAACTGCTTGCCTGCTTGCCTTACTGACTGCCCTTAACCACTTCTGCCTGCCAGCCTGATCACACCCTAACTACTCCCCTACCAGGCTGATTGATGTCTAACTGCTCCCCTGCCACCCTGATTGCCCCTAACTGCCCTCCCTTGCAGGCCTGGTCCCCCCTAATTGCTCTCCCCTGCAGGCCTGGGTCCCCCCCAACTGCCCTTCCCTGCATGCCCGGTCGCCCCCAACTTCCCTCTTCTGCTAGCCTGATCACCCCTAAATGCCCTCCCTTGCAGGCCTGGTGCCTCCCAACTGCCCTCCCCTGCTGGCCATCTTGTGGTGGCCATCTTGTGTCCACATGCGGGCAGCCATCTTTGACCACATGGGGGCAGCCATCTTGTGTGTTGAAGTGATGTCAATTTTCATATTACTCTTTTATTAGATAGGATAGAGGCCTGGTGCACAGGTGGGGGCCAGCTAGTTTGCCCTGAAGGGTGTCCCGGATCAGGGTGGGGGTTCCTTTGGGGCATGGAGTGGCCTGGGCGAGGGGCCTGTGGTGGTTTGCAGGCTGGCCACATCCCCCGGCGACCCAAGTGGAGGGCCTGGTATCTGGGGTTTATTTATCTTCTATAATTGAAACTTTGTAGTGTTGAGCAGAGCCAAGCCTCCTGCTCACTGTGGCTGCAGCCATTTTTGTTGGGATTTATTTATCTTCTATAATTGAAACTTTGTAGTGGAGGCCAAGGCAGGCCAGGGCTGCGGGAGCTTGGCTTCCTCCATTGCCAGAGGCAACTCAAGCCTCCTGCTCTCTCCAGCTTTGTGGCTGCCGCCATTTTTGTTGGGATTTTATTTATCTTCTATAATTGAAACTTTGTAGCCTTGAGTGTAGGCCTGGGCCAACCAGGGAGGCAGGGAAGCTTGTCTTCCTCCATTGCCAGGGAAACCTGAGCCTCCTGCTTGCTGCAGCTCCCTGGCCACAGCCATCTTGGTTGGGTTAATTTGCATATTCACTCCTGATTAGCTGGTGGGCGTGGCTTGTGTGTGTAGTGGGGGTACGGTCAATTTGCATATTATTCTTTTATTAGATAGGATGTTCTTATACTGATTTTACTCATGAAAGATACTTTCACTAGATATATAATTCTGAATTAACAATTCTGTTTTTCTTTAAGCACTTTAGCTAACCTCTATAATTTCTGATTTCAGTTCTTTCAATCATTGCTTCCTTATTTGTAATGTATCAATTTTTTCTCTATCATTGATTTATAGCAATTGATTATTATATATCTGAATATGATTTTATTTAAATTTTGAGGGGGTTCCACTACCTTTTTTAATCTGTAAATTTAAGTCTTTCATCAAGTTTAGGAAGTTAGTTTCCAACAATTATTCTTTATTTATTTTTATTTTTGCACCAATCACTTCCTTCTATCGTTCAGGGGATTAAATGATACAAGTACAAGATTGTTTGATGTGGCATCACAAATCCCTTAGAATCTATACAGGTTTTTTCTCACTAATTTCTTTTTTTTTTAATATATTTTTATTGATTTTTTACAGAGAGGAAGGGAGAGGGATAGAGAGTTAGAAACAGCGATGAGAGAGAAACATCGATCAGCCACCTCCTGCACACTCCCTACTGGGGATGTCCCCGCAACCAAGGTACATGCCTTTCACTGGAATCGAACCTGGGACCTTTCAGTCTGCAGGCCGATGCTCTATCCACTGAGCCAAACCGGTTAGGGCTTTTCTCACTAATTTATTTTTTTTTTCATATTAAAATTGCTATTGACTATATTCAAATTAACTGATTTTTCTTCTATCATTTTCATTTGGTATTGAGCCCATCCAGGATGCTTTTGTTTTGTTTTCATAATACTTTATTTTTCAGTTCTAAAAATTTCCTTTTGCTCATTTTTTATAGTGTTTGTATCTCTGCTGACAATTCTGTCTTTTCATTCATTTCAAGAGTAAGATCATATTGAATTTAACTTGAATTAGGTATCTTTTAATTGTCTTTTCCCTTGAGAATTGGTCATATTTTTCTATTTCTTGAATTTTGAATAGTTTTTAATTGTATTCTGTTCATTTTTAGTATTATAGTGTGAACCTATAGGTTTTATTAAAATCTTTTGTTGATATTTTCTGTGTTTTTGTTTGTTTGTTTTACCTTGCTATCAACCTGTTTTGAATTAGACCTCAAGGTCTGATTACTTTGTGTCAGTTCAGTTTTCAAAGCCTCTGCTATGTTGTTGGTCTGCCCCTTGCAGGCATCCCTCAGAAGTTGGTCTCAGACCTGAGTAGAGGTTTACATAACTGTGCATCGCTTCTTTGAGCGCTTTCCATATATGTGCAGTTTGAGTGTATGTCCAGACTTGTGTTGGTTCATACATAGACTAGAGTTCTTCTTTTCCAGTTCTTTCATTTTGGGAATTTCTCTTACAAGAAAAAAAATGGGGTTCTCTTAGAATTTTAGCCTTCCCTGTTATAGTTCAGTTCCATATAAGTGGGTGCATACTCAGGGCCAAGAAGCAAGAGAAAAAGTGGAAAAATGGGGATACCCCCATACTCTTTGCACATGAGATGCCTCATTTCCAGGTTCTATTAACCAAAGTTATGTCAGGCCAAGAGAGAAAAGAAGAAAAAAGTGAAGATACTTCCTGGCATGCTTGGGTCATTTTATTTTGTCCTCTAGCAGAATGATGGACTTCTTTTAGATATTTTTGTTTTTGTTTTTGTTTCTACCCATTAAACTGTTACTTGATCCAGTCCACAATTAGATCAAAGTTAGGAGATGAAGAAAATAAAAGTAAGAGACATACTGCCACCATTAGATCATTCTTCAAATTTTGATTTCCCCAGCCCTTCTGCTATTATTTACTTTTGAACATCATCAGCTAGTTTTTCATTTTGTCTAGATATTTTACTTTTAATCAGTGAGAGTGAGAGACTTTAGTTGGTTTAATATATATTAGTAGAACTAAAAGTCCTTTTGTATTTATTTTTTAGTTGATTCTTATATGTTTTATATTTTCAGGAATCTATCCATTTCATCTAAGGTTTATATTTAGCATCAGAAAGCATTTTAATATATTGAAATCTTTTGTATCTTCTATAATTATGATCTTCCCTTTTGCTCTTGATGTTGTGTATTTAAATTTTGTATTTATTGGTCTTAGAAGAAGTTTGATTATTTAATTAGGCTTCTCAAAAAACTAGCTATTTAAATACTGTCTAATATGTTTTCTATTTAATTAACTTTTGTTAACTTTATAATTTTATAAAAAATTGAATTTATTATTGTTTTGTTTTATAACTTCTTATTTTGAATATTTAGTACATTGACTATAAGCACATGGCTAGAAGTTTCTAAGTACCATGTTAATTGCTTCCTACAAGTATCATTGTTATATTTTCTTACTGGTTTTATACTGACTATATTCTAACATCTATTTTTTAACTTATAAGTTCTCTTAATTTTTATATTTAGTTTTATTTCTTAGATGTCTTTCTTAAATTAATCATAAATGGCCATTGAAGGTCGTCTCTATGATACCATTCCTTTAAATTTATTGATGCTAAATTTCTGACCTTGAATGTGCTCACTTTGTATAAATTTTGAGTGCATATTTAAAATAATGTGTAGTCTATAATTCCTGATAAGATGTTGCCATTTACAGCTATATAGATGCATATTGGGAGTATTCTGCTAAGTGAAATAAGTCATAAAGACAAGAACCAAATGATTTCACTCATATCATACATGGGATATAAAACTTAAAGCAACAAATGAACAAACAAGCTTATAGCAGAATAGTGGTGAGCAGGGGGTTGAGAGGTGGAGGGAGGACGAAGAGGGTAAAGGGAGTCACATATATGGTGATGGCGGCACACTAGATTTTGGGTGGTAAACACACAATGGAGTATACACACATCTTGTATTATATAGTTGTATACATGAAACTTATATAATGTAATTAACCAATAAATTTAATTAAATTAAAAATACAATATAATGATTTATAGTCCATAATTCATGAAAGGATATTCTTATTATATCCCTTAGATCAATCTTGATTTTTACGTAATTTCATCTTCTCAATCTTTACTGCTTGTTTTTGTTTGTTTGTTTTCTTGTTCATTCGCATAATTACTGAAAAGAAATTTATTATCTCCTACCATGAGGGTGGATTTCTCTAATTATATTTGTGGTTATATCAATTTTTATTTTATATGGTTTAAATCTATGTTTAGTTGCCTTCAAGTTTAAATTTTCCTCAACTTCTTTTGTTATTGTATATTGATCTTTTTTTGTCTCTAGCAATACCTTTTAAACTTTAAGACTAGTTTTTCTGAAATTAATACAGTTACACCTACCTCACTTAATTTAATATTTGTTTGGGAGATGTTGTATTCCTTTTGCTTTTGACCTTTTAGCGGTTTTATGTTTAAGAATATCTCTTATACTAATATTTAGCCAGATTTTATATGTATTTTTAATCTAGTCACCTAATTTTATCTTATCTATGTAAAATCTTAGCAAACATATTTATTTTGCTTATTGGTATATTTAGGATTCATTTCTACCATATTACTATATGGTAGATTTTTAAAATTATTTCATAAGTTAATATTTGTTTTGATTTTTCCACATATTTATCATTATATTTGTCATACATTCTCTCTTGCTGCTTAAACGTTCTTTTAGATTGTTTTTGTCTGTCTAAACCACAAATCTAAAAGTATCTTTAATGAGGCCTGCTGGTGATAAACTTTCTGGACTTCTGGTTGAAAAAGTTTTTATTATATATTTTTCTTCTTGAAAAATAATTATATTGGGCTGACAATTATTTGCTCTATTCACAATGAAGACTATTAATCCACTTTCTTGTGGCTTCTATTATTGCTATGGTTATTAAGAACAAAAACAGATCCAGAGACAGAGAAACATTGATCAGACCGTCAAACCTCAGAGGGAAGGTAGGGGAGGGTGAGGGTAAGGGGGAGAGATCAACCAAAGGACTTGTATGCATGCATGTAAGCCTAACCAATGGACACAGACAACAGGGGTTGAGGGCATGAGTGGGGCTTGGGGGGGGGGGTAATGAGAGGATAAGGACACATATGTAATACTGTAATCAATAAAGAAATTTTAAAAAAAGAATCCATCCATATGTTCACTTGCCATTACTTTCAAGGTAATCTCTATTTTATGTTTAAAGTTGGCAACCTTTCTATAACTCTGTCTTTGTCTCTCTCTCCCATTCATTTTATTGTTTCACGGTGAAGTATCATTTTGTCAATTTTTTAAAAAGTTATCCTGCATATATATATATATATATATTTATATTGCATCTTTTTGCCTCTCTGGGATGTTACAACATAATTCAAGGTGATGTCTTTAGATCTTCTTCCAGATCATTAATTCTCTCTTCATCCGTGTTTAATATGATGTTAAATATGCTCACTATTTAATATGCTGTTAAAAAACCAAAAAGTGCCCTAGCCAATTTGGCTTAGTGGTTAGAGCATTAGCTTGTGGACTGGAAGGTGGCAGGTTCCAATCTGGTCAAGGGAATGTACCTGGGTTGCAGGCTCGATCCCTACCCTGGTCAGGTGCATGTGGGAGGCAACTAGTCGATGTGTCTCTCTCACATGGATGTTTCTCTCTCTGGCTCTCTCCCTCCCTTTCATTCTCTCTTTAAAAAAATCAATGGAAAAATATCCAAGGGTTAAGATTAACAAAAAGTAAATAAAATTTAAAATAATGTCCTATTTTTTTTTTTACTTTTGCATTTCAATTGTTTTATTTTTCATTTGTAGTTTTCAAATATGATTGGGAATTGAATTTCTCTTTTGTTCCCAAACTTACTTAGCAACTTCTGTTTTATTTATGCACATGCAACATAGTTATTTTGTCTTTGTTTTTCAGCCATTGCAACTTGATTCTTCAGCTTATTTTACTTTTTTTCTACTAGTTTTAACTAATGCTATGTTTTTTGATTTTTGGACAGTATACTGAACTTTTTATTGTAACATCTGTTGAACTTCTTGAAAACTTGGTTGAAAATATGCTCCCCCAAAGGAATATATATTTTGCCTATAAGTCACTCATGAGCACTGCCAATAATGCACCACATTAAAATAAAATGTCTGCTTTAGAATTTTGGAGCACATAAGTTGTTGAATTTAGACATCAAACCCCATGAGGTTTTCTTTGCAGATTTGAATTATTTCAGGGAAGAATTTTTCCATGTATCTGATATTGAGGTAGGCAATTTACTTTCTACCCTATCCTGTATAACTGTTTTCTCTTTTTATCTTTTTTTTAATGAATGTCAACTTTAGAGGCACCAGCTTTATGTGGAAGTTCTCTTGCTAGACATCCAGATTGAGCAGACCATAGAATTAATTTTATGTCACTAACTTCATAGAGTTACAGTGACCTAAGTGCAAAATATCCTCAGTATCAGACAAACAAAAACAAATTTAAAAAAATAAAGAAAAGAAAGAAAAAGAAAAAGAATCTAGTTTTGGTTCTCTCTTCTGCATAGGATTTTAGTTTTCACTTTACGTTTGACCTCTGTAGCTTTCTTCCTTTTCTGACAATTATACTATTACAAAATTCATTTTAAAATCACTTTTTTAAACATATTAGTTTCAATCAAGAGAGTTGTTCTGAGCATCTAGTCTGCTGTAATTCAGTTAAAATATAGTTTTTGAAAATGGAAATATTATAATAAAATGGCATTTGAAGAATATTAGTTGGAAGTGGTATATGAAATAAATTAAAGAAAAGCATTTCCCTGATTATTTCAAAGTAACAATTTTGTCTATATAAAACCATCAAAAACACATTATTTGATATTTTCTAAACAATTGCAGGACACAATGGTATGATTTATTGTCGGCCAGATTACTAGTTAATGAATTTTGTAAAAGGTCTCATGAGGTATTTAGTAATTATTTCATTGTCTTCATTGCTAATAAATAAATGCAATTTTGTCAATCTATCCACTATTATCGATGTTCATGTAGTTGAAGGTAATAAAGACCTAACGAATTTTAAGAGCTCTCTGTTGACTAGACAACAACAACCATAGAGTGTTTATCTTGAAAATACTTCATAGACATAATACCAGAGTGAGAACCACCTTATTTAAACTTGAATGATCTGAACTTACTTATAACTTACTTTACGTGTAATGGTAACCTTAGTGAAACAATGATTGATGCTTTGTAATACAGCTCTCTCACGTACATACCAAAAAAATTTTGGTAGTTTCTTATTCCTTCAAGGAGTCATCTAAGCTGGAAGCCTATAAATTTTCAAAAACTTGTATTTGAAATTTATTCCATTTTAACTCAGCACTTTCTATCATTTCCATTCATTGTGCAAGTTTATAGGTTATTGCCAATAGTCAATCAGGAGGCTTAGGCTGAAGAATCCCCCAGAAAAGAGATCAGAGGAGCATATTTCAAACTGGGAGTGGAACTGTTAGATATATATATAGGTTTCACTCTATTTTTTATTATTGATAAAGGTATTACATATGTGTCCTCATTCCCCCATTGCCCCCCATCCCCCCAGTTGTGCCCTTACCCCCCTGGTGTCGGTGTCCATCACTTATGTTTATACTAGAGACCTGGTACACGAAATTTGTGCACAGGGGTGTGTGTCCCTCAGCCCAGCCTGCACCCTCTCTAATCTGGGACCCCTCAAGGGATGTCGGACTGCCCGTTTAGGCCGGATCCTGGTAGGATCATGCCTAAATGGGCAGTCGGACATCCCTCTCACAATCCAAGACTGCTGGCTCCCAACTGCTCGTCTGCCTGCTTTCCTGATTGCCCCTAACTGCTTCTGCCTGCCAGCCTGATCACCCGCTAACCACTCCCTTGCCAGCCTATTGATGCCTAACTGCTCCCCTGCCAGCCTGTTTGCCCCTAACTGCCCTCCCCTGCAGGCCTGGGTCCCCCCCAAGTTCCCTCCTCTGCCGGCCTGGTCACCCCTAACTTCCCTCCCCTGCAAGTTTGATCACCCCCAACTGCCCTCCCTTGCAGGCCTGGTCCTCCCAACTGCCTTTCCCTGCTGGCCATCTTGTGGTGGCCATCTTGTGTCCACATGGTGGCATCCATCTTTGACCACATGGGGGCAGCCATCTTGTGTGTTGGAATGATGTCAATTTGCATATTACTCTTTTATTAGATAGGATGCATGCATATAAGTCCTTTAGTTGATCACTCCCCCTTAACCCCACCCTCCCCTACCTTCCCTCTGAGGTTTGAGCATCTGATTGATGCTTCTGTGTCTCTGAATCTTTTTTTGTTCATTAGTTTATGTTGTTGATTATAATCCACAAATGAGTGAGATCATGTGATATTTATCTTTCTCTGCCTGACTTATTTCACTTAGCATAATGCTCTCCAGCTCTACCAATGCTGTTGCAGATGGTAAGAATTTCTTCCTTTTTACCACAGCGTAGTATTTCATTGTGTAGATGTGCCACTGTTTTTTAATTCACTCAGCTGCTGATGGACACTTAGGCTGTTTCCAAATCTTAGCTATTGTAAATTGTGCTGCTATGAACATAGGGGTGCATATATCCTTTCTTATTGAAATTTCTAGTTTCTTGGGATATATTCCTAGAAGTGGGATCACTGGGTCAAATGGGAGTTCCATTTTTAGTTTTTCCATACTGTTCTCCACAGAGGCTGCACCAGTCTGCATTCCCACCAACAGTGCACGAGAGTTCCCTTTTCTCCGCATCTTTGCCAGCACTTGTCATTTGTTGATTTGTTGATGATAGCCATTCTGACAGGTGTGAGATGGTACAGCATTGTGATTTTGATTTGCATCTCTCTGATAATTAGTGACTTTGAGCATGTTTTCATATGTCTCTTGGCCTTCCTTATGTCTTCTTTTGAAAAGTATATATTTAGGTCTGCTGCCCATTTTTTTATTGGGTTCTTTATCTTCCTTTTGTTAAGTTCTATGAGTTCCCTGTAAATGCTGGAGATTAAACCCTTATCAGTGATAACATTGGCAAATATGTTCTCCCATGCAGTGGGCTTTCTTGTTGTTTTGCTGATGGTTTATTTTGCTGTGCAGAAGCTTTTTATTTTGATATAGTCCCATTTGTTTATTTTCTCTTTAGTTTCCATTGCTCTAGGAACTGTATCAGTGATGATATTGCTTTAGCATATGTCTGAGATTTTGCTGCCTGTGGATTCCTCTAAGATTTTTATAGTTTCCCATCTTACATTTAAGTCCTTGATCCATTTTGAGTTTATTTTTGTGTATGGTGTAAGTTGGTGGTATCGTTTCATTTTTTTGCATGTATCTGTCCAATTTTCCCAACACCATTTATTGAAGAGACTGTCTTGACTCCATTGTATGCTCTTGACTCCTTTGTCAAATGTTTATTGAGCATAGTTGTTTGGGTCGATTTCTGGGTTCTCTATTCTATTCCGTTGGTTTATATGTCTGTTCTTGTGCCAGTACCAGGCAGTTTTGAGAACAGTGGCTTTGTTATACAGTTTGATATCTGGTATTGAGATCCCTCCTACTTTGTTCTTCTTTCTCAGGATTGTTGCAGCTATTCTGGGTCTTTTTTTATTCCGGATGAATTTTTGGAGTGTTCGTTCTAGGTCTGTGAAATATGCCATTGGTATTTTAATAGGGAGTGCATTGAATCTATAGATCGCTTTGGGTAGCATGGACATTTTAATGATGTTGATTCTACCAATCCATGAACACAGTATGTTATTCCATCTGTTTATGTCTTCCTCTATCTCTTTTTTTAGTGTCCTGTAGTTTTCTGAGTACAGGTTTTTTACATCCTTAGTTAAGTTTATTTGTAGGTATCTTAATTTTTTTGGTGCGATGGTAAATGGGATTGCTTTTTTAATCTCTCTTTCTGTAAGTTCATTATTGGTATATAAAAATGCCATAGATTCCTTGGCATTAATTTTGTGTCCTACTACATTCCTGAATTCATTTATTAAATCTAATAATTTTTCATGATGGAGTTTTTATGGTTTTCTATGTACAGTATCATGTCATCTGCGAAAAATGACTATTTTACTTCTTTTTCAATTTGGGTGCCTTTTATTTCTTTGTCTTCTTTGATCACTGTGGCTAGCACTTCTAGTACTATGTTGAACAGGAGTGGTGAAAGTGTGCATCCCTATCTTGTTCCTGTTCTCAGGGGAAATGGTTTTAGTTTTTGCCCATTAAGTATGATTTTGGCTGTAGGTTTGTCATATAGGGCTTTTCTTATGTTGAAATATGATCCCTCTATTTCCACTTTGCTGAGCGTTTTTATCAGAAAAGGGTGTTGGGCTTTGTCAGATGCCTTTTCTGCATCAATTGATATGATTATGTAATTTTTGTCTCTCAATTTGTTTATGTGATGTATTACATTTATTGATTTGCAGATATTGTACCAGCCTTGCATCCTTGGATTAAATCCCACTTGATCATGGTATAAGATCTTTCTAATGTAATGCTGGATCCAGTTTGCTATAATTTTGTTGAGGATTTTAGCATCTATGTTTATCAGGGTTATTCACTCTTTATCTTGACCTTTGTAAAGATGTCTTTTATTTCTTGTTAAAATTAGGGCATTGCTGCCATCTTCCCCAGGGAAAATAAAAAAGGAGTTGAAAGATTTAAGAAAGGCAAGCTTATTTGTTGGGTTATAGATATGGAACCAAGAGATGTCAATATGTTGAAAATATGACATGCTTATATGGTAGAAATAAATGTAATGTCTTACTCTTAAGCTAACTAAATAAAACAAAGGTTAGTTATGGTTTAAAGCAATACATATGGTTGACACATAATGAATGTAATTTCAGGCTACATTCAGTTGAGGTGACAAACTTACTTTTGCATTACTCATCACAGAAATACCAGTAGTGTGTTCATGTTTAAATACTATGTTTTAAAGGAGACATGAATACATTGGAGAGGTAAGAAAAAAATGCTTTCAACATTTATGCTATGTGAGGGATAGTTAAAGAAACTGAGGATGTTACCCTGGAGAAGCCTACAATGAGGGTGTGGAAAAAGTGGGAAACATAAATGTACTAGAGTAGAAGTGAAAAAAAACTAGGTTCTAGTGTCAGTGTTGATCCTGTCCATACCACAATGATTCATTTTATAAATCTGAAATAAGAACATTTGTGTTGATAGTTAAGATCTCTTTTAGCTTTGACTTTTTATCATGTCAGAGACACTGATTAACATAAGAAAGAGTTACTTAGCATGATGCTTTCTGAAAAGGAAATGGGTCACTTCAAATAACAATGAGTTTACTGTCACTAGAAGTATTTAAGGAGAAGAATGTTGAGAAAGAGTTTCATGGACAGGGTAAATAGTTGGGCTAGATCACCTCTAAAATCTTCATCTACACCATGAGTTTTTATGTGGAGTGATACCATTGTAATAAACCTAGTTATTAAATAACTGGAATGGAGCAAAAGGAAGGCCAAATATTATAGGCATGCCCAGTAAAGTCTGGGTGAAATAGGAAAGGTAATTGTCTGTCAGTCACACCTGGGAGTCACTGCAGGAGTGGGAAGATTTGAGATACTTAATCTCCTAAACAAAAGAGTTCTCTCTCTTGGTGCCTTGTGCTCTTGGGACTCTTGGGACACTTGTTGCAGGGGGCACACTCTCCTGGTTCCCCTGCATTAGTGCACATGGCTTACAGCCATGTGGACCCCACACAATGAACTGATGGACTGCAATTAGCCTAATGCTGTACTGAACCCAGCTCCAACGTGGGACAGAAACTTTGGATGCTGGCTCTGCTTCTAGCTCTGCTGAATCCCCAGTTCCACCTCTTTCAGGACTGGATTAAGGGAAATGGGACTTTGGAAACCCAAGGATGTAATTCCATGCAAATAAAGCTTTCTACCACTTCTCATCTTCCTGTGGAGACCACTGGTAATGCTTATTCCTGCAGCACCCCAAGAATACTATTACCACTAGAAACAGAGAAAGACAATCTATGCATTTCTCTAATAACAGAGGCAGTGGTGAAAATAGATTTGGAAGCAGTTTTGAATTTAAAGAATGTTATCTCCATATATCCTTATAATTTTTGTTATTATCAGATTGTAAGTGTTAATTTTATGTGTCAACTTGCCTGGACCTCAGAGCGCCAGATATTTGGTTAAAATTATTCTGGTTGTGTGTGGTGAGGATATGTCTGTATGAGATTTACATTTGAATGGGCAGATTGCATAAAGCAGGCTGCTTTACTCAATGTGAGTGGGCCTTATCCATCCATTGAAGGCCTAATAGAACAAAAAGGTACAGTAAGGGAGAATTTGCTCTCTCTGTATCTTTGTTTTTGAATGGAGAAATTGATCTCCTTACTTTAAACTCAGACTTGAACTAGAATTGACACTATCTACTCTTTTGGATCTCAGGTCTCTGGACTCAGACTGGTTCTACATCACTGGCTCTCCTGAGTTTCCAGTTTGCTAACTGCAGATCTTGGGACTTCTCAGCCTCCATAATCTCATGAGTCAAGTCCTTATAATAAATCTCTTTATATATTCTGTTTATCTGAGGAACCCTAATGTAGAGATTGTCTAAATATTTTACAGCTATAAATGCTGTTATCAGGAAGTATTGGCAATCCTGTATACTGGTGTAATAGTATCTATACCATTCAGTGACACTGTTAGAAGGGACAGAAAACTTAGATTTAAATTCTGGCTTTACTACTCACTTTCTTTATTACCTTTTCCTTTATTACTTTTTTATATATAAATATTGGTATACTATCACTCACCTTAGAAGGGTTTATGCAAATTAAATGGCCTAATACACTGTCTAGTGTATTATATGGCTCAAAAAGAAGTGGTTGAATTTTGATTATACTTAGTTTAGACATATTCCAAAGTTTTTTTGAGCTCTGACTCTGGAGTCAAAGAGAAATGGGCTTAAATCAGGGTTATGTTATTTATGCTCTGTTTTATCTTAGCCAATTTATATAAGCATTCTTAACATTGGTTTCCTAATCAATAAAATGAGAATAATGATGACAATTTTGTCATCAGGTTGCTATAAAGAATAAATGGCATAATACACATAATGTTACATAATATTCTTAGTAATGTTAACGTTAATTAATTTTAATTGTTATAACTCCTACACTACCTAAAGTATGTGTAATTAACTATTTTAGGGCCCATGTTTTAAGTTTTCTGTATAACGAGTTCTTGATAATCTTTATCAAAGGGAAAAAAAAACACTGCAAGTAATAGTGACTAATGGGTGCTGTCCAAACATGTATATTTGTCTTAGAATACAGCCAGACATGCATGTTTTCCATCTTTTTCTCTGTGTCTGCCTTCTGTCCCTGCTTGTAGCAGTGCAACAGCCTTGGAGGAGGAGGAGGGCAAGGATTGAAAGGTGATTGTATGCAGTGAGGGGAATTAAGAGCAGGACAAGAGAAGAGTCAAGAGGACACAGGAGGTGAAGAACACTGAGGTCTCCTGACTTCATCAGTATATGTCATTTAAGAACATCCACATAATTTCAGAGCAATCCTGTCAGAAATTTTTAGAGTGAATCATTTTCATTCTTACCACTGTGTATTTCCCAGGATACAGATCAAGGATGTGTAAGAGAGGCACAAGGAAGAATGTGAAATGTAATGAAGTTCATGTGTTAACCCATTCTATCTCCTTGCTTTTTTAAAGTGCCACACATACAATTGGCTGAAGAATCTGTGCAATGTAGGAAGGTCAGGGAGTGGAAACACAAATAGTGAAGAGAACTCTGCCAGCATTTGAGAAATGAAACATAAATAAGAGAGTTCTGTCAATCAATGTTTCTGAAATTTCTTCTTCCATTTTTAACAGGCACCACCAACCAACAAAATACTATTGAGTTCAATTGAGTAAATGAGCTGCAAATCCTGTTTCCTCCACACTTGAAGGCAGAAAGAACTCTAGTCAAAGAACTGTGACTGCAGCTTGAATAAAAACATGGCCAGAGATAAGGTTCTTCAAAAGAGAAAATCATTTGCAGAATACAAGAAAGTAAATGAGAACAGAAAGAAATGGACAAATTCATTAAAGAGAATATAATAAAAACTTAGCAGCTTCTCCTGGTTTTGTTTGTAGAAGAGATAGTCTGTGTGAGGCAAGGGACTCATTATCCTGCTCCTAGTGGGTAATTCATAAAGAACAGGAACTGGGAATGGGGCGGTGCTGCTTAGAGACTAGCCCATCAGTTAGCACCACTCACTGCTTACATAATGGGGAGACATTTGAAAGATTCTCAGTATGTTTTAGAAGTCTTTCCACAGCCCACATACTAAATGCACAATTGGTCACAATGGATTTTCTTCTATTCTTATACACTTTGCATTTCAGACACTCAAAGTGGGAATATTGAAGGACTGACAGATATCACTCCAGAGACAAAGGTGCATTATCTTCAGGTAAAACAAAACAAAACAAACAAAAACAGAAAAGCAGCAACAGAAAGAGACACAACACTTCAAACATGACAAATACTAAATACTGCTGAGACCAGCTTGTTGTTGTTTGTTGTTTTGGTGTGTGTGTGTGTGTGTGTGTGTGTGTGTGTGTGTGTGTGTGTGTGTGTGAAGAGATCACTATTAGTTCATTTTTCTAGGGGAAAATTGTTCCACACCCTGAATGTAGGTCTTCCCTCTCAATAATCTTTAAATTTAGAAAACCTACACCAAAAAGAGTAAACACATGTAATACTCTGTGTAGTGAACATCTACATTATGCCAGTTGTTGAGCAAAATGATGTACGTATGTGTATATATGTATTTAGCTTTCTTTTTTCCTACAACATACCAATGAGGCATGCACAATTGTTATTCTCTTTTTACACATGAGGATGCTAAAAATAGCTTATTTAACATCCTTTAAATCACACAGTAAGTGAATGGGAGACCTAATTTGAATCTAAATCTGGCTGACTACAAAACTCATGTTTTAAATTACATCTGCCTCTCCAGTCTGGCTACTACTGACTTCAATGTTCATACATTAGTGACCATTGACAACAGCTTGTCAGTATGTGTGTGGTTAAAAGATTTCATGGTTTCACAGCATGCCTACTGACAGAAATGGCTATCTAGCCCCTCTCTTTTTTCTGCCAGTTTATCTGTGTGACTCATACACTCCTTTCAGTAATCCAGGCTAAAGTTATTCTAATGGGGAGCTTGCTATTGGGAACCAAGAAGGTTTTTATGAATTCTCACCAGTTCTTTCTCAGATCAACTGCCACAAATCCAGAACTCTCAATTGTCATGAAGGCACAGAGATGAAGATGATAACTGTCTGTCTACATTAAGTAGAAATTGAGAAGCCTTGAAAGATAACGTTGCTTTTTTAATGATCTAATCTGTTTGGAGTTCATATATGGAGAATAAGCATCTGATTATATCCTATTTTGTCCTGTATATAATTGTTCCATATGTGTCATTTTCATTTTACAAGACTGTATGAATTCTTTGGGACCAGGAAGTATGCCTTATAATTCTTTTGTATTCTCCCTCCTCTAAGTGGAAGCATGGTGTTGCACAAAGGCTTGAGAAGGAGAATGATACAAATACTGTGTCAGTTGGTTTCTACTGAATAAAATCACTCCAAAATTTAGTTACTTCAATCAATAACCATTAGTTTGGTTCTGTATGTTGGTAGTTTATGCTGGACTTAGCTAGGCAGCTCTGATATCTGCTGGGCTAAATCATGTGTATGCAAATAGCTGCCAGTCAACCAGGCAGTTCCCTTTTGAAGGTCTGGTTGACTGCTGGCTCTGGCAATGTGATTACAATGGGGCGGGGGAAGCAAACTAGGCTTTGTGTTTCTCATCATGTAGCAGACAGGTCTGGAAGGATTCTAAAAGTGAGAGTGAAAGTTTACAGGAGTTCTTGTAGTCCAGGATCAAAACTGGCTAAGTTGCTGTCATATTTCATTGGCCAAAGGAAGTACAAAAGACAGCCTAAGAACGAAAGGTTTCTGATATCCATATCTTGGTCAGAAAGTTAAAAAAATTGCGTTCTACCAGAAATGGTTCAAAATTGTTAACCACCTATTTTGTGAGAAGTACTTTTAAAGCTATATTAACAACTATGTTTGGAGGACTCATATAACTTATCCAAACTCATACAAGTTAGTGACTTAGATTTGGCCAAATCTAAACACAGTGTTTTTTTCCTGCCACTCAAAACTGTCTATTAAAAACTGTGTGTAAAACAATATATCTCAGTCAACTTGCTCAATATATTACTTTCAGCAACACTTTTTTGGCTACCATAAGTTAAAACGTAAGTTGTTTTTCTCCATATCTTTCAATGATTATTATACCATTTTTCACAACTTGGGCATTGGAGTTCAAACCATGACTCCCCACTTACTACTTCACTAGTTCTGGGTAAATAGCATATTTGAGTCTCAACAATCCTATCTGTAAAATGGAGACAGTAATAAAACCCATCATAAAAATTTGTTATGAAAATTAAACTAATACATATAGAGTGTGATACAAGACACTCAATAAATAAGTTCACATGTATATGTTACATACATATTCATATATATGCATATATATTTATTTAAGCAACATCTGTCAAGTGATATACTAATGGCATTTTTCTTTAATACATCAGAGAACCAGCCTATGTATAGAATAATAGAAAATATTAAAGATGGGAAAAAAGATGTAATAAATAAATGGCATAGGCTTTGCCTTCCCCTTACCATAGACAGCACTATCGAGATATTGGAACTCTCCCTGTTAGAGATGAATAGTGAAGAAGAATGCCAAAGGAAATGGAGGTTTTATTTAAATAACTGTATTTTCTACAGTGTGTCCAGAGAAATGCCTTGGGGCTGAAACTTTGACATTTGGAGAAAGCTGCCTTGTTAAATAAATGTATATGTCATTACCTTGAAAGGAGGGCTCTATCTTTGGCGTGCTCTCTAACTTTAGAATTGTTACTATTGGAAGGGCAGATATGCTAAGAAATTCTCTTGACTACCACCTCATTTATTTTTGGACTATTGAATTTTTAGGCTATATAAATGATGTTTGTTTTAAAATATAAAAGGAAATTAAATATTTTAAGTAAACATTTGAAACAAAATTAAAAGGCTTAGAGATCTAAAAACAAGTTATCAAAAACATTATATCCCTATGTAGAAAAGACAGTTCGCCAAGTGTGAATATGTTAATCTTATGTCCACACTAGAGGCCCAGTGCACGAAATTCGTGCTTGGGGGTTGTATGTTCCTCAGCCCAGCCTGCACCCTCTCCAATCTGGGATCCCTCTCATAATCCAGGTCTGCTGGACCCCAACCGCTCGCCTGCCTGCCTGCCTGATTGCCCCTAACCGCGTCTACCTGCCAGCCTGATCACCACCTAACCACTCCCCTGACAGCCTTATCACCACCTAACTGCTCCTCTGCTGCCCCGATTGCCCTTAACTGCCCTCCCCTGCAGGCCTTGTCTCCCCCAACTGTCCTCCCCTGCAGGCCTGGTCGCCCCCAACTGCCCTCCTTTGCAGGCCTGATTGTCCACAACTTCCCTCCCCTGACGGCAATCTTGTGGTAGCCATCTTGTGTCCACATGGGGGTGGCCATCATGAGTGCTGTAGTGATGGTCAATTTGCATATTACCTCTTTATTATATAGGATAATATCTCAGAAAGACACATCCCAAGCTGCCAATGTTAACTTTGTGTCTCAGTGTTACAATTTATAGGTAAATTCTTTCTATCTTTTTAAGGTGAAGAACCTCACTTTAAAAAATCTTGACAGTCAATAATATAATATATTATGAGTTCTAGCTGTAACATTTACTATAATTGTCTCTAATGGCTTGGATATCCACTTATATTTTCAGAGTATCTTATATAATAACGAGGTAATATGTAAATTGACCATCACAACCTAGCATAAGTTGACCGCCCACATGAGGTAACAAGATGGCCACCACAAGATGGCTGGCAGGGGAGGGCAGTTTTGGGTGATCAGGCCTGCAGGAGAGGGCAGTTGGGGGCAACCCAGCCAGCAGGAGAGGGCAGTTGGGGGGGGACCAGGCCTGCAGGGGAGGGAAGTTGGGGGGGACCAGGCCTGCAGGAGAGGGAAGTTGGGGGCAATCAAGCTGGCAAGGGAGTGGTTAGGGGGTGATCAGGCTGGCAGGCAAGAGCGGTTAGGGGAAATCAGGCAGGCAGGCAGAGCAGTTGGGAGCCAGCAGTCCCGCATTGTGAAAGGGATGTCTGACTGCCCGTTTAGGCCCGATCCCACAGGGCCTAAACCAGTAGTTGGGCATCCCCCAAGGGGTCCCAGATTGGTGAGGGTGCTGGATGGGCTGAGGGACACCACCACCCCAGTGCACGAATTTCATGCACCGGACCTCTAGTAGTTAATAAGAAATGTTATAATAGCCTTCAAAATTTCTCTCACCTAGACCTTTATGGCTCAAGGAATTCATAAGCAAATTTCAAATATGAAAGTACATAATTCTGGGCATTTTTAAGTTATGTTGAAAATCCTTCTCCTTCATTAAGGACAGCAGCAAAGTAAAATTGGAGAAAATGATCTCCTGGGCTGTGTAAGTCCTTTTTGAAGCCCTTCCATATCCACTATCTCATTTGACCCCCCCCCCCTCTTTTGTTAATAAGGCAGCTATTGATAATTTTTGTCTATATTTATTTATATTAATCTGAAAGTTAACATAATTTTTTTCTGGGTCAAGGCAGAATATTTTACTTATAGCACTAACCAGATTGGTTAGATTTTATCTCAAATATTTTCCCCTTCCTGGTGAAATATGATGAAAGGCAGATGTCACCTTCCACATAATGGAAGAGAGCCTAGAAAATAAGAATCCTGGGAAAGAGATAGAAAGTTCATCTCCCTAATATAAATAAATTATCCTTGGCAAAGAGGATTCAAGGATTTAAACTTTGGGATGTGAATAAGTATCTGTGGGTGGGTAAGATAAGCCAAATGTCTCAGGGTTGAAAATCCCTGGAATGTCTCCATGGCTCTGGGTCTCATCCTCCTTTGAAATTTAAGCACATACCTCTTGGGAGATAAATCTCTTACTATCTATTCAATAATCCTTTAAATTATAAGTTATGTCCTTTGACTCAGATAACAGTAAAATTTTCCCTGAAAACACTAACTGTGTAGAAACATAAAACCATATTCTTTACAGTCCCATGGATATCATAACTCCCATTTTATGGATAGAAAAACAGACACCTAAAAAAATTAAGTATTTCTAAGGACTAATCATTTAGAAGTGAGAGGAAAGTACACACAGGTTGGGGCAAAAGTAGGTTCACAGTTATTCATATGGAAAATAATGCAATAATCTTACCTAATAAAAGAGAAACATGCAAATTAACCATCACTCCGCTATGCCCACAGCCAATCAGAGTGAATATGCAAATTAACCCAACAAAGATGGAGGTTAATTTGCATATGCAGGGCGGAGTGTGCTATGAGGGGAAGCAGGGTGGCGGAGGGAACTACTGGAGCCGTGCTCCAGCCAGAAGCAAGGACTTGCCGGCTCCAGGAGGGCCGGGAGTGGGGACATGCCGGCTCCCTGGCGGCCAGGGAGCGGGGACTTGCTGGCTCCTGGGAGGATCAGGAGCAGGGACATGCTGGCTCCCTGGTGGCTGGGAGTTAAGCCAGGGGAAAGAAGGCCTACTCTTGCATGAATATCGTGCAATGGGCCTCTAGTTAATAAATAATAATACAAGAATCAACTCTGTTTCACACACTCGAAACTGCAAACGTACTTTTGCCCCACCCTATATAATGAGTCATTCTGTTTTGAAGTTTCATAACTTTATACCACAGTGGGTTATCAAACTCTATAAAATTTGTAAACAATTAGTAACTGAGATATGAACCACTCATGCTCAGGTTTTATTAGTAAGTCAAAATGTTTTCTCCTTAACTAAGAAACACTTGAAATTAGCCATAAAGCCAAAATTGAGAGACTGAGTTTTGATTGGTTTGGTGGGAAGAAAAGGGCTTTGAAGCATGTTCTTCAAAGGCTGTGGAGAGGTGAGTGGAACAAAAGTGGAGGGGGAAGAACACTTAGAAAAATAAGAAAATAAGTGTCTCTCTTAGTGGGGAGGACGTTTGGTATGGGACGTTTAGAAGGCATGGAAATGTGCTCTTAACCAGCCAGCTCTGCTCACTTTTTACCTATGGACCTCTATGCTAATGAAAATCACCTCCATCATAGGTGTTCTGTGATTTACTTAACTCCTGGTATAATGAATGTATCCAGAGAGATGTTTCTAAAAACACACAAACACACACACACACACAAAAAAAAAAAAACACCACCACAACAACAAACAAACAACAAAAAAAAACACACACACATACTTTCAGGCAATATTACAGAACAAAATAATCATTGATCAGGAAAAGTTACTGTGCTAATATTTAATATCCAGGCCACCGCTCCCATATATAAAATAGGTCATTTTTTTTCAAAGTTTTGATCCCATATCTCTTTTAATAATAAAACATTTTTGTTAATGCATTCACACCCCAATATATTGTTCTCATTCATATATATTCACATGCTACCATGTATGATTTTATATACAATATATTACAAAAGGCATAAAAATGAAAGTTATTAAACAATTAGTTTAAAAATAAGTAGTTTTAATATTTATTTTTTCCATCTACCAGTGAGTTATCTTGTATATCATGTGGCCAACCAATATACACTTGGAAGATTACTAGAATGTATGATAGTACTTACTATAGTCTAAATCAGAAAAACAGTACTACTGAATCACTGTGTAAGCTCTTATTTTTGCACTTATTTCTAACCATCCTATACCATTCCAAATGTCTCTTATATTCTTTCCAGTTTTCCATGTATTTATTTATTTTATTTTATTTTTTTATTAATCTCTTTATTGATTAAGGTATCACATATTTGTCCTCATCCTCTCATTCCTATCCCAAACCCCTCCTCATGCATGCCGCCACCCCCCTGTTGTCCATGACCACTGGTTAGACTTATATGCATGCATACAAGTCCTTTGGTTGATCTCTCCCCCTTACCCCCACCTTCCCTTACCTTCCCTCTGAGGTTTGACAGTCTGATCGATGCTTCCCTGTCTCCGGGTCTGTTTTTGTTCATCAGTTTATGTTGTTCATTATTTCCCCTAGATGAGTGAGATCATGTGATACTAGAAATATACTTATAAGAACCGAAAATGAGACAAGCAATAATGGTTATGCTGAGAGGCAAATGAATCAGTCTGTAGTGAGTTTCTTTCTGGGCCAACAGTTCTTTTGAGTCCCAATTTCAATGTCAAACAGTTCCTTATGTGTACATGTCAGCAATGATATTTCAGTTCTGGATGGTGGACAAATGGTGGTAATGCAGGTCCGACACTCTCTGGTTTGGTCCTGGGCAACCTGCAGTGACGCACAGCTGCTGACTGCTAGTATGGCAAGGCATCTTCCATCTCTGGACTGTTTCTCTTCTGTCTTCATGGCTGGAGCAGTCCTGTCAATTCCTCTCTGTGGCAGGAATCCACATGGTCTTGGAGTTGTTTTCTGAAAATACACATATTCTCGACCAAAAGTTAATAAAGGAATCTTTTCTATAAATTTGATTTGGGATCCTTTTTCATTTTTTGCCCAAACTATTTTCCTTTGGCTTGTTTTGACACCATGTGTGTTTTTCATGGGTGTCTTGCTGTTAGCATTACAAATGAAAGTTAATTTTCTAAAGTAAAAACTTTCTAGATGTAATTTACTTACAGGATATTTTTCCTTACATGATATTCTTCTACTATTCCCCATTTTTTGATTTAAATATTAAGAGGCTTTGGGAAATTTTATAATGTAGTCTTGATAGCTTTTAAATTTTATTTTTTTGCACTAAAATATGACTGCTTTAGGTTCATTAGATGTTACGCAATTTTACCATGAGATGAACTACCAATAAAAATTTTAGTTAATACTTTAGGAACAGCTTTTTGTCCAATACCATTAATTTTTCTAGAATATTCACTTATTTCACTTAGCCAATTTAAATTAGTCTGAGAACTTGACTACTATTTTACTGTCAAATTTAATACTCTAACAACAATCTTATTTTACCCTGTAAATATTAGTGGAAAGGATTCTTTGCCTTCTTGAGTAGGCCCTGAGCATTCCTGGTGTTATGCTGGATTTAGATATCAAAAACCCACTTCCCCACACCATGGGTACAAGACAACTCAAACAAGTCTTGTTGCAGTGAGAGGGCAGCTGCTGTCGGCCAAGTCTCTGTTACCTGGGTCCTGATTTGAGCTGGGCATGGGAAGAGAAGCACCCATGGGGGCAGGAGACCTCCCTCAGAAGGGTGAGGGTTCAGGCCCCTGCAAGGTTGGGGGGGTGAGGGTCTGTGCCCCACCTCTGTTGACCCCTAAGTTCTCTCCTGATGGCCTCTCTGCGACTGTGCCTGTCTTAGGTTGTTCCTTCCCTGAGGAATCTTACCCGTCTCTGGCTAACCAGCCATCCTCCGGGGCTAATTCAGAGTGATGTGTGGTTTAGTTCTGTCTCCTTGGTAGCCTATGCCCCCATGGCCTCCACATCCAGCACCTGCCTTGGGATCCCCTCGCCTGCTGGTGAGGCCCCGGCACTAATCACATATATTGGGGAACCCAGGTTTCTTCTCCTGGGAGGGCCCAGCTCACCCCACTGGGCGAGAGACAGATCCATGGTATCAGCCACCAGGAGGCTTCAACCTCAGCATGAACAGAAAGCACAGGCAACAGCTGTGGGCAATTGGATTGTCAGAACAGGTTCCCTCTTGGCCAAAAGGGCAAGAGGAGCCAATATAGAATGCTCTGGTGCCTTCCCAGGGGGGCCTCTACACAGTGGAAGGGATTAAATCCTTTCATGTCCTTTTTAAATTGCTGCCAGACATTCAAAGAATTAGTTTGTAAGTTTGTTTGGGATAATTGTACAGTATGCTGTTGTAATTCTAAAATATCAAGAGATGTGTTACCTTTGTCTCCAAGCACCAAAAAGATGATTTTTTATTGATTCCCAAGGGTGCGAGGTACTATTATAGGTAATGGGGGTACATGTATTTATTTTTCACTGTGCATTTCGATTGATTTGTCTGTCTTCCATTTCACCAATTCTCTTTTCTGCTCTAATTTTCTGTTAAACTCAACTATATTGTGTTTTTTGTTTGTTTTTTTTTTTTTTTAATTTCAGGTACTGCACTTGTTAATTATAGAATTTCCATTGGATTTTGTTTGTTTGTTAATAGATTCAAATACCCTAGAGGAGTTCTCCATATTTTCATCTATTTTCTACATCTTTCATTTTATTTTATTGAATATATTAACTATGGCTACTCCGTAGTCCTCTTTTGCTATTGCCAATATCTGGATCATCTATGGGTCTATTTCTATCATTCTTCTTTATCCTGGATTTTGGTAATTTGGTACTGTTCTTGGGTATTGTATTTTTTTTTTTTACATTTCTGTTGAATGTCAGACCTTATGTATGAATATTTGTAGATTATTTGAATGATACACTTTTTCTTCAGAAGATTTTATTTTTTTCTTGCAAGGCACATAGGGTAGAGGCTAATAACTATTCAACCAGAGATTGAACAATTTCAGGACATGCTGCAGTACAGGTAAGTCTCCAACTACCTCTGATCACTTATCCTCTAACATAGCCCTCTGGTGGCCATAACAAAGAGACAAGGATTGACTGAGATCCCTCTCCACTCAGCAGATATGTCTCCATAGCACCATAAGGTTGCTAAATATTCTAAAATGGTTTTCCAAAGACTTTCTGCTTAGTTACTTAATTAACCTGTTGCCCCACACAACTTTAGGATTTAGCAAATCTTATTAGGGTAAACCAACTCCATTCCATTCTTAGTGGGGACCTGGACCCTTAAATCTTTGGTTGTTTTTGTTTGTTTGTTTGTTTTTGTTTTTTTCAAAAACTCTGCTCTTTTGTTTTGTACTTCATAGCAGCCTCTCTATTTGGGTAGGGAATAAAGGAATGGATGTCCAGAATCTCAGCTTTTTTGCCTTATTTTCAGTAATAGCAAATGTCTAGAGAAAAAAAAAGTATGGATGCAGAATGTCACCTCACCTCTATGTGGATCCTTCTTCTCTGAAATCTTATCTCCTGAAGTTCTTATTGCCTCAATAGTTTTCTGATGCAGACTATCTATCTATCTATCTATCTATCTATCTATCTATCTATCATCTATCATCATCATCTTTTTATAAATTTAAATTAAATTAAATTGTATGTGTAACTATATTATGTTTACATATATGCATATGCGTGCTCTTTGCAGGAGAGTTTCTATGCCACAAGCTATTTTATTTTAGAACAAGTCAGCATTTCTCAAATCTGTATTTATGTTAACATCATCTCAAGAATTATTTTAAAATACAGATTTTCAGTTCTGCCATAAACCAAACAAGTCAATGTGTCATAATATTGGACTTAGGGGAATGACTACTTAAAACAAAACAAAACACCTCTAGATGATATGTATGGCTACATTCTGAGATTAACAATTGGGTATAGGTGACCTCAAATGCCTTTTCCAGCTCCAACATGTAATTATTTTATTATATTTTTTATTAAGATGAGAAATAATGAAGCTTAGGAGTTCTGCTAAATGCTCATATCACTTTGAGTCAGTGAAAAACTTCACTTTGTTCATCTAACCCTTTCCAAAAAATATAACAACTGTCTTTTGTGGTACTTGATTTTAAAGTCAAGCAAAAATCTATAAAGCATTTGGTTTTATCAGCATTTCTGCTAACATCACAACCCTCAGTGATTCTTGGTTTTGTGGTTATTTCCCTTTTATTTACACATAAGTGAGAGCGTGCAATTTTAACATAATGGCTGTAAAACATGAACTCTTCAGCAAATTAACAATTGTTTTTAGAAGTTTTGGTGACAGTACTTTCTCAGTAAGCTTTCAGTGGCACATATGGGTCTCAGTTTTATCTCTGTGTATGCATTTTTTCAATAACTGAAAATTTAGGTAATTAAGGTACTATAAGGAAGGAAAACACATCTTCCAGAAGGAAGATATTGTGCCTATGTCCTTATCATGGTATAGTGCTAAGCACAACATCATATACTGGTTCTAAATAAAAGGCTTGAAAGCATTTAATGTTTATAGATCATGAATTCTTTCATAATATGATGCCTCTTTGCTGGGTAATTTAGCTCCAAATATTTCTTATAATTTAAAGAAATGAGGATTATACTTGGGTAATGTCTTCCAAAGAAATTATTTTCATGCTTCCAAATTGAAAGAAAAACTACCTCTCCAGAACAAAGGGCTTAAGACTACAATTTGAAGTGTAATAATATAAACTTTGGATGTGTGTGTGTGCATGTGTTGAAAGAGAGAGTGGGGGAGATACAGTGATAGAGACAGGAAATGCAATACTTATTTGTAGCTGGCTGATTCTGTCTGTCGGGTAAAATCTAATACCCGCCTCTAGTTTCATGACCTGTCAGTGGCTTCATTGGAGAGATTCTTCAGATGAAGAAACAGGTTTCAAAATTTGAAGGAGTAATTCAAAGAAAAATTAATGTAATATCTGATTGATAGATTGGCTGATAGTAAAGTTATATTTTAAAACCTGGTGCTCAAAGTCAAAGCAAAGATAAAAAAAAATAATTATCTACTAAATCTATATAAAACTTCAGTATTCACTAAATTCTCTTTAACTCAATCAATCTCCAAGCACTTGTTGAGTGCACACACCTGAATTTTAAAGGAAATTTAAGTTTCTATTCATATATAATGAAAATAAGTGGAGAAAAATGGCCAGAAATCTTGCACAATCTCTGTGCTAGAGGTATTTAAAAGATCATCTAATCCAAACTTTATTAAATGTCTGAATCTACAATAGATCATGTAGCCCACTTAAGGAAGAGTCTTCCAAAACAAAACATAGCAAAGCAAAACAAAACAAAACAAAACAAAACAAAACAAAACAAAAAAAAACAATAAAGAAAACCCTCGAGGGACAGAAAAATGGCGGCTGAATAGACAGACGTGTTCCGAGCCTTGTCCCGGAGCAGAAAGAAAGAACAGCTGAGGGTAGCATGAGGAGTGTTTGTTGGCAAGTTGGGGGACAGCTGAACTCCAGAAGAAGGTGGGAGACTGCTAGATGGGGTTCCCCTGACCTGGCAGCTCCCACTGCGGCTGGGTCCCCTCCCGGAGCTGCAGGCTTGGACGCGGAGTCTGCGCCATCTGGAACCGGAAAGTGGAGCTTATCGGAAGCCTGAGAATCCAAAACTGCAGCACCCACAGAACAGCTGCGAGCCCCAGAACAACGCTCCCCAATTGGCGCAAACACACGGGTTCAGAGGAGCTCTACACTCCACCACGGAAAGGTCAGATTTCGCCTAGGATAAGGTGAGGTCTCTGGTCCCAGCAGGAGAGAGGAACACCCGTTTTGTGGGAGCTGGAGGACCAGGGAAGTCTGTGCCTAGAAAAATCCATGGCTGTTGGGGCTGGCGTGATCTGTGAATGTGGAAGGGGGTCCTCAGAGCTGCTAACAGAAGGGCTCTCTAAAAAGCAACCCATTTTGATCTGACGTGCAGGGACACCCTAAGAATTTCAGGGGTGTGCTAGACTTACACACAACCCCGGAGTTCGCACACTTGGGCTTTTTCCTCTTGAAATTCTTGCTTCTGATTACTAAGCCCAATACATAGGATCACCCAGTTGGGGACACCCTGGGAGACTGCAGGGGAAAGCTGTTTTTCTGGAACCTGGAGATTGGAGCAGGGAGTGACCATCAGAGAGGCAGCTCTGAGGCAGCCCACTCCCACAAACGGTAGTGAGTGCCACAGGGAAAGAAGGCTCTAACACTCCCTAGAGAGGCCATAGATAGACCCGGAAGTCAATCCAGAAACAGTGCCACCCAGGGGCTGAATCACAAATTGACTCTTGTGTAATCAAAAATAAAGGAATACAAATTAAGACACACCGCCTGCTTAAAATCAGGACTGGCTTACATCACTGAAGAGCAGTGGAACGCAGGGAACTGCAATACTGTCCAGACTGAGAAACAGGCGTGCCAAACAGAACAACAGAGGAAGTGAATGACCTTCACTACTCCACATTTTATTTTTATTTTTTAATTTTTCATTTTTTACATCTTTTCCTCAAGAAACTAATTTTTTTCTTTTTTCCTCACTTGATTTTACCTTTTTAATTATTACATTTTTATTTTCAATCCGTATTATTACTACTGCTATTTTATCTTTTTTTTTAAGTGTCATTTTATTTTCTCTTCATTTTGTTTTGGGATTAATGTTCTACATTCTATTTTTATCTTTCCTTTAGCATCATTTTACTCTATCTCAACTCTACGTTTATGCCATCACTCTCTTCCTCACTTTTCCCTTTTCGGTGTCCTGTTTATCTTACCCCTTTCCTGCTTTAGATTTTCCCTATTCTTTCTGTTTACCCCCTGTTAGAATTTCACCCTACTTATATATCTAATCTCCATTCCCCTGCTCCAAGTCCATACACACCTCTCTCTTCGCTGTCTTAACTATCCAAAAAATTGTTTTTCTCTCTGTCTTTTGTTGTTGTTGTTCGCTTGAATGTAGATTATATCGAATTTTTATGCTTTTTTGTGAGATTGTTTTGCTTATTCTTCTTTTGTTTATTTTTTTGTTTGTTTAGTGCTTCTGTTTTCCCTTGCCTCACTCAATATTAGTTGGTGTTGTAGTTTGTATTAATCCCCAGGTACTTGTTGCTGGCATTTGCTGGGATAAGTGATTGTTCTATTGGAGTTTTATCCCCAATATATATAGTCTGTTTCCCTTTCTCTCTTAGTCTCTTTCTTGTCTCTCTTAATTTTTTTTTCTTCTTTTTTTTCCCTTTTCCCAATTTCATTTTGACACTCCTTTTTTTCTTCTTCTTCTTTCTTCCTTTTTCCTCTTCTTCTTTCTCTCCTATCCCCTAATTTGCCTTTCTCTGGTGGTCACCTTTATTGGAGGTTATTAATATCGTGAATACATTCCTGTTCAATGCCTTGTGTGTTGTACCTCGTAGTGCCGTATTTTGTGCCTTTAAATCAAGGAAGGAGAGAGAGAACTACATAACCAGACACCCAGAGAAGAGAGACCATGGGGAGACAAAGACACAGCCTGCATATGAAAGAAAAGCAGGCATCACCTGAAAAGGAAGTAAACGAAATGGAGGCAAGCAACCTTCCAGAAAAAGAATTCAGAGAAATGGTCATAAGGTGGCTGAAAAGAATGGAAGACAAATTCGACAATATGAGCAAGAACCAAGAGGAAATGAAGAAGAACCAAGAAGAAATGAAAAATGACATCGCTGCTGTAAAGAACTCAATAGAAAGCATCAAGAGTAGACTAGAAGAAGCAGAGGACCGCACCAGTGAGCTAGAAGACAAGATGGGAAAAAATACCCAAGTAGAGCAACTTCTTGAAAAAAAAATTAAAAGGCAAGAGGAAAGCCTAAGGGAACTTTGGGACAACACAAAACAAAACAACATCCGCATACTAGGGGTAACAGAAGGAAAGGAAGCTGAGCAAGGAATAGAAAACCTCTTTGAAGAAATAATGACAGAAAATTTCTCTGATATAGAGAAGAAAAAACCCACACAAATCCAAGAAGCTCACAGAGTTCCAAGAGAAATGAACCCCAAAAGACCGACGCCAAGGCACATTATAATTAAATTGGCAAACACCTACGACAAAGTAAGAATCTTAAAAGCAGCAAGAAAGAGACAGAAAGTTACATACAAAGGAACCCCCATCAGACTAGCGACTGATTTCTCAACAGAAACTCATCAGGCCAGAAGGGAATGGAATGAAATATACAAAGTCATGCAAAGGAAGGGTCTGAATCCAAGAATACTGTACCTAGCAAGGCTATCAATAAAAATTGAAGGTGAAATCAGGAGCTTCACAGACAAAAAAGGACTAAGGGAATTTATTACCACCAAACCAGCAATGCAAGAAATGCTAAAGGGTCTGCTGTAAAAAAAAAAAAAAAAAAAAAAAAAAAAAAAAGAAATAGGAAGCGAAGAAGGAACACAGGTGTAAAGAATAGGAATGGCGACAAATAAGTACCTATCAATAATAACTTTAAATGTAAACGGATTAAATGCCCCAATCAAAAGACATAGGGTAATGGATTGGATAAGAAAACATGACCCATATATCGGTTGTCTACAAGAAACCCACCTCAGAAAAAAAGACGCACACAGACTGAGGGTGAAGGGATGGAAAAAGTTTTTCCAGGCAAATGGAACTGAAAAAAAAAGCTGGGGTAGCAATACTTATATCTGACAAATTAGATCTCAAACTGAAGGACATAACCAGAGATAAGGAAGGCCACTTCATAATACTAAAGGGAGCAATCCAACAAGAAGAAATAACTCTGGTAAACATATATGCACCCAATACAGGAGCACCCAAATACATTAAAAAAAAACCTCCTGGAAGATATCAAGGGAGAGATTGACAGCAATACAATCATAGTAGGAGACTTTAATACCCCACTATCACCACTGGACAAATCCTCTAAACAAAAAATCAGCAAAGAAACATCAATCCTAAAGGACTCACTAGACCAGATGGAATTAATTGACATCTTCAGAACATTCCACCCCAAAGCCACAGAATATACATTCTTCTCAAGTGCGCATGGGTCATTTTCAAAGATAGACTATATGTTGGGACATAGGCAAAGTCTCTTCAAATTCAAGAAGATAGAAATCATATCAAGCATCTTCTCAGACCACAGTGGCATAAAATTGGAAATCAACTACAATAAAAACAACCCAAAGAAATCAAACACATGGAGGTTAAACAGCATGCTATTAAACCATGACTGGGTTACCAGAGAGATCAAAGAAGAAATAAAAAACATCATGGCAACAAATGACAATGAAAACACTACAATCCAAAATCTATGGGACACAGCGAAAGCAGTCTTGAGAGGAAAGTTCATTGCTTTACAAGCCTACTGCAAAAAACAAGAAACAATGGTAATAAATTACCTAACCCAACAACTCAAAGAGTTAGAAAAAGAGCAACAAGAAAAGCCCAGTGTAAGCAGAAGGAAGGAAATAATAAAGATCAGAGCAGAGATAAACGACACAGAGACCAAAGAAACAATACAAAAGATCAACAAAACCAAGAGCTGGTTCTTTGAAAGGATAAACAAGATTGATGAACCTCTAGCCAGGCTCACCAAGAAGCAAAGAGAGAGGACCCAAATAAACAAAATCAGAAATGAAAGAGGTGAAATAACAACAGATCCCGCCGAAATACAAAGGATTGTTAAAAAACACTACGAACAACTCTATTCCAACAAACTGGACAACCTGGAGGAAATGGACATATTCCTAGAAAAATATAACCTTCCAAAACTCAATCAGGAAGAATCTAAACAGCTCAATATGCCAGTAACTATGGAAGAAATTGAAGCAGTCATCAAAGAGCTTCCGGCAAAGAAAAGCCCGGGGCCAGACGACTTCACAGGAGAGTTTTACCAAACATTCAAGGAAGAACTAAAACCCATCCTCCTCAGACTATTCCAAAAAATTCAAGAGGAAGGAACACTTCCAAGCTCCTTCTATGAAGCCAGCATCACCCTAATACCAAAACCAGATAAAGACAACACAATGAAGCAGAATTACAGGCCAATATCCCTCATGAATGCAGATGCCAAAATCCTCAACAAAATTCTAGCAAATCGGATCCAGCAGTACATCAGAAAGATCATACACCATGACCAAGTAGGGTTTATCCCAGGAATGCAAGGATGGTACAATATCCGAAAATCAATAAATGTGATACATCACATAAACAAATTGAAAGACAAAAATCACATAGTCATATCAATTGATGCAGAAAAAGCATTTGACAAAATCCAACAACCTTTCTTGATAAAAACTCTCAACAAGGTGGGAATAGAAGGATCATACCTCAACATAATAAAAGCTATATATGATAAACCCACAGCTAACATCATACTCAATGGGCAAAAACTAAAACCATTTCCCCTAAGAACAGGAACAAGACAGGGATGCCCACTCTCACCACTTCTGTTTGACATAGTACTGGAAGTATTAGCCATTGCAATTAGACAAGAAGAAGAAATAAAAGGCATCCAAATTGAAAAAGAAGAAGTAAAGCTGTCCTTATTTGCAGATGACATGATATTGTACATAAAAAACCCGAAAGACTCCATCAAAAAACTAACAGACTTAATAAATGAATTCGTCAATGTAGCAGGATACAAAATTAATGCCAAGAAATCTATGGCATTTCTGTACACCAACAGTGACCTTACAGAAAGAGAGACTAAAAAAGCAATCCCATTTTCCATCGCACCAAAAAAAATTAAGATACTTAGGAATAAACCTAACCAAGGAGGTAAAAGACTTGTATGCGGAAAAGTACAGGACACTGAAAAAAGAGATAGAGGAAGATGTAAACAGATGGAAGAACATACCATGTTCATGAATTGGTAGAATCAACATCATCAAAATGTCCATACTACCCAAAGCAATCTATATATTCAATGCACTCCCCATTAAAATACCAACAGCATATTTCACAGACCTAGAAAACTCTCCAAAAATTCATCTGGAATAAAAAAAGACCCCGAATAGCCACAGCAATCCTGAGAAAGAAGAATAAAGTAGGAGGGATATCAATACCAGATTTCAAGCTGTATTACAAAGTCACTGTCCTCAAAACAGCCTGGTACTGGCACAAGAACAGACATATAGATCAATGGAATAGAATAGAGAATCCAGATATAGACCCAAACCAATATGCCCAATTAATATTTGACAAAGGAAGCATGAGCATACAATGGAGTCAAGACAGTCTTCAATAAATGGTGTTGGGAAAATGGGACAGATGCATGCAAAAAAATGAAACTAGATCACCAACTTACACCATACACAAAAATAAACTCAAAATGGGTACAGGACTTAAATATAAGACGGGAAACCATAAAAATACTAGAGGAATCCACAGGCAGCAAAATCTCAGACATATGTCAAAAGAACTTTTTCAGCGATACTGCCCCTAGGGCAATGGAAGCCAAAGAGAAAATAAATAAATGGGACTACATCAAAATAAAAAGCTTTTGCACAGCAAAAAGAAACCATCAACAAAACAACAAGAAACCCCACTGTATGGGAGAACATATTTGCAAATGTTATCACTGATAAAGGTTTAATTTCCAACATCTACAGGCAGCTTATACAACTTAATAAAAGGAAGATAAATGATCCAATAAAAAAATGGGCAAAGGACCTAAATAGAATATTTTTGAAAGAAGACAGAAGGAAGGCCAAGAGACACATGAAAACATGCTCAAAGTCACTAATTATCCGAGAGATGCAAATCAAAACGACAATGCGATACCACCTCACACCTGTCAGAATGGCTATCATCAACAAATCAACATATGACAAGTGTTGGCGAGGATGCGGAGAAAAAGGTACCCTCGTGCACTGCTGGTGGGAATGCAGACTGGTGCAGCCACTGTGAAGAACAGTATGGAGTTTCCTCAAGAAACTGAAAATGGAACTCCCATTTGACCCAGTAATCCCACTCCTAGGAATATATCCTAAGAAACCAGAAACACCAATTAGAAAGGATATATGCACCCCTATGTTCATAGCAGCACAATTTACAATAGCTAAGATTTGGAAACAGCCTAGGTGCCCGTCAGCAGATGACTGGATCAGAAAACCATGGTACATCTACACAATGGAATACTATGCTGCCATAAAAAAGAAGGAATTACTACCATTTGTAGGCACCTGGATGGAATTAGAGAACATTATGCTAAGTGAAATAAGCCAGTCAATGAAAGAAAAATACCACATGATCTCACTCATTTGGGGATAATGAAAAACATTATAAACTGATGAACAAAAAGATAGTTACAGAGGCAGTAAATCATCAAACAGACTGTCTAATTACAGCGGTAAGGTTAGGGAGAGGTGGGGGAAATAAGAGATCAACTGAAGTACTTGTATGCATGCATATAAGAGTAACCAATGGATGCAAAACATTGGGGGGGTGAGGGCATGTATAGGAGTGGGGTGGGAGGGCGGCAATGGTAGGATATGTACACATATAATACCTTAATAAAAATTTGAAAAAAAAAAGAAAAAAAAGAAAACACTCAACATTTTAGAAAGCTATCTTAATAGGTTTCCCCACAAACTTCCATCCCTTAGCACTAGTTTTGTATTGTAACTCACTAGTAAATCTTGCTTATAGAGTTTGTTTCTGATTTTCCAAACTTGGGAGGTTGGAATGAAAAGAATGGTCAGGTTTCAGCCAATTCATAGAAATAGCCTTACCAGCCCTAACCATTTTGGCTCAGTGGATAGAGCATCAGCCTGCAGACTGAAATGTCCCAGGTTCGATTCCGGTCAAGGGCATGTACCTTGGTTGCGGGCACATCCCCAGTAGGAGGTGTGCAGGAGGCAGCTGATCGATGTTTCTCTCTCATCGATGTTTCTAACTCTCTATCCCTCTCCCTTCCTCTCTGTAAAAAATCAATAAAAAAAATAGCCTTACCAAGATTGTTTTTTATTACTTTGAAAAAGTCAGAAGCCAATATCATATTAATGTTAAGAGTTTAGATAGTACACTATTAGATAGTCAGGAATCAAAAAGTAACTTTGTACTGTTCAGCAGGGGCCAGATAAAATAATGTTCTAATTTATTAAATTTGTCTTCTTGGGAAAAATAAAGTAGTTGAGACAAAAGTAGTAAGATCTCTTCTAAATTATCTGGATTTTTAGGAGGAAAAAAGACAATGCTAGATAAGCCCCTTTTTCTGATGTAACAGCCTTCTGAAGAAAGACCAGTAAGAAACTGGTTTTGCATTGATAATTTGAAGAAAATGTAAAAATCTGGAGTCTTTTGTATATGCAGTTTTATTCAGATTTAATTCATATACCATATACTTCCCTATTTAAAATCTAAATTTCAATATTTTACTATATTTATAAAGTTGAGCAACCATCAGTGCAATCTAATTTTAGAGTACTTTTATCACCCAAAAAGAAACCCCATACCATTAGTAGTTATCCCTAGTCTCCCATACCACACCCAGTTCTGGAGAACCAATAACCCACTTTATCTTTCTATAAATTTGCCCAATCTTGTTTTATGATTTATTCTATGGTATATCTTGGAGAATATTCCATGCATTCTTTAGAAAAGAGTGTATTTTAAGTTTGGGTAGAATGTTGATAAATGACTAGTAGGTCAAATTGGTTGATAGTGTTGCTTATGTCTTCTTTTTGTTTTATCAATTATTGAGAGTGGAACATTAAAGCATCAACTATTATTTTTAGATTTTCTGTTTCTAACTTTGATTCTTTCAGTTTGAGATGAATATATTTGGAAGGGTCTATTGTTAGATACATATATGTTTAAAATTGTTTCTGTGCCAGCTAATTTGACTATTTTATCATTATAAAATGTATGTTGCTTCTAGTAAAAAATTTTCTCTTAAAATCTATTTTGTCTTATATTTTTACTAGAGGCCCAGTGCACGAATTTCGCGCATGGATAGGTCCCTAGTGGCTGCCGGCTGCCAGCTGGGGTCTCCCTTTGCACCTGCCTTTGCCTGGCACTGCCTGCTCACGTGCTCCACCATCCCACTGTGGTCCTGCTCTCATTGGGGCCCATTGGGGCCAGCAGCGCCTCCACTGTCACCGGCTACCAGCGCTGCATCACCAAAGCCCGCCATGTTCTGTACTGCCCCCTGGTGGTCAGCGCAAATCTAACTTCTGGTCAGTTGAACACCCGCCCATGGGAACAATTTGCATATTAGCTTTTTATAATATAGGATACACACTTCAACCTCTCTTTTGGTTTCTTTTTGCACCACATTTTTTTCATCTTTTAACTTTCAAACTATTTGTGTCTTTGAATCTAAAATGCCTCTCTTGTACATAATATATAATTGGGCCATCATTTTTTTTACCTGTATATGGTCCATACTTTCCCATTTTTTTGTGTCTTATAATTTTTGTCAAAAACTGTACATTTTATATAATATTATGTGGTAACTTTGTAAAACATATTCCCTCATCTTGCACATGTTCATTGTTGTTGCTAAGTTTTTGTCTTCATTTTTGTTTTCTTTTCTTCTAATAAAAGATAGTGTTATTTCTTATGTAATGTTTCTGGGTTAAATTTCTAAAGTCTGTAGTCTCTTTAGTCTGAGGTCACTGAAGTCTCTGCTTGGTTGTGTTAAGTGGTCACTTAATTGTTCAGAAATTTTATTAAATGCCTTGAACCATAGGTCATATACACTTTGATGAGTAGCTATGTGTGTGTGAATATAATGAATTCAACACTGCAGAGGACAATTCACAACATTGCCTTAACCTTCACATACAAAGACTCAAGGTCAGGCAGGGGTGAAATATTAGGGTTTTTCTCTTATTATTTTCCTGGGAATGTACACAATCCTGCCCATTTGCATATCCTTCTAGATTCCTAGAAATATTTCAAAGCTTTTCAAAGCCCCCATGGATATCTTGTTCTCAGATCTTCCTTTTAAATGCTTGCAGGGTCCCTTGTATGCCCCAACTAATATTATGGCCTTAGGGGATGTAATGTCAAACAATTGCGACTATTTCTTTTTAAAAAGCACCCTGAGGATATGGATTTTCCTTTGGAACAAGCTCTGAACCAGATCAAATAATAAGAGCACCCTATGAATGGGGCTTTTACTGGGAGCTGCAAAACAGGTCAAATTGTGACAGAGCTCTAGGGATTAGACTTTTCAGGAGCTCCAGTCTTCCCCAACTGGTAACTGAAAGACTACACTTTTTCACAGCTACCATAGAACTGGAGAGAGGGACATGTGAATAGGCCAAGTTAAAAAATGACCTAAATCATGCTGTTTTTTGTTTGTTTGTTTGTTTGTTTGCTTTTTTACTGTGGTTCAGTAGTTTTTCTTGAATAAACTCCCTTCAGATTGTCGTAAGACTTTGGTTAATTTCCTGAATGCCCAAAATGTTAATTTTTATCATGTTCTGGTTTTATTCTTTTATGGAGCAGTAGATTTAGAAAGACCCTCAGTCTACCATTCTGAGTTATATCTCCCAACTGCATTTTTAAGCTAAAACATTGTATTTTGTATTTTTTCATATATTTAGATTCATCTCATTATTTCAGACCACTAAATTCTTTTTACATGTTGGTTACATAATATATTAACTCATCCAATCATATTGTAAATGTCCTTAACTTAATCATTAATTAAATTATTTGATTTACCTTTAGAAGATTTAGATTGCCAAGATCCTGCAGGCTCCTATAAAGACCACCTAGTGAAGAAGTTTCAGATTTCAATTATCTATGTCCTTTTCAAATATGCCCTTTATCGCACTGTCTTCACTCCTACTGATCAATAATAAATATCTATATGTATATAGTATACAATTTCAGCTGGACAGCATTTAATTAATATAGGAGCTCCTCATTTATAACCTTACTAGGGGCCCAGTGCATGAATTTGTGAACTTTGAAAGGAACCGTGGGCCATGAGGCTGTGGTGGGCACAGGGGCAGGTCTCGGCCCATACTCCATGCCCCCACCCAGCCCCTCCCACCACAGCCCCTGGTACCCTGTCTGCCGGCAGTCTCAATCCCACCTCCACCATGCTCACACACTGATAGTGCCAGCCCCGCTCTCACCCGCTGATGGCGCGGAGTGATTGGGGCCAGCACCAGCAGCTGATGCAAGCAGGGCCAGCACCCTCAGTGGATGTGAGCAGTGGCTGCTGCCCCGATTGCCCCTCAAGAGCAGGGGGAAGTGGAGAAGCCCTCAGGGGCAATCGGGGCTAGCAGCTGCTGCTTGTACCCACTGACAGTGCTGAGTGATTTGGGTTGGTGATGGTCACTGACAGTGGGTGCAAGTGGTGGCTCCGGCTGCAGGTGTGAGCTGAGCCAGCACCAGCAGTGGGTGCAAGCCCCAGGTGGGACTGCGGCACATGGGAGCAAGGAATTTTCAGTAACCACCAGAGGCTCGCCTTGATGACAGCAACCAGCGCCCTGCCTTGGTCTGGTGCCCCCACTCACCTGCTCCACCATTCCGCCAGGGCCATCACCCGCCATGTTCCGCACTCTACCGCCTGCTTCCATTGCCCACCATGGTCCACGTGCACCCCCTGGTGGTCAGTGCACGTCATAGCGACCAGTTGCTCAGTTGTTTGGTTGTTCCGCAGTTTGGTCTATTTGCATATTAGCCTTTTATTATATAGGATATGTAATTTGGAGTTGTGTCTTTTACAAAGTTAAGTTATGCACATGCTATTATATAGGTCTTTGTAGTGGAGTTGGATGTAGAGAATAGAAACTTTAAATAGAATGAATAATTCTGCTTGCCATTCCACTCAAATAGCATATGCCTTAGAGTGATTGTGCTATGGTACATATGAATGTGCTATCCTCTCAGTTAGTCTAAGTTTCAATATATCTCCAATATTGCAAATATCTTGCCATACTCAGTGTGTTCCTTATTTTTAAGATATGTATTTTTCTTGCAATATGGCCCCTAAATGCAATCCAAGTATTTCATCTGGTGCTCAGCGGAAGACACAGCAATCTGTTCTGACACAGGAAGAAAAACTGGCTATATTGGTCTTACTGAAAAATAATATGTAGCTCTCAAACATTGTACTTCCCTGGAATAATTATAGCTGTATTCCATTTATGCCTTTTGAGCCAACTTTATAATTCATTCCCAGATACATCTATGCCATATAACAAACCTGTATCATTCCAGGGAAATCTTGCCTTGAACAGTAGCAATAGCCTCCATTCTTTACTTTATTTCCCAGTTTATCCTTCACTGTTGGCAACAAAATACAATCCAGATGAGAGAGACATAGCAGAGACACTGTCCTATGCAAATTGAATTTATCTTTCTTTCATCAAAGTGGTGTTCTTTCCTGTGGATGCATTATATATTGTCCTCCTAGCTCAGTTTCACTAGATATACCCAAATATTTTCAGTATGCTACCATTAAGTTTCAAACTCATCATAGTAACCCCTCAATAAAAGTTGATTATAAACTAAACACAAGGTGAATAAAAGCTTGTCTGTCTATAACATGACATTTTTAGACAATCCAGAGTCAGAGTTGAGCTTCTGCAATGACCTTGATACCAGGGTTTCATGCTGTCCAATGTGGTGCTCTAATTCTTGTCTAAAAGCTGTGGGTAGGCAGATCTACAATTTCTAAAGAGTAAGCCACCAAAAGTTGCACTGTCAGGAAAGTTACTTATAGAAATAAAATAAGTTTGTTGAGTGAAATAATTCCCTCTCATATTTTGATAGCTTTGTTGCTTGAGAGGATTTGGCATTTTTAAAATAAAACCAGAAAGTTGAAGATTTTTTCTTTCTCTACTTAGCAGTATTTTCAGATCGTGGTAGTAGTATTCAGACTTCCTAACTCAGAATTACCCATAAAAATGATAAAAATGCAGATTCTCTGGCCTCTCCACCAGTTTCTGAAATATTCCCAGATGATTCTGATACAAACTACAGTATAAACAGGTACCTCCAGATAATTCTAATATAAACCACAGTTTGAAAACCACTGTTCCAAGCATTGGGGACATCTCAGAAAGCAAAGCTGATTTTTTGAGTAAAGGAACAAGAAAGGCTTTTCTCCCCCTCACCTTGCTATTCTTTACTTTGTTAACAATAGAGGTTTATGTTTTTTCTACCTTCAAAAAAAGTTCACATTTTTTGCCATTTCAAGTTTGGATCCGTTTCAGCTCCCTTATTAGTGACCAAACAATACTACCCCATCACCCTGTGGTGAGGCTCAGAGAGCCTACCCAGTGGGAAGTGCTCCACCTTTGCATGAGAATCCTGACACCTGGTCTCCTGGTTGTGGTTAAGAATAGTTCCACCTGAACTTGGTTCAGGAGAGGATTGTGTGATGGCTGCAGGACCACTTATTGATTTCAAAAATGTGTGGCTTGTTTTCCAAAAGAGGTTGGCTGTCATTGTGTTTTGAGTCACTTAATTTTAACCAGAAGAGCAACTGGAGAAGGAATTGATTTGAAAGATTTTGTTTCACTAGCTCTTTGATCTCCATCAGCTATTTAGATAATCAGTGCACCCTTAACAGCATTGGATAGCAATGTTTGCTAGAGATTTGTTCAGGTGTAAGAAGATAACTTTCTCTGTTAGGGAGTTACTGTTGGGTCACCAAATGCCTTAGGTGAGACATGTTTATGGCTTTTAGGTAAGGTTTCCTGATTCTATACACTGCTGTTCAGCCTGGAATGTCTCTTTGAAATTCAACATGAATACATATAATTAGAAATATAGTCCATCTGTTGTGCTAGTGTTCAGAGGAACAACAATTAATCACAGAATTCTAGCACTAGAAGGTACATTGGTGACCCTGAAGCAACTTTAACTGATAACTATCCACATACACTTATTTCTTCTCTTTCCCCCTCTCCCTACTTATCAATCCCTTTTGTTCTCTACACATTCTTTTCTATTTTCTTTCTGCCTTTCCTGACTGAGGACTACCATTGGTATCCAATAAAACTCACAATGCTACATATAATTTAATTTCATTTCTTTTTCTGCACACTAAGACTTTTCATTATACAGTGAGGTAAGCAAGGACTACTCAGGCTGTTAGGACAAAGCAACTTGGTTTTAAATTCTGGTTACACAAGTAGCAAAGTGACCTTAGACATTGGTTCTAGAGCAGCCGTGGGCAAACTACGTCCCGCGGGCTGGATCCGGCCCGTTCGGCTGTTCTATCCGGCCCGCGGAGCTGAAAGAGCGGAGGGTTCTCTTGTTCTCCCCTCCGCTCCTTTACTTTGAATTTATATTAGTGCACACAAACACTCCATCCACGCTTTTGTTCCGGCCCTCTGGTCCAGTTTAAGAACCCATTGTGGCCCTCCAGTCAAAAAGTTTGCCCACCCCTGTTCTAGACCTATCAAAGCCTCATTTTTTATGTGTAAAATAGGACTCAGGATTCCTGCATCACAACATAGATTAAAGGTACCACCATTCACATCAGGCATTCAGTAAAACCTGCCTTTAAAACTGATTAATTCTTCAAAGAATTAATTCTTTAGCTGTCTACATGAGAACATCTATATATATAAAAAGCCAGAAACTGTAACGCCATTACGACCATAACGACCAGTAGCTATGACAACCACTGCAGAGAGTGAACAGGTCTGATCCAGGCCGGATCACCCCCAACACCCTGATCAAGGCGGGGCCAGCTGGCCAACTGCCTTGGCTAGCAGAAATTAGGAGCCCGGGGACCTTGGAGTAGCTCAGTCTTAGTCTCAGGAAGCTGCACAGGCAAAGCTCTCCTTTGGCAGAAGTGGACCTGGGATTAGGGTGCTGGAGTCAGGGATGGGGTGGGGAGGCTTTCCTGGTGGCCAAAGCAGTCCCCGCGGGCTGTGCACAGCACCTGGATGTCTAACCCCAGTCAGAACAGCAGGAGGAATAAGGGCCACAGGGCGCAGCAGGCAGCGGCACACAGGAGCCAGGAGGTGTGAGGCCCGAAGTGGCTCATACCCCACCTACTGGGCCCAGTAGCACCAGCAGGTGGGCCATGATGTGCAGCAAGGTGCTGGGCCTCAGACGGGAGGGGAAGTGAGCCAGGAGGGCAAGGCCCCTTGCCAGACAGAGCCCCGAGCAGTGTGGGTGGGGCCGGAGCTGGAAACTCTGGTGGGGTGGGTGGGGCTGCAGCTCCATGTCTTTTTGGCCTTTGAATTCAGGGGTCAGCCCCACTTCAAGAGAGAGGACGTGGCTGAAAGTGGCAAGGCCACAGAAGAGATAGGAAATGTTGTGGCCATCTTCGGAAAACACAGCTGCCACCGTCTTCAGTAACTATGGACAGATAATCTTTGGTCTCAGTTCTACAGAAGAGGAAGCTGAGACTCAAGGAAGGGAGCCTTCCGCAACACCTCACCCACTTCTCAGACCTGACCCTGTGCGGCATTGTTTTCATTGAAAGTAGAGGTTCCAAAATGTTTTCAGATCTTTGCTATTTTAGGCAGGAAAGAATTTAGCACAGGGAACTGGTGCTTGGGAAATCATCAGAAAGCTGGAGGAGTGGGTATTAGCCTGGACCCCCAGGAAAGACTCCCTGCCCAGTGGGAGGAGCTGCCCCCTCAGTCACAACTGAATTCTAGGACACTCTGGCACAGCTGTGACCCGGGGATCAGGAAACTGCTGCCCCCGCAAGTGCCCTCCAGCTCCCACAAAACAGGTCACTGGGCACTGCCTCTGCCACAACTGCCTATGCACAGCCTGGATTCCGCTGCAGAAAACATCCACATCTCTGCAAACATGATGAACAGCAGCATGATCATCACCAGCCCAAACTGTGGGAAGATGCCTCTGCCCCACTTCTGCCTTCAAATATTGTGCAAGCACACCCAATTGGCAGAAATGAATTCATATCCAGAAAATTAGCTGCAAAGGAGATTGGTCAATTTCAGACTTTCATCTAGGAGTGAGTTCTTGCCAAGGTACCACACGTGCCTGGCATTGAAAAAAACAGGGCCCGGCTGGTGGGGCCCAGTGGTTGAGCATCAATCTACGAACCAGGAGGTTATAATATGATTCCTGGTCAAATTTCGGGCTTGATCCTCAGTAGGGGCATGCAGGAGGCAGCTGACCAATGATTCTCATCATTGATGTTTCTATCTATCTCTCATTTTCCCTTCCTCTGAAATCAATAAATATATTTTTTAAAAATGGTGTCATGCTGTATATATGTGTTATAACAAGTGTTTCACTTCATAGATCAATAATGCCTTTCCTGTTAAAACCATACTTAGAGAATATTATTTACTTGTCATTCATTTTAATTGATCTCAGAGAGAAGAAGGGCAAGAGAGAGAAACATTGTTCTGTTGTTTCCTGCACTCACTGGACTGGGTATTGAATCTGCAACCTGGGCATGTGCCCTGACTGGCAATTGATCCACCACTTTCTGGTGTATGGGACGATGCTATGCTGGTACCCTGATCCCAAATTCCAGTTTCCAGAACTGTGAGAAAAATACATTTCTGTTGTTTAAGCCACACAAATTTATGATATTTTGTTATGGCTTTCTGAGCTTACTAATCTATACTAATAAAAGGGTAATATGCTAATTAGACAGGGTTGACCGGACATCTTCTGGTCATCCTTCCAAACAAACCCACAGTGGCAGGGACTGAGGCAGAGGTGGTTAGTGGCAATTAGGCCAGCAGGAGAGAGCAGTTAGGAGCAATCGGACTGTCAGGGGAGAGCAGTTAGGGGCAATCAGGCAGGCATGCAGAGTGGTTAGGGGCAATCAGGCAGGCAGGGAGGTGAGTAGTTAGGATCCAGCGGTCCCGGATTGCAAGAGGGATGTTCTACTGCCAGCAGTCAGACATCCCCCGAGAGGTCCCGGATTGAAGAGGGTGCAGGCCGGGCTGAGGAACCCCCCCTCCCCCCGGTGCATGAATTTCGTGCACCAAGCCTCTAGCCTATATCTATACTAATAATAGAGAAATATGCAAATTATCTCTTACAGCGTCATGCCATGATCGGATGAGCAGGCTGCATCCCCACCATCTGCTCAGACAGCTGTAAGGCCCAGGGTAGGATAGGATACAATAGGAGGGGATAGGAAAGGAGAGGGAGAGGAAGGCAGGCCTGCATGCAGACAGGCTGAGAGGAGAAACAGAAATACAGAAAGGGAACAAGAAAAATATGCAGGAATGGAAAAGGGAAGGAAACGTGGGGCTGCACGTGGGAGTGGGTGGTAACTGTGGTAGGGTGCAGGTACACCCGGTGAGGAGCGTGGTGGGAGCCCTGCCCATATGTGGGAGGAGGGTGGTGGCTCCCGGTGAGGGCCATTGACGGGGAGGTGCCCAAGGGTCCGGGATGGAGTGGTGGACAGTCTGAGGCCTTCTGGGCAGAGGCACTCCTGCTTCATGGCAGCAGCAGCACCCAGGCCACATGGGCCTTGGCCACCCTCACTGGGCTGGGCATCCCAGGCAGGGAATGGGAGCAGGATGGTGGCAGGGAGGCCGGGAAGGGGTGTGGCAAACACATGGCTGGGGCTGAGCCATGGGCTGAGGTTTAACGCCCCCCCCCCCAAAGAGAAGCTTTAAGAAGAGAGGGAGGGAGGGAAGAACTTTATAATGGAGTCAGTAGAGAGCAGAGTTAAAGAAGGAAAGAAGATGCATGAGTGAACTGTAGGAGCTATAATGAAAATCAAGTATAATTGTGTACTGGGGACACATTTTAAAAATAGGAGTCAGAAAAGAAAAAAAGATAAATGATAGTGAATAATTAGGCAGGTAGATAGATAGATATTAAAACAGTGGAAGTAAGTAGAGAAGAATGTATGGGAAAAGTAGGATGAAAGAGAAAGAGGGAGGGAAGAAAATTTTAAAGGGGAGCCAGTAGAGCTTAAAAGGAGAATGGGAAGAAGGAATAAATGGGGGAGGGAGCAAAGCAGGTCTGAGGGAGGAAGTGAAGAAAAAAATTAAGGTGAGAAGGAAGGAAAAGGGGAGGGAGGGGAGGGGTAAAGATAAAGGAAAGAAGGAATGTTGGGAGGGAGGGAGGATAGGAGAAAGATGGGAAGAAGGATGATGGAACAGAAGTAGGAAACAAGAAAGAAAGAAAATTTTACAAATGATGAGTCAGTAGGAAAAAGTGTTACATAAAGGAGAGAGAAAAATTGTGTGAGAGGGAGAAGCCAATAAAGAAGTCAAATACAATTGTGTGTGAAGGGGATAAGATTCAAAAAAGGTTAATAGTGGGGACCAGGCCAGCAGGGGAGGGCAGTCAGGGGTGACCAGACTGGTAGAGGAGGGCAGTTAGGGGGATCAGGCAGGCCGGCAAAGTGGTTAGGGCAGGCAGGCAGTTGAGAGGTTAGGAGCCAGAGGTCCCAGATTGCGAGAGGGATGTCCATCCCCCTGAGGCATCCTGGATTGGAGAGGGTTCAGGTTGGGCTGAGGGACTTCCCCTGGTACACAAATTTCGTGCACCAGGCCTCTAGTCCTATGTAATAAAGAGGGAATATGCTAATTGACCATCACACCCTCACAAGATGGCTGCACCCACAGCCACAAGATGGTGGTGCCCAGTCCCTTCAGCCCCACCTCATCCAGCCAGAGTCCCCCAGTCCCCTCAGCCCTGCCTCATCCAGTGGGAGTCCCCAAGTCCCTTCAACCCTGCACGGAAGGGAAGTTGGGAGCTATCAGGCCAGCAGGGGAGGGCAGTTAGGAACAATCATGCCAGCAGCGAGCAGTTAAGCATTAATCAGGCCAGAAGTGGAGAAGTTAGAGGGTTATCAGGCTGGCAGTCAGAGTGGTTAGGGGCAGTCAGGCAGGCAGGCAGGCAAGTGGTTAGGAGCCAGCAGTCCAGGATTGTGAGAGGGATGTCTGACTGCCAGTTTACAGGGATCTGGCCTAAATCGGCAGTCGGACATCCCCTGAAGGGTCCCAGATTAGAGAGGGTGCAGGCTGGGCTGAGGGACACCCCCCATTAATGAATTTCATACACCGGGCCTCTAGCCCTATATAATAAAGAGGTAATATGCAAATTGACCATTATGCCCTTGCACAAGATGGCCGCCCCCATGTGGTCACAAGGTGGCCGCCACAAGATGGCCTGCAGGGGAGGGCAGTTGGGAGCAACCAGGCCTGCAGGGGAACAGTTAGGCATTAATCAGGCTGGCAGGGGAGTGGTTAGGGGGTGATCAGGCTGGCAGGCAGAAGTGGTTAGGAGCAATCAGGTAGGCAGGCAGGCAAGCAGTTGGGAGCCAGCAGTCCAGATTGTGAGAAGGATGTCAGACTGCCAGTTTACAAGGATCAGGCCTAAACCGGAAGTCAGATATTGCCTGAGGGGTCCCAGATTGGAAATGGTGAAGGCTGGGCTGAGGGACCCCCCTCTAGTATACATATAAAAGCCTAAGTGACCATTACAATGGGAAGACAAGAATGACCAGAACAACTGGTTGACTGGTCGCTATGACGCACACTTACCATCAGGGGGCAGATGCTCAGTGCAGGAGCTGCCCGTGTGGTGGTCAGTGTGCTCCCACAGTGGGAGTGCCGCTCAGCCAGAAGCTGGGTTCCCGGGCAGTGGTGGTGGCAGTGGCAGCTGCAGGCACAGCGGGGCTGGGATGAGCAGCAGCAGAGCTGCACCCGGCCCTAGGTGGGGGTCCTCCCCACCGCCTGTCGTTTAGACACTGCTACATCCCTCAGGGGGATGTCAGACTGCCAGGTTTCGGCCCAATCCCCACAGTTGGCCTGGCCTGTCTGACATCCCCCAAGGGTTCCCGGATTGTGAGAGGGCACAGGCCAGGCTGAGGGACCCCACCCATGCACGAATCTGTGCACCGGGCCTTTACTTCTTTATTAGATCAGGAATGGAGTGGAAGTTATAAAATGCCTTCTGTGGTTGGTAAGGATTAAATATATCACAGGTATAGTGTCATGCATGACATTTATTATATGTTCATTGAATGTGTTTTATGAAGATTAACAGAAAAATGTTACTGGTAATAAGATCATTCATTCTGAATTATCCAAGGTAGACTATTGAAAATGAGGATTATTGCCACCCACATCTCATGAAAAATCACATAAATTACAACAAATTCATGTACTAACTATATTTCCTGGAAGTAGACTGAAACATCTTTTATTAGATCCCTAGGCCTAATTTTAGATTGGAACATGTAATAGCCTTGGTTCCTGGGAATCATGTAAAATGGCAGACTAATTTGCCTAGGGTTTTCATGCCTGGTGTAGCAGTCTTCAAACCCTAGAGGCAGAAATATGGTATATAAGAGGGGGGACTGGATGAAAGAAGGTAAAGGGATGAGACAAAGAACATATATGCATAACTCATAAACACAGCAACAGTGTGGTGATGGCCAGAGAGAAAGAGGGCACGGGGGAGCTTGGGTTGAGGTGAAAAAAGTGGGGGAAAATGGGGACATCTGTAATAGTGTCAACAATAAAAATGAAGTTTTTAAAAAAAACCTGCCACAGTGTTTTGCAGGGTCATTGCTTTCACTTGCATATCCAGGAACAGTGGAAGTCCCTGGCCCACCAACTTGCAGACCCATTAGAGAATTTGCCAAAGAAAGAAATTGGATTCTTTCCAGTTCAGCCACCTGCTCCTGGATTGGCCAAGTCATTTTACCTCTCAACTTCTCTAATTGACATATATCTATTGAAGCAGGGGAGATTGCTAAGAAGGACAATTTTAACAAAACTAGTAAAATAATGGGGATGGGAGGATTATGGTAGCTTTTGGATTATATTTCTTATAGAGCCTCTTTACCAGGAAAAATACTTTTCACTAAAGTACACTTTCAAATTTAACAAATTATAAATATTATTTAATGTGGTCAAACTGTAAATATATGATGCCATGTTAATTGTAAGTATTGGTAAAAAAAATCTTAAATAAGATAGTGAACTGGAGGTTAGTCTCAAGGAAGAGGTCAGAAACCAATCCACTTTGGATATAACTCCATAGCCCCATCTTGATATCTGACATCTTAAATAACTCTAAATATGTCTTCTTCACTGGTATTTAACAGTGGAGTTGCTGGAAAGGCAAAATCACTTTTATTAATGAACATATTTTGCTAAGTGCAATTAAATACTCTGCACTTGACAAGAAACATTTAAAGTTGTGCTGTCATTTGACAGCCAGATTGCTGATTTAAAGAAAATTTGAGAGATTTGGAGCTGAATTGAATGCACGGCCAATTATCACCCTTTTCTTTCTCCCCTTTGATTCTTTACATCACTGACTACCATATTGGACAGATAGAATGCAGAGGGTAAATATATCAGTGGGGCTCTGTGAGGTTCCAATGAGAAGCAATATCTATATGGGGATGTAGGCCATGAAAGAGGCCCATGAAACTATATGAACCTGAGAAAGGCTCCATCTATCATGGACCATTCGGACAAAAGCAAAAGCTAACAAAAAGTGTGTTTTGAATTTGTTTTATTTGATAAATTATGAGCACTACCTGTGAAAATAAAGCTGACTACTTTAAATCAGTGGACACTTTTTATATACATTTCTTTTGCTTCATAGCATCTGTGTTTACATATAAAATGTTATAGTTAGGCAAGGATGTGACCATATATCATTAAGTTCTTATGAGGTTAAATGAAATAACCTACTTGAATCACAAAAATTCACATTGTTATGAAAACTCAGATAACTGTAACTGAGTCTAGACATTCAGCTGAATAAGAGACAAAATGAAAAGGTAAAAACCAAACTTAGTTGTGAAATAAAATATTAATAAAAACAACAATGAAAATTAAGTAAGTTAATAATGAATGCCTTGAAACATACAATGCATGTTTTATTTTTTCCAAGTAAAAGAAAGTCAGGAGTGCAAAGGAGCAAAGATTACATTGGTTTTTATCTATTAGTTTGCAGGAAGAAAAAGGCCCCCGTTTTTATTTGACCTTATATTGATTTAGTTCCTCACATAGAAGTTCAAAACCTTTCCTCCCTCATTTTTCCCCCAAAGGGTTTTTTTTTTTTTCCTGGCAATCTTGTTTTCTCTGCAAAGGTTTCTTTCAAAGGAAAAAAAATCCCTGATGATCACAAAGGATGATAGAGGATGGATTGTCCTTTTTCTGTGGGAGAAAAATAATCTATTTGCAAAATAATTGGGAAGTACAATCAAAAGGTAAATTTGTCCTTGACAGGAGGGAAAACTATCAAAAGCTAGTACAGCAAAGAATTATACTAAAAGAGAAAAAGAAATCTAGGAATTCTTAGTAGACCAATATTTTCTCATAAATACTTTTGACTTATGGTGAGACTACATCAACCATATATCTAGGATATGTACCAAAAAATTCTGGATCCATCCACAACTCCTGAAGTAGCATATCTATACTTTGATAGCAGATAAATTGATATGGGAATGGATCTTCAAAAGGTTCTTAATATCGAACAAGTCATGTTTGACTTAAGGAGATGGAAATCAGATTTCCAATTCAACTAAATGATTGTGCTCTCTATTCTGTATCTGCATTACAGAAAAACATAAACCTATAACTATCTTTGAAAAAACTAGTGTTACCATCCATCAGGCTTACAAATCATTTGTAGATATAATCACAGTAGTATCTACAAACCTGCTATGTGCTCACTTAACCTGGATGATTATTATATGTGTTCCTGCTCCTTATGTGGTTCATCTTAAATCTTTGTGAGAACTGCCTCTGTTAAATTTTTACAGATATAATAGAATTACCCCGAATATAGCTCATAAGCATTTATTCATTCAAAAATAGTATTGATTACCTGCTAAGTAACACAATGTGCTACCCAGATACAAGAGAAAACAGAAAAAAATAAAGGAAAAAATAAAGGGAAGAGAGAAGAAGGAAAGGATATAGAAAAGAAGGCAGAAAGAAGGAATGACATGGAGGAAAAAAGAGAAAAAAGGCAAGACCCCTGATCTCGTGAAACTTGCAGGCTAATGGGAGTTATAAATAAGAATTAAAAAATAGTAATACATGCAAATTAGCAAATGTGACAAATGTTAAATGTAAGAGGTATATCATACTATAAAATCTTATAATAGGGGGATTTGACTTAATTAGGAATATTGGAGAAGACATCCCTGATATGACAATTGAGCAAAGACATAAAACATCAACAGCAAGAGTGGGAAAGAGTGTTTCTGGGATTTGTTTCTAATTTGTACACCAGCCTGCATTCCTATCCTTGCAAACTGGGATAAAAGAGGGAAGAGCCATCATGATCACATTTACCAACCTGTTCTGAGGCTTCCTTAAAAGTTGAGCCAGCCCTAAATTACATGCATTGACATACTTTCCTCTGGGTCACTTTCAGTCTTTCTCCCAAAATCTAAAAAGCTAAAGACACCTCAAAAGGAGCTTACTCCAAATCCAAAATGCACACATCCTTACAGAATGATTTGGAGGTGGGAGAGCAAAAGAAAATAAAGAATCCTTTTATTATAACACTTTATCCCTCCCATCAAAAGGTGAGAATTCTTGATATCTCAAATAGGTCTTGCTTTGAAAAGTTTCAAGTTTAGTTCTCTCTCTCTCTCTTTTTCTCTCTCTCTCTCTCCGTTTCTCTTTCCTTACCTTACTAAGATACAACCTTACTAAAATTAATAGTTAGTTTTATTGATAGTCCAGGTCTACCATATCACTATTACATTTGATTCACAGAAGTACAACTATAAATATTATTAAATCAACAATTATATTTTTGAGTTTAATTATCTAGATGACAGGGGAATAAAAATGTTTTCCTGAAACATATATTTGCTTTGTTATGTCCAAAGACATTTGGCTTCTCTTTCTCCCTGAGTATACATGAGATGGAACACAGGTTAGATTATTTTGCTCAATATATAACATTATGCCTGGTAAAGATCATTATTCTTTTAGGAGCTTTCTTTGTTTTGTTATTAACTTAAAAAAAACAAACACAACAACTTTCCAGATGTATAAACAAAGGTAATGTGAAGTAATCTATAAATTTTCTAAAAGATGATCACTGTATACCCTTTTAACTGTTGAAGATATACATTAAAAAAAGGTTAAGAATGGAACTGCCAAAGTCAATTTTTTAAATAGCCAAATATATAATTAATGAGTGCCTACATTTTTAAATTCATCTAGTTTATTTAAGTAATTTTCCTATAAAAATCTAGACATTCTTAGTGTAGTATTCTGCCATTCATTTTCCTACTAGGCCTGTCAAGGATTAATTCTTGATTTCCCGTATTCCGTATGCATTAGATACTCTTGTTTATGTTCCATTTATAATGTGTCTTGCTTTGGCTACTCAAATGTGGATAATTTAGGGTTTTTTTATATTTTGTTAATTATTTGTTTTCTATTTTCTATAGCTTTCTCATTTGTATTTTATTTCTAAACTAAAGGCCTGGTGCATGAAATTCGTGCACAATGGGGTGTCCCTCAGGCCAGCCTGCACCCTCTCCAATCTGGGACCCCTTGAGGGATGTCCGACTGCCCGTTTAGGCCCGATCCTGGGATCGGGCCTAAACGGGCAGTCGGACATCCCTCTCACAATCCAGGACTGCTGGCTCCCAACTGCTCGCCTGCCTGCCTTCCTGATTGTCCCTAACCACTTCTGCCTGCCAGCCTGATCACCCCCTAACCACTCTCCTGACAGGCTGATTGATGCCTAACTTCTCCCCTGCCAGCCTGTTTGCTCCTAACTGCCCTCCCCTGCAGGCCTGGTCCCTCCCAACTGCCCTCCCCTGCTGACCATCTTGTGGTGGCCATCTTGTGTCCACATGGGGGCAGTCATCTTTGACCACATGGGGGCAGCCATCTTGTGTGTTGGAGTGACAGTCAACTTGCTTATTATTCTTTTATTAGATAGGATAGAGGCCTGGTGCATGGGTGGGGGCCAGCTGGTTTGCCCTGAAGGATGTCCCAGATCAGGGTGGGGGTTCCCTTGGGGCATGAGGTGGCCTGGGTGAGGCGACTGTGGTGTTTTGCAGGCCGGCCACGCCCTCCGGTGACCCAAGCAGAGGCCCTGGTATCTGGGATTTATTTAACTTCTACAATTGAAACTTTGTAGCCTGCAGCGGAGCCAAGCCTTCTGCTTGCTCCATGGCGGCAGCCATTTCTGTTGGGATTTATTATCTTCTATAATTGAAACTTTGTAGCCTTCTGTGCAGGCCTGGGCTGGCCAGGGTGTGCGGAGAGCTTGGCTTCCTCCATTGCTGGGAAACCCAAGCCTCCCTCCTGCTCTCTCTGTGGCCATAGCCATCTTGGTTGGGTTAATTTGCATATTTGCTTCTGATTGGCTGGTGGGCGTGGCTGGTGGGCATGGCTTGTGGGTGTAGCAGAGTGATGGTTAATTTGTATATTACTCTTTCATTAGATAGGATTAAACAACTAAATGTTCTTTCTACTTTTTTTCTGGCCCATTTTAAAAAACAATATACAAATATATATATATATATATATATATATATATATATATATATATATATATATATATACAGATTCCTCTGCTATTTAGAAGTATGTATTATCTGAAAATTATCATTTCAATCATAGGTTAATTTATGATAGTGAATACTATATAATAAAAAGCTAATATGCAAATTGACCAAATGGAGGAATGACCTGTTGCTATGATGTGCACTGACCACCAGGGGACAGATGCTCAACACAGGAGCTGCTCCCTGGTGTCAGTGCACTCCCACAGGGGTAGCACTGCTCAGCCAGAAGCCAGGCTCATGGCTGGCAAGCACAGTTGCAATGGCAGAAGCCTCTCCAGCCTCCATGGCAGCACTAAGGATTTCCTACTGACAGCTTAGGCCTAGGAGCCATCAGTGGGACATCCCCCTAGGTCTCCCAGACTACGAGAGGGCACAGGCCTGGCTGAGGGAAACTGCCCCCCTCAAGTGCACTGGACCTCTAATATAAAAATAATATGAATGGAAAAATATAAGCATAGGCTTAAGTAAATAATGAATATTTACACATTGAGCTATCATATAGCAATTAAAATGACAATGGCCAACAGTTTATAAGGACACTGTAAATATTTATACTGTCGTGATCAGTAGAAAAAGCAAACTATATAATTTGATATGTAATATTATTATGGATTTATAGAAATAAAAAACAACAACAATTTATAGAAAAAATACTGGAGGTAAATATGCAAAAGGAACACTGATTATTTCTGGTGATGGATTATTTGGGTGGTATTTTTTCTTTATATTCCAACTTTAAAATATGAATATACTGTTAAATTGAAATTAATACATTTATTGTTCTTTCTATATATGGGCTTTATTGATCAAAGTTTTAGCAATACAGATTTTAAATGACAAGGCCAGACACCTGGCATTTATGTTCTAGTGTAATCACTTCCTTTTGAATATATGCTGAACAAAGTGACTTACATTTAATAAATAGATACAGTAAAAGACAGGGGATGTCACTTCTAAGATTAGGTTATAAAACCTAGGGCTTCTGTCTTGCTCATGCTATGTGGCTCTCTTCTTGCTCAGTCAGATGAAGCTAACTCCCTTTTGGGTAGCTGCTCTATGGAAGGGCCTTATATGGCAAGTAACTGAGGGTTGCCTCCAACTGAAGAAACAAAGCTATGACAAGAACCACATAACTGAGCCTGGAAGCAGATCCTTCCCCAATGGAGGTGTCAGTCAGCCCTTGCAGACACCTGATTTTGCCCTCATTAGAGACTAAAACTGAGAACCCAAAAAGTCCATAACTGGACTCTTGGCCCACCAAAACTTTACATGTTTGTAGTGTTAAACTGTTAAGATTTGGAATAATTTGTAATGCAGCAATAGGTAGCTAGTGTAGATATTTTCTGTCACTTTTAAACATTTTAGATTTTGTTTCAACCAATATTATCCAGATAAAACTTGTGATTAAAGGGTAATCTAATGATAAAAAATAGTGTACTGAAATTCTGTAGCATTGATTAAATAAAAATATATAGATAAAATAATTCTAATCACCTGAGACAAATGTTATTGTCTTTAACATTTGGGAATAACTTAAATCTCCAAGAAAAGGACTATCATAGAACTGAATGTGAATATAAGAATTGCAGGGGATGAGACAGGGAAGATAATGGCATGCAGAAGAGGAAAGAGGAAATTCATGACTCACGCATGTGGTCTTTGGAGAAGGACATTTTACTCTTTCTATTCTTAACCCTTGCATACTGGGTACCAAGAGTTTACTTAAAGACAATAAGTAATAACAAGACTTGAACAGGAATTCCCAAAGCCTTCTCTTTTAGACTTGCCTCTGGGGAAGGATAGTAATCAATTTCATTACAAGTTGCAATCCAATACATTCTCTTTCCCAAGGTAATTTTTGTTCAGGTTGTTAATGGCCTCAATAGAAGAATCTTACACAACAGTAAAAACCAGAACTACTATAGGTTAATATAAATGAATCTCACAAATATTCAATTTAAAAATCATTACAGAAAAAAAATAAAGAATGATGAAATTCATGTAAATATTTAAAAACTATACATTATAATTTTATATAATACTGTACATTATAATTGTATATAATTCCATATATTACAAGGTATATAATACTATACATTGTTTAAGAAGATAAGGATATAATAAATATTTGAACAAGTGCCTGAAAACAGTGCATACCAAATCCTATCTAATAAAAGAGTAATATGCAAATTGACCATACCTCCGCTATACCCACAAGCCACACCCACCAGCCAATCAGGAGCGAGTATGCACATTAACTCAACCAAGTTGGCTGCAGCCATGGAAAGAGCAGAAGGCTTGAGTTGCCCCCAGCAATGGAGGAAGCCAAGCTTTCCACAGCCCTGGCCTGCCTTGGCCTCCAGTGAAGGCTACAAAATTTCAATTATAGAAGATAAATAAACCCCAGATACCAGGGCCTCCACTTGGGTTGCCAGGGGGCATGACCAGCCTGCAAACCACCACAGGCCCCTCGCCCAGGCCACCCCATATCCCAAGGGAACCCCCATCCTCATCCGGGACACCCTTCAGGGCAAAATAGCCGGCCCCCACCAGTGCACCAGGCCTCTATCCTATCTAATCTTATCTAATAAAAGAATAATAAGCAAGTTGACTGTCACTCAAACACACAAGATGGCTGCCCCCATGTGGTCAAAGATGACTGCCCCCATGTGGACACAAGATGGCTGCCACAAGATGGCCAGCAGGGGAGGGCAGTTGGGAGGGACCAGGTCTGCAAGGGAGGGCAGTTGTGGACAATCAGGCCAACAGGGGAGGGCTGTTGGGAGGGACCAGGCCTGCAGGGGAGAGCAGTTGGGGAGGAATAGGCCCGCAGGGGAGGCCAGTTAGGGGTGACCAGGCCTGCAGGGGAGGGCAGTTAGGGACAAACAGGCTGGCAGGGGAGCAGTTAGGCATCAATCAGGCTGGCAGGGGAGTGGTTAGGGGGTGATCAGGCTGGCAGGCAGAAGCAGTTAGGGGCAACCAGGAAGGCAGGCAGGCGAGCAGTTGGGAGCCAGCAGTCCTGGATTGTGAGAGGGATGTCCGACTGTCTGTTTACGCCTGATCCAGGTTGATATTTGCCGGGAGCCACCATTCTCCTCTCACATCTGGGCAGGGCTCCCACCATGCCCCTCACAGGGTGTACCTGCCACCTCCCACAGTCACCACCCACTCCCACGTGCAGCCCCGCGTTTCCTTCCCTTTTCCATTGCCTACCTGGATCGGGCCTAAACGGGCAGTCAGACATCCCTCAAGGGGTCCCAGATTGGAGAGGGTGCAGGCTGGGCTGAGGGACACACACCCCCGTGCACAAATTTCATGCACCGGGCCTCTAGTATAGGATAATAGGTATTCCCTAAGAGTTATGAAGGTAAATGCACTAATGTAATGGTAAGTAATCAACCAAGTAATCAAACTTAATATCATGAATACTAGCAAAACCTAATATTGCAGACATATTGACATGATGCAATGTGAAGCACATAGCATCACATGATTTTTTAATAATAAATATTGAACCTAATTTAAATCCAGCCTTTATATTTAACTTCAAGTTCAGAGAAACTACGGGAGAAAGGATCATTTTAAACAACACTTGGAGGATATAGTCAGACAGGTCCAAAATAAGAGTATTTTACATGACAACTGGCTTGATGTTTCCAAAAGGTTATTGTCATGAAATAAAAAAAAAAGATAATTGCAATGGATTTAAAGATTTAAAGACTTACAACACATTTTCATTAAATGGATAGTGGTTTTAAAAATCAGTTATGAAAGGCATGTATGCACATAGAGAAATATAGATAAAGCATGTGTGACAATAGTTTAGCAATAGATAATAGTTATATGATTGAAGAACATACAATTTAATCAACTTGTCTGTATTTTTGAGAATTTGCATAATAAAATGGTAAGAAAGGATGGCTTATTCATTCAGTAAATGTTACTGAGATGAGTGTTTATCTGTTTAGATAAAAAGTAGATTCTTACCTCACACCAACCATTTAGAAGAAAGTATAGAAGAATTATATTCATGCCCTCAGGGTAGGGGAGAATTTCTTAAATTTCTTGCAAAAGGCAAATCAAAGAGAAAAAAGTACAAACTGACTATAATATTAAAAGCTCTGGTATATCAAATAAGATAACTTTCTTACCCTAAATTTGCCAGAAAGCAGAGTATGAGACAAGGAAAACAAAGCCGGAAAGGTGGGAGAGCCAAGACAAGGATGCATTATCAAACTGACAACCTCTACAGGCCACTGGTTGCTCTGTCTCATGGGACCATCTGATTAGCCATATGTAGCACATCTAAAAACCTGTTCAGATGGAGTTAGAAGATGGGATTTATCCACCAAATTTCATATTGATGGTCAAAGTTTTGCCGCATGGAAAATTTACTCTTTTATACTTCTAGATTGTACCTGCATGAAACCTGATTGGGTTCTTGCATTGCATCATGTCCACTGCAGCAATAAAGGAGCCCAAATTAAATAGAGGATAGGGGCAAGAAGTACACAATTTAGATGTGAGGTAAAGTGCTGTCAGATTGTATTTGCATAAAACTGGTCAGATCTGGCACAATAAGGGTATCCACAACAGTGGTAATAATAACAGACAGGTGAACCCAATAGGAACTAAAGATGTGCATAAGAGGTGCCTGATATAGTGCAACCAAACACAAAATACATGAGAGTGATTACAGCTAGAGAAGTTGATTGGGGAAATAAATTCAGAAAAGTGGGAAAGTATATACTATATATGTAATATTACTGTATATGTAATATTTTATTTCTTTAAAATCATATTTGAGAAAAATAAAATATTTAGATTTGAGAAAGATGGGTAATTATTATACTATTTTAATACTATTCTCTTTGACATTCAGTATAAAGTATTTCAATATACAAATTAAAAAAAGAGTCTGTAATGTTTAAGGAAGTAAGTAACTAGATATAAATTCATTGCCTTTCAAATTATCATGGCTAACCATATCTTTGTTCTTATCTTTAGAGTTTATTATAATCTTATTTTCTAATATTCGCTCAACCTTATTTTGGAAAGATAATTACTGGGTTGGAATTATATAACTTAAGACCACTAGACATTTAAAACCCTAGAGGTTTTTCACAGCTGTCAACAGTGAAAATTTAAGTTTAAAATGTATTTTTTTTGTAACTGCCTCTTTATCAACTTTGCATAGCTCATCCCTTCAATTATTTCATGTGTTTGCTCCCCACAGAACCTTTCCCTTACTATTATAGCTAAAGAAAGAAATTATATATATATATATATATATATATATATATATATATATATATATATATATAATATATATGCATACACACTGAGTGGCCAGATTATTATGATCTCTGAATGCATAATAATCTGGCCACTCAGTGTATACCCTATATAATAAAAGGCTAATATGCAAATTGTCCCCTCAACCAGGAGTCTGACCAGCAGGCAGGCCAGCCAACCGCCCACGTCCCCTCCCCCTGGCCAGGCTGGCTGGACCCCACCCATGCATGAATTCATGGACCGGGCCTCTAATATATATATATATATATATATATATATATATATATATATATATATATATATATTCTACCTTTTATTTCTTGTAGTTCATTAGAATGCATGTCTGCTTATTACTAATTTCCCATCATTAGACTGTAAGTTCTCTGATGAATGACAAACTGCAGTGTTAATCACTCTATGGCTAGCATCTAGAAGAATGCCTGGAATATTTAAGTACTGAATCAATGCTTCAGCAATGAATAAATGAAACAATAGATGATTGACTATTTGAAGTCATTTTTCACAGATGGCAGATTTATTAAAGTTTTTTTTCACATAAATTAAAGTGGAAACAAAAAGACAGAGACAACTGCAAAAAGTAGAACACATGTATTTGATTAACATAAACACACACGTATACACACAAAAATCCATATTTTGTGTGTGTATGTATATAGGGTGCCCCCCAAAATGTATACACACAATTTGAATAATTATAAAGGCAGTGTTTACTAAAATACATTTCATTTTCAAAATTGAGTTATCAGCTGTTAAAGTGTATATACATTTGGGAGCACCCTGTGTGTATGTATGTATATGTGTATATGTGAATATGTGTGTATGTATATATATATATATATATATATATATATATATATATATCCTATATAATAAAAGCCTAATATGCAAATTGTCCCCCCTGGTGGTCATTTGACCAGGAGTTCGACTGCTTGTTATGACGTGCACTGACCAACAGGGGGCGGTGTAGAACATGGCGGGCATCAGCGATGCAGCGCTGGCAGCAGGCAGCAATAGAGGTGCTGCTGGCCCTGATGGGCCCTGACAAAAGTGGGACCACAGCGGGATGGTGGAACAGGTGAGTGGGCAGCGCCAAGTCAAGGCAGGTGCAAGCGAGGGCTTGATCACCCCACCAATCGCCCCACAGAAGGCAACCAGTGGCAGTGCTGGGAGGTTCTGCCACCCAGATCCCAGGTGCTGAGTGAGCTGGGTGGGGTGCCCGGCCACAATCAATCGCCCCGCAGGTGGGATGGTGGAGCAGGTGGGGGGCGGTGCCAGACCAATGCAGGGTGCCTGGTGAGGCTGCGGGGCTGCTAGGCCGGGGGCACGAGCTGGGGCAAGATCTCCGCAGGCCACCCCGAGGGACCCCACCCGTGCATGAATTCGTGCACCAGGCCTTTAGTGTATATATATATATATATATATATATGTATATGTATATGTATATGTATATACACATTTATATAAAGTATATCCATATACACATGATTTTTAAAATCTGGAGGACATGGATTTTCTTTTGCTCTGAAGAAGAGAAAAACAGAACAAAACTTAACAACAGATATTTAAATTGTAAATGCTCCATTACTTGAAATTTAAACTCTATGTCTTTCTAGAAAAGTAGCAGATTTTCAAACCTTGCCTCAGCAAAAGACATCTTGTTACAAACTAAAACAGAAGTTATTTGAACAACAAAAATTTTTGAGAATTTCAAATACTGTAATTAACATATTAATAACAGTTATTATAATTTGTAGAGAAACATTTCTATATTTAAAAAACTTTATGTTTTATAGCCTTTTAATTCTATTCAATTTATTTTAATATTTATTATTATATAAATAATACTCAAAAACATCCTTGTTGCTTAAGATTTAAACAAAGTAGAAACGTTAAGAGAAGCCAAACCAAATCATATTTCTTTACATAAATAATGTCATAACATATATATCCTGCTGAGCCTATTTTACTTAAAATTATGAGTTGTATATTATCTATATATATAAAGAGGTAATATGCAGATTAGGCTGGGACACCATAATGGGTCGACAGGACAGGAGGAGGTTGCGTGTGCAGGGTGGGGAGCCGGGTGGCTGGGGCCTACCTGTGCCTGTGCTGGGGGAGGGCCTGATCAGCAGTGGCTGTGGCTGCTTCAAGGGCATGAGAGAGAGGCAAGGCTGTGGCTGCGGCTCCTGTGGGGCCCGGGGAGCGAGGCAGGCCCAGACCAGCAGGCTGCGGGGCTTGGGGAGCCAGTTAGGGCCGGACCAGCAGGCTGTCGGGTCCAGGGAGCGAGGCAGGGTGGGACCAGAAGGCTGTGGGGCCTGGGGAGCGAGGCAGGGCCAGACCAGCAGACTGCAGGGCCTGAGGAGAGAGGCAGGGCCGGACCAGCAGGCTGCGGGGTCTGCTGTGCTGTGGGACCAGGTCAGGGCTCATGCAGGAGGCAACCAATCAATGTGTCCCTCTAACATTGATGTTTCTCATTGTCTTTCCCTCTCTCTTCCATGCTCTTTAAAACTCAATGGGAAAATATCCCGAGGTGTCTTGAGGGTGGGTGGCGCCGCGCGATTTTGAATCTCTCGCTGGGCTCCTAGTTACATTATAATCCATATTGTTAGGAGACACATTTCCTTGGGTCTCATGTTTCTGTGAACAGAGACACTAATTGTCATTTTATTCTGGACTATTTTTTCAAGGATATTTATAGAGCAAACAACCTTCAAAGATAATCATAATGTCTCTCTCTAGAGCAAAGGGCAGGGTTTTTTTTTCCCTGTTTGGTGTAATGTTTCCTTCAAGGGAAAATTTAAGCAGGTTTGCTTATAATCCATTTAAAAATATTCTGGTTCTTAAACTTGAGCTTCCTCGGGTGTGACAAAACCCAGTGTTTGCAAAGCATGCATTGTATATTTTTCTGTGTTGCTCCTATGGGGCTGAGGTCAAGGAGAAAAGATACAAACATGATGTTCATGTTGCTTGCTGTCCTATGGGTAATAAAGTCCTCCATCTCTGACCCAGGAATTTCATGACTTTTGTCAGTAACCATGGAACTGTACAAGGTTAACTTGTTAGTTGCCAAGTAGAATAATATCTCAAACCTTTAAGTGCTCTTGGCAGCTGTGATAACGATGGGGACAGGACATGACTCTTTAGAAGAGAAAGGATGAGGGCCTTCCAAGCCAGGTTTTCACTATGAAATGACTACCTGAGATCCAGTAGTGCATAATGTTGCACAAATGATGGGGCAAGTAGTAAAAAGCCCTCACTGTCCTACCTGTTTCTGAGTGTTTGGAGGCTGATTAATGAATGGTAGGATTAAAGCAAGCCACCCAAATGGTGTTTCGTTTGTTTCCACTCTTCTTTAAGAGGGAAGATAATATAATTTTGTTATGATAATGGAACAGTAAGGTCCAAGACCCATCTGAAGGGCAATGTGGCTATAGAAACTGAGGCAAGGAATCCTCAAAGGTTAAATAAATATCAACAGTGAAGATATAGAACTTTGGATGGATCTAAAACATTCAAAGTTTATTTAGTTAAGCCATGAGCAGCTTCCAGGCTTCTCAAAGCTTACAGTGACCTCTGGTTCTTCCCTCCCCTTTTGTTATAACCTTAGCTACTTTAAGTACAAAGATGATTAGGTACATAGCTTATATGTACACAAATAATATGCTGGGGAGCTCTAGGAAGGGGAATAATTGAAGCTTTGATGATGCTGGCCCCATCAGGCTAAGAATGACCCAGATTCAACTTATCTTTGGACTGGGTTCACAGTAGGGCAGAAAAGCTAACATAACTTTGTAAGTGGGGTCCTTTTGGCTCATGTAATGCTTCTCTTGCCTCCACACCTAAATGTATAGTAGAGATTGATGTTACATGATATACTTCCTTTTCTGTTTTTACCAGAGAGGATTATCCCAATTGAAAATAAAAGCCACATATTGAGAAGTGTTAGTACCTTTAGGGCTTATAACCCTATTCATAGCTTTGAGTTACAAGTCTCTGACTGATAATTTTTTTTCAATAAGGTCACCTAGCAAAGGGAGGCAGCCTCCAGCTTGAGGCACCACTCAGGGTTTTGGATTATTCACTCTTTTGAAAAGCAACTGTTAACTTGCTATTGGGGTTCCTGCTGAAATTGAACACCTGACCCAAGGAGGCCTTGTACTCTCCAGCTTGATACTGTTTTTCCATTTATAGGTGGATCAAACCAGACTCATTGACTACTAAGGTGAGGAAGACCCAACAATTCTCACTTTTTAAATGGAAATAAGTAAAGATGAAACACAGCCATTTGTGACAACATGTATGGACCTTGAGATATTATGCTAAGAAAAATAAGTCAGACAGGAACAGTTAAGAACCATATGATTTCATTCATATGTGGGCTATAAAATTGGAAGCAACAAATGAACAAATAAGTAAAACAAAAAAAACCTTCATATACACAAACAACAGTATGGTGTTTTCCAGAGGGAAGAGGGGTGAGGGGGTAGTAAAGGCTAAATGGGGTCAAATATATGGTGATGGAAGAAGACTTGAATTTGGGTGGTGGGCACACAATGCAATATACAGATAATGTATCATAGAAATGTGGCCTCATTTCACAGTTTCCCCTAAATGCTTGGACCTGCTTCACTGACAGGCTAATCTGAAACAACAGTTTCACTGGACCATGGCCACTGTTAGATCTAACTACACAGAACTGAAAATGTACATGATCATTCCACTCATAGGACAGAACTCATGGCTGTTCTCATGCTTCTGGTCAATATTCTTCTTGATGAAGCTTGTTATATTTTTACTATTACCAATAGCCTAGCTATTTCAGTTGCTACCTGGCAAATTAAAGACTTTCCCTCTCTCTGTAGTAATATCTGGAAACAAATTGTAGCTCCTGAACAAAGTGTCAGAATCACACATGTGAGATTGCTCAACTCTGTACTTATCAGATTGCCACCAATGCTGCATGGATCTGTCACTGTACGGAACATGGGTGCACACACTCAGCAGTAGAAACCTGACACAAAGTAAAATATTCTCTATGTTTCTGATGCAGAGGCCACCACAACATTCCAGACTTGTGATCCCTGTCAAAAGTTGTCCTGGTTTTTCACGTTAGGAAAAATGTGACAATGTGACACAAGCTACATTGCCCTGCCTACTCCTGTCACAATGACTATATTGAACCTTTGAACAATTATCAAAGCTAAGTGTGTTTCCTCATAGATGTTGACAATTTTTCAGACTATTGGGTTTCTATTTCAGTCTGATTAGTTGATTCTAGCCCTTAAAATATCACATATTCAGCTTTCTGGATCATTTGTAGTCAGACAGTGATGCACTTTATATCATAAAGGTGACTCAACAATGGGCCAATAGTCAAGGTATTTGATGGACATTTCATGCCCCTGTAATCCATTTATTATTGTTAACTCCTCAAAAATGTCTTTAAAAGATTTATAACTTTATTTTAACTCTAACTGATTTACATATCTTAGTAAGGCAGTTTTGTCACTGAATTCTTCTCCACAAAGAAATAATATCTTCTCAGCAGCTTCCTGGAAAATAATCAGGACAAAAAGGGGGGATTATAATATGCTATATTGAAAATTCAGGATTCTGCCCCTACCATTCTTGAGTATGATGTTTCATTATTTCCCTTAACAATAGCTAACCTAGTTGGTAAGCTATCCAGATACAGCCTGGACAAAAGGGGGCCTAGAGGGTTCAAATTTAACTATGGTTAACTTTTATAAAAATTTCCTGTCCCTCTTGTGCCTGACTCTTAGAATGATTGATAAAAAAAGATGACGTATGGCTGCTGGAATAGAATGCATTGATATTGTGAAGATGGAGGGAGAGGAATGCCTTATATCCTAAAATATATTGTAGAGGAAAAAACATTAATTAATTTTTGTCTTTCAGAACCACCCCTGGAGCCTTTCTCACAAAGGAAAATGCCTGGTGCAGCTCTCCTAAACTCTTACTAGCAGCTCAAATTGAACTGACTACTAGCTAGCTCCAAACATAAATTAATAACTGTTTCTCTTAATCTTACAGAGAAGTCTATCAGAAAGAACAGGAGATTCTCCAGCTCCTGCACCTCCCATGTATAATCTCGGATGTTCCCTCTTTTTAGTCATTCTGTGGGAGAGATGAATGCCATCCTGCTGAGGATGGACATACACAATAGGTTTAGCAGACTCCTCTTAGACCCTCCAAAAACAAGGACTATATTAAATTATTAAAAATGAATCTGGAATATTAAGATTTACCAGCTGGCTGGGAGGCTGCATTAGAGCCACTATAAGTCTGTGCCCTCTGATGTAGGCCATACTGGTGGGACCTCAATCATTGTAAACAATGCTTTCTTTCCATGGGAATCAAGTGCACCACCTGTACTTCCTTTATAAAAGCCTCTCTGCAAAAAACATGGTAAATTGCACCATATTTAGAGATGGTTATGAGGCCTTCAAGTATTATGGAAACAGTGCGTTGGTCCTAGGAGGCATGCAAGTCAGTTTTTACTCACTGGCCAATGTTGTTATAGAAGGTAGAATTGTACTAGATTTCCTCTTTATGAGCCAAGGTGGATTCTGTATAATCACATCCTTTTGATACCTTGGGAAAGGTAATACCAAGTAGAAAGGCCAATAAAAATACTTAAGGATAAATCCACCTAGCTTTCTGCTGTGGACTAAATGTTTGTGTCTCCACCAGCTATACCCAAATTCATATGTCCAACTCATATACTCAAGGTAATAGTATTTGAAGACAGGGTCTTAATAGAAGTAATTAAGGTTAAAGGAGGCCATAAGTGTAGGGCCTGATCTGATAGAATCAATGTCCTTATAAGAAAATAAACCAGAAAGCTTGTGTTCTTTCTCTTTCTTCCCCCCATGTACACACTAAAAAAGGCCTTGTGAGGACTCATACCAGAAATTTAATTGGCCGGAATCTTGATCCTGGACTTCTAGTCTCCAGATTATAACAAAATAAATTTCTGTCATTTCAGTCATCCAGTTTGTGGTTTGCTATGACAGCCCAAGAACACTAAGGAACTTCCTAAGGTAGACCCTGATGAGTTGTGGTATTTGTTCAACTGGTTGATTTCAGAAATTAGAGATTGGGAAAGATGTACTATAGTTGAAAACAATGCACCAGGTTAGTTATATAATTATTCTTTGAGCCTTACTGATGATAGCCTTAACTAAATGTTGTGTGAGCCAAATTGATCCTAGACCTGTTGGTCAGATTAATCAGAGTAGTAGCATACTCACAGAGAGAATTGACAGATGTCAAAATGGTATAAAACAAGAGATGCATATTATTAGGACACAATAATCTGTGGGCCTCTTGTTTCTACCAAACTTGAAAGCAGAGGCACTAACCTCCCTTTTATTCAGCATTACTTTGTCAATAATATTTGTAGAGAAAACAGTTTTGGAAGATAGAAATGTTACCCTTCAGACACAAAGACAGGTTTGTTCACTGGCCATTATAATAACGGTAATCTCTCCCTCTAGGGAAAAGTTCCAGCAGGTTGTCCTATACCCACCATAAAAGATTCTGGTTCCCTGAATCCAGGTTCTTAAGCTGTGATACAAGCCTAATATGGGTACTACCTCCCAGGAAGCCTTTCTGCATCACTTCCTTGGTCAAGGCGACCTCGGTGAACATAAATTTGAAGATGCTTGCTGTGCCACTAATAACAAAATTCTTTGACTCTGATCCAGGAACCTCATGTTTTCTACCAGCACCCATGAAATTGTGACAGGCTAACTCATTAACTTGAAAGTAGGATAAAATCTCAGACCCTTGACAGCTCTTGACAGTAGTTTTGTACAATTCTTTTTAATGGCTTTTACATATACAAATTACTTAATTGGCCTCTTGTTTTTGGAAAATTAGAAGGTTTCAAATATTTTTCTACTACAACAACATCCTTTGACATATATATTTGTACATATGTGTAATTGTTTCTATAGGACAGAGAGATTCCTTGTAATTGAAATGCTTTTTTTAGATATATTCATTTGTGTGCTGTAATCATCTATACTTCTGTCAATACTTTGTGAAAATACCCCTTTGCTTATAGTTGAAAAATACTATGTTGTTTTAATTGTAATTTTCTGATTACTGATGATAATGATTACCTTGTAATATTTATTGACTGTGTTTTTCTGAAATATTTTTCATGCACATAATAAATTTTTACCATGAAATTTTATTTTTATTGAATTATAATAACTCATCATATACATGAATTTTAGTTCGCTTTGTTGTTATGCATTCCAATTACATAATTTGTCATTAAACTATGCCAATGATGTTTAAATCATGCAGAGGCTTAAAATTTATAGTCATATTAGTCAACTGTTCTCTTTCTGACTTATCAATTTTTAGTCTTGTTAGGGAATGCCTGTGCTAGTCTATGCCATACTAACTTTTTCTAATCATTCCTAATTTTTGTTGTTCTTTATTAATCAATCATTTATTACAATAGACCACAACTATGTGTTCTGGAAATATATTTTTGTGAGAATTTAACTTTGCAATTATTATACTCTCTAAATTATATCAATTCTATTCTGTTAAATAACATTTACTACTTCTCTGCTTTTAGTTATTAGTCCATATTTATTTAAAGATAAAAATATAATATTCTTTAAAAGTTATACAACATACTTCAGCAGGGCAATGAAAATTGTTTTCTTTATCATAGAGATATTCCCAAATTGATCCAGAATTTACTTTGCATAATTTACTAGTTTTAGTTGAGCACAATGTATTCTTGCCCAAGGTCAAAAAACAAACAAACAAAAAAAAAACAACACAGAATCTTGCATGAGGCTAAAATCTGTAGTCTCAGTATTATATGTGTGTAAATTTATGTATGTGTTTCCTCACTAAACCACGCTGACTCTTAGTTAAGGCCAAAAAAAGGAAAATGTTTACAGAGAAATATGTGTGAAAGTTACAGAAGAAAGATTTTAATCAAAATTATATGTTTAATCTCTCCAATTCTGTTACCCAGCTGGAATCTGAGTTTTTTCTCATTCTACTGTTTTGGATGAGAACAGCTGCTTGTGATGACACAGGCAGTCTTCTCCAGCCTTCTGCTTCAGACAGCAGTTTAAGCCTTTCTCTTTGAAATTAGCTGAGACCATTTTAAGCATTTTCCTGTTTCCTCTAGGCACATGCAATACCAGGACAAGGATTACAACATCTGTCCTTCTCAAAATTATGTGCAGTTTTTATAATGTTTCTTGATTATTTGAGGTCCATTAAGAAGGTAAGAAGAAAAGTTTGTAACTAGAGTAGCTCAAGGCAGAAAAACAGACAGAAAATAGTCAATATTTAAAGTATAAAGGAGGAAAGGAGCACTTGGGGAAAGACAGGCTTATGTCACATCAAAGATGGTTCCACATTCAGAAAGAAAATACTAAATGCCTAAATGATTTAACTTGGTGGGTAATAGACACCATAAAGAGAGTATTCCTGTGCTGGGTTGGTGAAAGAATCTGGTATGGTCTGGATTTTCTTGATGAGGACCTTTTATGCCCACCCAGCTTCACAGTCAGCTCTCCTAGTAAGCCTGCTGTTCTTCCCAACATGCCCCACTCAGAAGAGTCTGTTATTACTTTCCATTGCCAATGCTCTTATAATGCTTGGAAAGGCAGAGACCTCTGAAAGTTTTCTCAGAAAGAAACAATTTAGCTGGAGGAAGACAATAAAGGAAAATAAGGAAAGACATGGACATAATATTAGAAAAATATTTTAGCAATGTCAGCAAAGAGGAAAAAGGCTGTCATAGGATACAGTAAGGAATTCCACCCAGAGAACAGAAGAATGAAGTCCTTCAACACACACACACACACACACACACACACACACACACACACAATTATAAAGTTTGCAAAGTAGTTAAGGGTATGAAGAAAAAATGCTTTGGGGTGGTGGAAATCTAGATTTAATTAATTACTCCTGGAAATCTGTATAAGGTATACTTACCCTATATAATAAAAGGCTAATATGCAAATTGACCAAATGGTGGAACAACCGGTCACTATGATGCACACTGACCACCAGGTGGCAGACACTCAACGCAGGAGCTGCCCCCTGGTGGTCAGTGCACTCCCACAGGGGGAGTGCCACTCAGCCAGAAGCCGGGCTCACAGCTGGAGAGCGCAGCTGCAGTGGCAGGAGCCTCTCCCACCTCCATGGCAGTGCTAAGGATGTCCAACAGACGGCTTAGATAGGGAGCGGGCCTAAGCCATTAATCTGAAATCCCCCAAGGGCTCCTGGACTCTGAGAGGGCACAGGCTGGGCTGAGCCCCCCCCCCCCAAATGCACGAATTTCATGCACTAGGCCTCTAGTTCTTAACAATAATGCTATAAATCCCCTTGCCAATAATGTCATAAAGCTTCTGCAAAATGTAGACCTGAGCCACATTATGAAGTAAGGGATGCCATTTTCACTCTCTTATTCACCTCTAAATGCTCATTACCCTCATACTTTAGGGGTGTTTCGTGTCCTATTTTCATAGGGTAAAACCTTCATCTGGACACCAGCTATTCCCCATTATAATGCTCTGGGATTATGCTCTTCCCCAAGCATTGGATGCTTTACAAATTCCTGCTCAGCATTCAAAAGCCAAATTTTCCTTAACCTCCTGTCTTTACATCTAGAACAATTATTTCCTGTTTCTGAGCTGTCTTATAAGTACTGAGTCTCTATTATTATACTAAAAAAAAAAACTGTGCTGTGATTATTTGTCACATTTTTGTCTCTTCCACTAGATTGTGTGCTTTTTGGTGGGAGAAGCCCTAATTTTTGCAACTGCAGGACCCATGACTATACCTTAAAAAGAGTATAAGCTGTAGATGTTTGAAGGAATTGTAATCCATTTTTGTTACATTACCAATGATTTGTGTTTTTCCTCTCTTTAGTTTTGTTCCCCAGAAATATTTTAAGAATTCTGATCATGTCTAATGTACTGGTTGGTGTAGCATAGCCTGCAAAAGTTTACATCTGCTTCTACGTAGTCTTTATTTCTGATAGAGGTCACTTCATCATTGTATCTGAGAACATCTAAGACTTCACTCTCTCCTTTCCATTATACTCTACTCTTTTTTAAAGTCTCATTTTCTGAATCCTTAGGTATATTACACCACCTACTTGATGACTAAATGAGTTTTTGCTATGACAAATGATAACACCACTTTTCCATTTTATTGTATGTTTATATCTCACATTATAGTCCAAGAATTTGAGAATGAATATGTGTAGTACAAAGACCTGCTGCAAATATATATTTAGCTGTGTTGATTTCTGTCATGTGAGTTGCATAAGAAACATTTAATGAGATGTGTCATTAAATATTTTTACTAAACTGAATAAAATGAAAATATGAAACTATTGTTCTGATTAAGGGGTAACTGAACTGCCTTTTATTCTGGAATCTGAGGTGGAAAATTTTTTAGAAATCTCTATTATTACCAACTATTTCTTGTAGTACTGACTATCATGCAATACAGAAATTTCTGGTATATGCAAATATCTTTTGCAGTACTATACTATTCATATCTGCTCTCCTGCTTTCCAAATTGCATATAACTCTTGGTAATGGTAAAGCCTTGGGTTGTTAGGCATCCAGGAATGGCCCTTATGAACTAGATGATGCCATTTGCACTTTTCTATAACTATTGTGAGTGTTTGCCAGGAACCAATTCCAGCATGTAATAATTACAAGAGTTCCATCAAAAGGTTGATGGGACTTGGGCGGCTCAACCAGGGTGAGCCACATATGTAGTTTACCTGTTGGAAATGGCTAAAGAGCACTTCCCCCAAACCTGAATAGGACAATTGTCTGCTGCCAGACAGCTCAGGGCATTTTATTGCCTCCTGTTGGCCAAACACCTGAACAGCTGTAGGCTATTCCCCAATCTGACAATATCCTTTGATACCCTACCCTTTGAAGTGTATATTATCTCCACCTTGCCTTAGGATAAATTGTTATAATAAAAGCAGGGTCCTGAGTGAAGAAGAAGAGTCTTTAGTTCCTTCAGCTGAAGATCCTCTGACCCCCAATGCCTTTCAAAATTATCTTTTGTCTCTGGATTCTTTAATCATCTACTCATCAGCCCCTTTCTCCAGAATTCTGAACCCTTTGTAAGGCTGGGAAAAGAACCCAGGCAAGTGTTCACTACTCTCCTACTCTAGAAGTGTTCTCTGTACAATTATTTTAGGGTCTGGCTCTTATCTGGCCAAAAAGTAATCCCCATTATAGTGCCAGGGGATGATGTCCTAAAGAGTGCTTCTCAGAGTGAGGTCATCTGAGGCCTTGCGTGAGCATTATCTCCAAAGCTTTTGTTGAAACACAGCTCCTTGGGTCTAACCCCAGAACTACTGAATCAGGTAATCAAAAGGTGTAGTACAGCCAAAACCGGTTTGGCTCAGTGGATAGAGCGTCAGCCTGCGGACTGGGGGGTCCCAGGTTCGATTCCGGTCAAGGGCATGTAACTTGGTTGCGGGCACATCCCCAGTGGGAGGTGTGCAGGAGGCAGCTGATCGATGTTTCTCTCTCATCGATGTTTCTGACTATCTATCCCTCTTTCTTCCTCTCTGTAAAAAATCAATAAAATATATTTAAAAAAAAAAAAAGGTGTAGTACAAAATCTGCCTCTTTAACAGGCTCCCCAAGTAATTTGTATTCAAAATACAGTTTGTGAACAACTGAACTATGGTATTTTATTTCCTCATGTAATAAACACATAAAGGAGTTAACCCCTAATGATATATTTATAAGTATCATAAATCATTTTGGAACCTTGACTGCTTGTTCATCATCTAACAAAGCTATCCAATCATATATAATTCTTTCATCCTTAAGATAATCAAATTATTGTGTTAGGCACCCAAAATATACTTGTTTATAATGCTCAAATCTATATCCTCTTAGCACTACAGGAGCTAAAAAGATAAATGTGCTCCTATATACAGATGGAAGAGTTTTAATCTAATGATCTACGTACTTGAAACCATAAGAAATGATTAGTCTCACTAGGCAATTGCTTCCAGGATAAGTGATTTACGATCCACTATTTTGGTATGCAATTCCCAACATTTGACTGGCTTATTGGTAACCACTTTATACAACATACAGCTTTCTTCAGTTAACTAAGATTATGTTTTGCAAGCAGCCAGGCTTAGAGAGGTCACCAGAGAGTGACACTGTTTGAGTTTTATCAATGTTATTAATAAGTTTTAGTTTATGGATAAGTAAGGTATTTGGCCACATTACACCATGTTTAAAAAACAACACAAGTTAAAAATAATAAGGAAATGCACTATGATACAAAACTTTGGGACCTTGACTACTTATTCATTCATAGTATAAAATAAACCTTAACTTATTTAAGGGAGAAATCTTACTACTTCGTGCAGGTACTTCCTTGGTTCACTTTTGTAATAAAAATTCAGTGCATTCCTCTTCAGGTAAGTGTCCTCAATTTTATTAAGAAGACTTGGATTCTACCATAGTTTACCTGATTATTAAAGCATATCTTCCTATATCTATAAACAATATACATTAGCTCTACTTCCAGACTTGCTAGAGAGTATTACCTAAAAGTTTCTATCATGAAATACATGTCAAAACTTAGATGAGAGAATATCTCTGGAATATTATTGCTTTAAATAACTAAAGGCAATGCGCTCCTCTAGGCAGTCTTCAATTTGACTTTGGTTGAACAATATTGCTTGCTCTATTACTCACCTCATCTAGTCCCAAACATGGGAAATTATTTTTTGCTTATATAAATTTTTATCTTTCAATTAAAGTTGGCATACAATATTATATTAGTTTCAGGTGTACAATCCAGTGATTAGACATTATATAACTTAATAAGTTATCACCTAAATAATCTAGTACCCTTTTGATTCCATATATAGTTATTACAATATTATTGACTATACTAGTGACCTGGAGCACCAAATTCATGCACAGAGGGTCGGGGGTTCCCTCAGCCCAGCCTGCCCCCTCTCACAGACTGGGAGCCCTCAGGGGATGTCCTACTAACAGGGAGCAGGCCTAAGCCCCAGTCTGGCCTCCCTCTGCAGGAGGCGACCAGGCTGGTCAGGGGAAGGCACCAACCCCATCACACCACTGTTGCAGCCACCAAGGTGTTTTCATCAACACAGACTCCAGTCCCTTCACCATGAAAAAATGACAACTTTCTTTAGGCATTTTCAAGATGTCTCTTTCATAGGATATGACATTTCTTTCTTTCTTTTTTTTTTTTTTTTATCCTCACCTGAGGATATGTTTCCATTGATTTTTAGAGAGTGTGGAAGAGAGAGGGAGAGACAGAGAGAAACATCAATGTCAGAGGGGCACTTTGATTGGTTGCCTCCTACATGAGCCCTGACCTGGGCCCCAGCCAGGGAGGATCCTGTAACCTAGTTACATGCCCTTGATGAGAATCGAACCCGAACCCTGCGGTTGGCAGGCCGAGGCTCTATCCACTGAGCCAAACTGGCTAGGGCCAGATATGACATTTCTTAGCCCCTCCAGCAGCAGACCTTCATTTTTTCCTCCAGGAGTATGGTGGAAAAACCCTAGATCACCTTCTTGGATATTTATAACCCAAGTTACCAAGAACACTGCAAGTGGCGGTGTACAGGGAGCTCAGCCAATGAGCAGTCAGAAAAGGTGTTTATGCTAAAACTGGTTTGGCTCAGTGGATAGAGCGTCGGCCTGCAGACTGAAGGGTCCCAGGTTTGATTCCTGTTAAGGGCATATACCTTGGTTGGGGGCACATTCCCAGTGAGGAGTATGCAGGAGGCAGCTGATCGATGTTTCTCTCTCATCAATGTTTCCGACTGTCTATCCCTCTCCCTTCCTCTCTGTAAAAAAAATCAATAAAATATATGTTTAAAAAAGAAGAAAAGAAAAGGTGTTTCCTCTGTAGCTCATGCGCAGAGGACCCCCTGCATTGTGTCCACTGGACTAGGGGCGTGTCCCTGCCACCTGAGGGGGGGGCACACCCCTGAGGCTGGCAGCCAGCCCCACATTGTGGGCGCTGGGCTGGGGGCATGGACCCGAGCCACCGCTTGGTGCCAGCGCATGCACAAGCAGCCATGGGGTGGGAACATCTGCAGCATCGGCATGGCAACATGGGGATGTTCCTGCCCTGCCCCCAGCTAGTTGGCACCTGCGCCCATAGGCCCAGAGGGTCTGCGGGTGTCTGGGACCCTGGCCTCTCAGGGCCTATGCATGGGCCTACAGGCTAGGAGCAGCCTGGGTCCCGAGGATGTTCCCGGGACCCAGACCACTCAGTGCCTGCATATGCAAACTAACCTGCCATCTTTGTTGGGTTAATATTTGTATACTCACTCCTGATTGGCTGGTGAGTGTAGCGGAGGTACGGTCAATTTACAGGTTTCTCTTTTATTATATAGGATTCCCTATTCTATACTTCATATCTCATGACTATTTTGTAACTACCAATTTGTACTTCTTAATCCATTCACTTTTTTTCTTTTTCTTTTTTACCTATCTTCCCAACCACGCATCCATCTTAAAGGAATACCTTTTAACATTTATTGTAATATTGGTTTGGTGGTGATGAACTCCTTTAGCTTTTTCTTGTCTGGGAAACTCTTTATCTGTCCTTTGATTCTAAATGATAGCTTCACTGGGTAATCTTGGTTGTAAGTATTTGCTTTTCATTACTTTGAATATTTATTGTCAAACCCTTCTAGTCTGCAAAGTTTCTTTTGAGAAATCAGCTGATAGTCTTATGGGAACTCATTTTAGATAACCAACTGCTTTTTTCTTGTTGCTTTTTTGATTCTCTCTTTGTCTTTAACTTTTGGCATTTTAATTATGATGTGTCTTGGTGTGGGCCTCTTTGGGTTCATCTTATTTGGGACTCTCTGTGTTCCCTGGACTTGTATTTCTATTTCCTTCACCAGGCAAGGGAAGTTTTCTGTCATTATTATTATTTTTTACATAGATTTTCAATTCCTTGCTCTCTCTCTTCTCCTTCTGGTGTCCCCGAGATGCAAATGTTGGTATGTTTGAAGTGGTCCCAGTGGCTACTTACACTATCCTAATTTTTTAAATTATTTTGCTGTTTTGATTGGGGTTTTTCTGCTCTTTATCTTCCAAATCTCTGGTTTGATCCTGTGCTTCATCTATTCTACTGTTGGTTCTTGTAATGCATTCTTCATTTAAGTTAATATATTCTTCACTTATGATTGGTTATTATTTATGTTTTCTATCTCTTTGTTGATGTTCTCATTAAGTTTATCTAGACTTGCTCTAAATTCATTGAGCATCTTTATAAGCAGTGTTTTGAACTTTGCATCTGGTAGATTATTTGTCCTCATTTTGTTTAGCTCTTTTTCTAGAGTTTTGTTCTGTTCTTTCAATTGGTTGCTATGCATTAGGTAAAGCTGCTACATCTCCCAAAATTGGTAAAGTGGCCTAATATAGTAGTTGTTTTGTAGGGTCGAGTGTCACAGCCTCCCCAACCATGTGAGCTCATCACTCCATGTACAATTCCCATGTGAGCCGTGTACACCCTTCTGTTGTAGTTGACCCCTGATTGCTGTTGACATGTTAATATAAGGGATCTATCACTGAGCAGGACTCACTTCAGTGGGCCTCTGGTGCCCAATGAATCCACTTCTTCAGTGTGCAGCTTGTGGAGGTGCTTCAGCATGGTCTGAAGCTGTCTACATGATGAGCTGGCTCTGGGGCCTCCCAAGAGGTACAGGCCAAGGTTAGTACCACCTGTAACCTGCCTGGGGCCACTGGCATGTGGCACAGAGCAATCTGCAGATAGATAATTATGCTGGGCTTAGAGCTGCCTAGGAGAGTCCAACCTATGAACCAAGGCTGGATGCCAATAGTGCCAGGCCTTGTGTCACAAAGTAAGAAGTACAAGGCATGCAAAGACCAGATACTGCTTGTTTCAGAAATTTTATGAAAGTGTGAAGCATGAGCCAAAAGAGGCTATTTGTACCAAAATGCCACTGGAAATGGCTTGGGTTGGCCTCTACTAAGTTGCATGGGTCAGGGTTTCAGTGTTAGACAGGATGATGTAGACTCACTTATGGTGCTGGCCTTTTGGCTCTCTTTGGGGAGACCTCAGGAAAGGAACAGTGGCCTCTGCCAGTACTTCTGTCTGGGAGAAAGCTTTTCTTCAAGCACTTGTCCTGATGCCAGATAATTCAGTTCCTCCTTGTATGTCTCTGGTACCTTTTGACCTGCCACTCCATCACTGGAGCTTAGAGCAAGTGTTTGTTGGCCCTTTAAGAGGAATGCCTGGGACTCCAACAGCCATCCATCTCATTCAGTCACAATCACTGCTGGTTTTTATAGCCAGAAGATATGAAAACTTCTCTTCCTGCATTGGAACCCTGGGCTTAGGTGCCTGGTGTGGGGCTTGGACCCCTCGCTTTTCAGGGAGAAAGTCTGCATTAGAGATATGTATTCCAATTTTTATCTGCCAATGTGATGGTGGTACCAGCTCATTTTGCATCTCTGCTCTTCCTACCAGTATCTATGTGACTTATTCTTTATATCCTTAATTGTAGAACTTCTGTTCAGCTACATTTCTGGGGGTTTTAAATGATGGTTGTTCTGTAGTTTAGTTCTACTTTTGTTGTGGTTCTGGGAGGATCTGAGTACTGTGCTCATGTATACCGCCATCTTGACTGGAACCAGCAAAATTTATTTTTTGGAACTAGGTTTAGGCATATGAAATAATATTAGTATTATACATTGAGATATTTTATAATACAGCCTGGTGATCTTGGTTCTTTTATTTAAAGTTGATGACAGCATTTGCATTATACTATAAAATACACATAAAAATAACAACAAAATTTTCTATCTTGTATTTGTGCATACTTTTAATTCTCTTGAACATTTCTTTTTTTGGGCTACACCTCATGTAACATTTCTTTCTGTACTTTACAGCATGCAATTTTAGTATTAATCTCACCTCTAATTAATCTTACTTTGCTAACTTTTTAAATTACTTCACCATGATTTATGGAAATTTTTGTTGTACTGCTCATATTCCTGTATACTCCCTTAAATACATTCTGAATTTATTTAACTGAATTATCTGGAATCAGGACAAGTGCTTGAAGAAAGGCTTTCTCCCAGACAGAAAAAGACAGCATATAATAAATGTACTTATTATAAAACTGATACTAGAGAAAAGTAAGTTTTTTGATGGTTCTGAAATATCTTAATACAGAGAAAAAGGATTAGATGAGTCTACCATAACATCAACTCTCCCAGCATATAAATGTGAAGAAGTACTATTTATTTCTAGATCCATCTTGAATCCTCAAGAGTATACCAAAGAACACTACACTGCCTATTTAGATAAGACTTGTAGAATAATAGTTTATGTTAACTAACTTTTTTTTTGTGTTATATATCTCCTGAGAAGATTAGCTGAGCAGGCAATCTCTGTGAGATAATTTTGACTGTTGTGTTCAAAGTTGAATGGTTCAATTTTCTAACATTCGTGAATGTGTGTTTTGGATATACCTAAAACTTAGCTGAACTCAGTGGAATTTTTTACCAAAGTCTAGTTGATAATATTGTTGAATGCTTTCTCTTAACTTTCTGAAGAAGTAAATGCTTTTTCCTAAGCACCTTTTTTTATATACAGTAGAGCTGCTTATTGGACTTTCTGGTGTAAAACAAGCAGACAACCAGCCAGTCATGATCACTAAAGGGAAAATGATTCCCAAGAGTGACATGACATGAAGACATAAACATAAACATTATGATAAGGATGAAATTAGGGCCTAAACTCTCTCTGCAAATCTGCTGTGTCTCAGTATGAGATGAAGTTTCTTATAGATGGAGGTTACACAATGCCTTACAAATCAGTATTTGCCTTTTTGTTCAATATGTATTCCTGGAAATATTTAAACCCATTATTGATCATTAGATCATTTTTTCTAGCATATGGAGAAAAATGTTTTCAATTCTTCCTCAAAATATTGCATTTCACCAATGTGAATTTTGGCAGTTATCTACCAATAGCTATAATGTACAATTGAGACTAAAAAAGGAATAAGAAATATTTGTGTATGGTTCTAGTGTGGGGGAGAGGCAGTCTTTCTTTCTGATCCTATTTGATTTACATAAAAATAAATCACCTATCCAAAGACACATGTCAAATTTGAAACCATGAAAATTTAGAGCAAGAAATTTTATTTAAAAGACCAGAGGGCACAGGACTAAGCCTTTTCAGTTTGCTTGCCTCTCTGCTAACCTGCCAACATGATACATGTCTTTTAATAAGAAATAGTATTTGTTGCTTTTGTCACCGATCAAAAATCAAAAACACAATAAAACTGATTTTTTGTTACTATAAAGGTATCAGATGGGGAATGATTATGTGTTAATATCACCTGTGGCTCATCCAGGAAAAATAGGCTATATTCAGGCACTATTCTTAAAGTATATTGCTTACATGGATAGATTCCTCAGGTTATAAGAATCCTGGGTGCAGTTAGTCAGGTACTTTTTCTTCATGAAAGATGAAGCAGCCTATTTAACTGAGAATTTCACATAAATAGCAACAAGGAGATCTTTTTTGTGAAAACAGCAGAATACATGCTATTAAATAAACTAAAAGTGATTTATTAGTCATTAATCTATTCCATTATTAACTTAGGTAGTATTAAAATAAGATATAGCTACAGTGTAAATCATATATATATATATATATATATATATATATATATATACCAATTCCTCCTTACAAGAAAGTTGAACATTTTAATATGACTAAGGAAACTATTTTGATTCTGCTCCATGCCTAAGCTTTTCCTCATCTGTCCATTTTGTGTGATCTGTTGTCCATATTCTGTTTGAATACTGATTCATATCTTAAAAATTTCCCCACCAACTCATATTAGATACATCACTCTCTTTGTTTGCAAATTGTGTAAAGTTATTTATTTACACTAAATTTATTGGGGTGACATTGCTTAATAAAATTGTATAAATTTCAGGTGTACAATTCTATAATGTATCAGTATATTGTACTGTGTGTTCACCACCACAGTCAAGTTTTATTTCATCACCATTTATCCCTCCTTTACCCTCTCCTACTTCCCCCACCCTATTTTCCATGTGGTAATCATAATCACCATACTGCTGTCTATGATTTTTTTTTTTTTGCTTAATCCCTTCTCACCTTTTTCACACAATCCCTCCAGCCCCCTCCCCTCTGACAGTTCTCAGTCTGTTTTCTGTATCTATTAGTCTGTTTCTATTTTGTTTGTTAGTTTATTTTGTTCATTTGATTACACATATAAGTGAAATCATGTTACTTGTCTTTCTCTGATGGGCTTATTTCACTTAACATAATATTCTTCAGGTCCATCCATGCTGTCCCAAAAGGTAAGATTTCTTTTCTTCGTTTTATAGCCAAGTAGTACGTCAGACTTGAAACCATTAAAATCTTAGACATTTCTTCGTAGCAATATTTTATCTTTCTTATTTATCTCCTTGGGCAAGGGAAACAAGAGAAAAAGTAAACAAATGGGACTACATCAAACTAAATTTTTTTTGTTTAATATGATTTTATTGATTTTAGAGAGAGAGGATGCGCAAGAGGTAGAAACATTGTTGAGAGATAAATATCGAGATTGGTTGCCTCCTGCACGCCCCGCCCCCCCATTAGAGATCAAGCCTGCAACCTGGGCATGTGCCCTGACAATGAATCAAACCAGCAACCTCTTGGTCATGGGTCAATGCTCAGTCAACTGAGTCACACTAGCCTGGCCAAACTAAAATGTTTTTCACAGAGAAGGAAACTATCAAAAAAAAAAAAAAAAAAAAAAAGGAAAAGACAACCCACTGAATGAGAGAACCTATTTGCTGCTACATCTGACAAGGGGTTAACTTTCAAAATTTATAAATAACTTATAAAATCCAATACCTGAAAAACCAAACAATCCAATTAAAAATGGGCAAATGACCTGAATAAATACTTCTCCAAAGAGAACGTACAGATGGCCAATAGACATATGAAAAGATGCTCAATGTTACTAATCATCAGAGAAATGCAAATTAAAACCACAATGAGCTATCACCTCACACTTGTCAGAATGGCTAGCATCAATAAATCGACAAACAACAAGTGTTGGTGAGTATGTGGAGAAAAGGGAACCCTTCTACACTACTGGCGGGAATGCAGACTGGTGCAGACACTGTGAAAAGCAATATGGAGTTACCTCAAAAAATTGAAAATGGAACTGCCTTTTGACCCAGCAGTCCCATTTCTGGGAATATATTTGAAGAAAACTGAAATATTAATTTGAAAAAATATATGCACTCCTGTGTTCATTGCAGTGTTATTTACAATAGCCAAAATTTGGAAGCAGCCCAAGTGCCCATCAGTAGATAAAAAAAGCTGTGCCACATTCACACAATGGAAAGTGTGTAAAGTTTTAACATTAAAATAAGAAGTTGTTAACAGTGTTGTTGCATAATTGTAGTCATTTATAGTACTTTACAAATCTGTATAAATATTAAAACTTAGTAAAGTTCATTTTCTCAAAACACCCTCTTTAAAACATCTTTCTGTACTTGTTTGCTAATACATAGGAGACAATAAATTGCAGGGGACAGGGGGACCATTGTTAAAGTTGGAGAGTACATTAATTGACACAGTGTAAATTAATTGACACAGTGCCTGCAACATAGTGAATTCTCAATAACTATGGACTGATAGTAATTATTCCAGCATAAACTCCCAACTCTACTTGCTATATGACTTAGTGTGAGTTTCTTAATCTCGGTGCATGAACTCCCATAATAATTGACGTAAGTTGTCATAAAAATGAAATGAAATGACTTTTCTGATATAGTGCAGTAACTGAAACATTACTGGTAGACTCCATCCCCTGTTTATTTCGTGTCACCTAACTAAACATCCCTTTAGCTATGGTTTTATTATGCAATCATTTCATACCAACTAAATTAATGTGTAAACTACATGAGCATAAAGGGAAAGATCTAGGTGCTTAGTGAACTGTCAGATTAAAGTGAGTTTCTAACACAATAAGTCTGTTGTTAGACAGAGTTGATGTCAGTTTTTAGACAAAATAAAGGCAAAGCTACTTTTGAGGTATAGCAAGTGATATCCACTTTGTCTTTTCTAAGGAAAGGTTGAACCATAGCTGGAAATCTTGCTAAGACCCTCAATGTTGTTTTGATTTAGTGCTTCCTGTCCTGTGTGCTCTAGAATTTTCCTAGAAGGAAATGATGAAACTGTTAAGCATACAAATTGTGTCAACCTTCAGATAGGTCTCACAAAGTGTTCAAAGGATAGAGAAAGGGTGACTCGTTCAGGCTGTAACCTTCCTGGTATCAAATGGCCAGTAATTTAGTACATTTCTTTCTTGCTCTAATAATCATTAGATATTTTAGTGTCCACTATCTAGTAAATATTGCATTAAAGAAGAGTGAAGAAGTAACAGTTCCTGACCTTAAAGAGCTTATAATTGACTCAGGATGATTAAATGTATACCATTGAAACAACAATGAGAAATATAAAGTGACATATAATTGAACATTATATTTGGTAGCATAGACTACAGCTAAACATTCAAAGGGACCTGAAATTGGTGAGCAATTGGAGTGTCAAATAGAGGGTTATAGAGAAAGTGGGACTTGAGTTAGTTGATAGAATTTTGATAAGCAGGGGGAAAAAAGGAAATGTTCATTCACTATATTTATGTATTTAAGAAACAGTTCTTATATAACAGTATATGCCAGGAACTATTCTGACTCATTTAATCCTCATAACAAACTTACCCTCATTTTACAGGTAAAAACAAAAGCAACAACAATGGAGTACAGAAAAGTGATAGATGGTTGGTTCAATGTGTAGAGATGTCAAAATGAAAATATATACTCCCTCTAACACTACATGTAAAAACATGACTAAATGCACCATGCATGCACTAGTGGGGGATAAATTTGTACAGAAACATGTTATGAAGGACATTGAAAGTTAAGCAAAGAGGCTGGCTGGCCAGTTGGAATCCCAGAAAAATTTTCAGTTGTGGGGGACCATGATGAATGTATAGTAGGAAACACTGTCTCTAATGGGGCAAGTTGTTAAGGTAGGGAAAGATTAGTAAGAAATGCTAGCTAAAAGTAAATTACTCATTCAGGTATGAGATAAAAAGAACCTGGATTAGAGTGATAGTGGAAAAAGAGAGACTGTGTCGGGGGCGGGGGGAGGGAAAATCAATAGAATAAAATTAAATCACCTCAGTAATGGAAGATGTAAAAGAGGAAGAGTCACATAATGCTGCTGAGATGGAGCCAGACATGATTTTTTTTTTTCTGTATGTCTGCTTCTCATGCTTTGCCTCCTGAGTAGGCTTCTGGGAGCCTCAGCCTTCCCAGCTTTATTGCACTGGCACTGGGGACTCCAAACCAGATACAGAAGGAGCATCCTGCAACTGAAGATGTGGGGATTCTCAAAGATGAAAATGTGGTTTAAGGAGCACATCATGAGGCTGTACGCTGTGCCATACTACTGGATGCTTTGAGCAAATTGTTAATGGGGAGTATTAGGCTCAAATGCCAATTAAAACTATGCACTCAGGCAAAGTACATTTAACTTCCACACCTGTCTATTTGGATTTTTGCCACAATGTTATTGTTTTCTTCAGTCTGTTAGTTGACTCATGCTTCCTTTTTGGATTCATTTTCCTCCGTGGGCGGCAAGGGTGATTTAGTTATTTGTTCCCAGAAAGTAAAAGGTTTTTATAAATAACATCACCTACATAGTTTCATTTCTAGTTGTATGATAAGTGAGGTTAGTTCACTTATGGAATAGATTTTTAAATGTGTTTCATGTCTAACATCCACTAGAGAATGAATGCCTTAGGGCAAAGGCTATGAAAACTGCTTCTCCATTCTAAAGACCACTCAGTAAGAGAAATTCTCCCACAGGCAAGCTTGTCCTCCTGTTTTTGTTTTTGTTTTTTTTACCTGTAAATTTCTTTCTCATGTTGCTTATAATGTACGGTGTGCCTAACTATCACATGGGGTTATTGGTTTACATTTTACATAAGACAGATGATCAGCTGCTGATTGCAAATAGCATTAAATAAATAAATTCATAATAAACCAGTAGAGTTAGGTGGTAGATAGATGATAGATAGATAGATAGATAGATAAATAGATAGATATTATTAGTACAAAATATTTATCTTATATAGCTAGGTTACTCACATAAATGTAATAGCATCACAACTGTGAGGCCTCTGACAACACTGGCTTGGGATTTGGACTACTTGTTCAAAATTTATAGTTATTTCAATGATATTTTTTATGGTTGAGAGTAGTACAGATGTCCCCTATTTCCCCCCACTTTTCCTTGCTCCACCCAGGCCCCACCCCACCCCAGGCCTTAACTGTACTATTGTCTGTGTCCATGGACTATGGCATATATGCATATAAATCTGTCAGTTTGTTCCATGTATCCAGGCCTCTGGACTTATTTTGTTTGTCAGTTTATTTTGTTCATTAGATTCCATATATAAATGAGATCATGTGATGTTTGTCATTTTCTGACTGGCTTATTTCGCTATGAAAAAGCTACTTAAAGAGACAGAAGTGAGATGAAGGCCTATATTTAAAAGTATCCCTGCGTGTATTACTAAGTGATGTATTTTAAATCAAAATAACTTCTCGCACCCATCCGAGGAGCAGCAGCCACATGTGCAGCTCACTCCCACCCCAGGAACAGCAGCCATGCAAGCAGCCCATCCCCCATCCATCATCGCAGCAGCAGCAGCAAGGAGCCCACACCCATATGAGGAGCACCAGCCCTGTAAGCAACCTGCCCCTGTCCAAGAAGTGGCAGCTTCACGATCTGCCTGCCCCATCTGAGGAACAGCAGCAGTGTGCAGTCAGCCCCAATCCAAGGAGCAGCAGCCACATGAGCAGCCCACCCCTGTCCAATGAGCAGCAGCTGTGTGAACATCCCCCCTGCCCCCCCACTAGCCAGAGGAGACTCCACTGCTGTGAACAGCACCCACCAGAGGAGCCACTGCCAACTGAGGAGCAGCCGCTTCCACAAGCACCTGAGGAGCAACGCAGCCCGAGGAGCCACTGCCACCCAAGGAGCAGACCCTCCATAACTCCACATCTAGATCACTCAGTGAGACCAAAAATGGGTAGGCAAAGAAACCCCCAAATCCCCCTCCCGGAGCTGCGGGCTTGGACGCGGAGTTGCGCCATCTGGAACCAGAAAGTGGAGCTTATCGGAAGCCTGAGAATCCACAACTGCGGCACCCACGGAACAGCTGCGAGCCCCAGAACGACGCTCCCCAATTGGCGCAAACACACGGGTTCAGAGGAGCTCTACAGTCCACCACTGAAAGGTCAGATTTCGCCTGGGATAAGGTGAGGTCTCTGGTCCCAGAGGGAGAGAGGAACGCGCGTTCTGCGGGAGCTGGAGGACCAGGGAAGTCTGTGCCTAGAAAAATCCGTGGCTGTTGGGGCTGGCGTGATCTGTGAATGTGGAAGGGGGTCCTCAGAGCTGCTAACAGAAGGGCTCTCTAAAAAGCAACTCATTTTGATCTGACGTGCAGGGACACCCTAAGAATTTCAGGGGTGTGCTAGACTTACATGCAGCCACAGAGTGCGCACACTTGGGCTTTTTCCTCTTGAAATTCTTGCTTCTGATTACTAAGCCCAATACATAGGATCACCCAGTTGGGGACACCCTGGGAGACTGCAGGGGAAAGTTATTTTTCTGGAACCTGGGGATTGGAGCAGGGAGTGACCATCAGAGAGCCAGCTCTGAGGCAGCCCACTCCCACAAACCGGTAGTGAGTGCCACAGGGAAAGAAGGCTCTAACACTCCCTAGAGAGGCCATAGATAAACCCGGAAGTCAATCCAGAAACACTGCCACCCAGGGGCTGAATCACAAATTGACTCTTGTGTAATCAAAAATTAAAGGAATACCAATTAAGACACACCGCCTGCTTAAAATCAGGACTGGGCCAAAACCGGTTTGGCTCAGTGGATAGAGCGTCACCTTGCGGACTGGGGGGTCCCAGGTTCGATTCCGGTCAAGGGCATGTGACTTGGTTGCGGGCACATCCCCAGTGGGAGGTGTGCAGTAGGCAGCTGGTCGATGTTTCACTCTCATCGATGTTTCTGACTATCTATCGCTCTTCCTTACTCTCTGTAAAAAATCAATAAAATATATTAAAAAAAAAATCAGGACTGGCTTACATCACTGAAGAACAGTGGAACGCAGGGAAATGCAATACTGTCCGGACTGAGAAACAGGCATGCCAAACAGAACAACAGAGAAAGTGAATGACCTTCACTATTCCACATTTTATTTTTATTTTTTATTTTTTTATTTTCATTTTTTTACATCTTTTACTCAAGACACTAATTTTTTTCTTTTTTCCTCACTTGATTTTACCTTTTTAATTATTACGTTTTTATTTTCAATCCGTATTATTACTACGGCTATTTTATCTTTTTTTTTTAAGTGTCATTTTATTTTCTCTTCATTTTGTTTTGGGATTAATGTTCTACATTCTATTTTTATCTTTCCTTTAGCATCATTTTACTCTATCTCAACTCTACCTTTATGCCATCACTCTCTTCCTCACTTTTCCCTTTTTGGTGTCCTGTTTATCTTACCCCTTTCCTGCTTTAGATTTTCCTTATTCTTTCTGTTTACCCCCATTAAAATTTCACACTACTTATATATCCAATCTCCAATCCCCTGCTCCAAGTCCATACACACCTCTCTCTTCGCTGTCTTAACTATCCAAAAATTGTTTTTTTCTCTGTCCTTTTGTTGTTGTTCACTTGAATGTAGATTATATCGAATTTTTATGCTTTTTTGTGAGATTGTTTTGCTTATTCTTCTTTTGTTTATTTTTTTGTTTGTTTAGTGCTTCTGTTTTCCCTTGGCTCACTCAATATTAGTTGGTGTTGTAGTTTGTATTAATCCCCAGGTACTTGTTGCTGGCATTTACTGGGATAAGTGATTGTTCTATTGGAGTTTTATCCCCAATATATATAGTCTGTTTCCCTTTCTCTCTTAGTCTCTTTCTTGTCTCTCTTACTTTTTTTTTCTTCTTTTTTTCCCTTTTCCCAATTTCATTTTGACACTCCTTTTTTAATTCTTCTTCTTTCTCCCTTTTTCCTCTTCTTCTTTCTCTCCTATCTCTTAATTTGCCTTTCTCTGGTGGTCACCTTTATTGGAGGTTATTAATATCGTGAATACATTTCTGTTCAGTGCCTTGTGTGTTGTACCTCGTAGTGCTGTATTTTGTGCCTTTAAATCAACGCAGGAGAGAGAGAACTACATAACCAGACACCCAGAGAAGAGAGACCATGGGGAGACAAAGACACAGCCCGCATATGAAAGAAAAGCAGGCATCACCTGAAAAGGAAGTAAACGAAATGGAGGCAAGCAACCTTCCAGAAAAAGACTTCAGAGAAATGGTCATAAGGTGGCTGAAAACAATGGAAGACAAATTCGACAATATGAGCAAGAACCAAGAGGAAATGAAGAAGAACCAAGAAGAAATGAAAAATGACATCGCTGCTGTAAAGAACTCAATAGAAAGCATCAAGAGTAGACTAGAAGAAGCAGAGGACCGCACCAGTGAGCTAGAAGACAAGATGGGAAAAAATACCCAAGTAGAGCAACTTCTAGAAAATAAAAAATTAAAAGGCAGGAGGAGAGCCTTAGGGAACTTTGGGACAACACGAAACAAAACAACATCCGCATAATAGGGGTTCCAGAAGGAAAGGAAGGTGAGCAAGGAATAGAAAACCCCTTTGAAGAAATAATGACAGAAAATTTCCCTGATATAGAGAAGAAAAAACCCACACAAATCCAAGAAGCTCACAGAGTCCCAAGCAAAATGAACCCCAAAAGACCAATGCCAAGGCACATTATAATTAAATTGGCAAACACCAACGACAAAGTAAGAATCTTAAAAGCGGCAAGAGAGAGACAGAAAGTTACATACATAGGAACCCCCATCAGACTAGCAACTGATTTCTCAACAGAAACTCATCAGGCCAGAAGGGAATGGAATGAAATATACAAAGTCATGCAAAGGAAGGGTCTGAATCCAAGAATACTGTACCCAGCAAGTCTATCAATCAAAATTGAAGGTGAAATCAGGAGCTTCACAGACAAAAAAGGACTAAGGGGATTTATTACCACCAAACCAGCAATGCAAGAAATGCTAAAGGGTCTGCTGTAAAAAAAAATAAATAAATAAAATAAAGAAGAAATAGGAAGCGAAGAAGGAACACAGGTGTAAAGAATAGGAATGGCGACAAATAAGTACCTATCAATAATAACTTTAAATGTAAACGGATTAAATGCCCCAATCAAAAGACATAGGATAATGGACTGGATAAGAAAAAATGACCCATATATCTGCTGTCTACAAGAAACCCACCTCAGAAAAAAAGATGCACACAGACTGAGGGTGAAGGGATGGAAAAAGTTTTTCCAGGCAAATGGAACTGAAAAAAAAGCTGGGGTAGCAATACTTATATCTGACAAATTAGATCTGAAAGTGAAGGACATAACCAGAGATAAGGAAGGCCACTTCATAATACTAAAGTGAGCAATCCAACAAGAAGAAATAACTCTGGTAAACATATATGCACCCAATACAGGAGCACCCAAATACATAAAAAAAACTCCTGGAGGATATCAAGGCAGAGATTGACAGAAATACAATCATAGTAGGAGACTTTAATACCCCACTATCACCATTGGACAAATCCTCTAAACAAAAAATCAGCAAAGAAACATCAATCCTAAATGACTCACTAGACCAGATGGAATTAATTGACATCTTCAGAACATTTCAACCCAAAGCCACAGAATATACATTCTTCTCAAGTGCACATGGGTCATTTTCAAAGATAGACCATATGTTGGGACATAGGCAAAGTCTCTTCAAATTCAAGAAGATATAAATCATATCAAGCATCTTCTCAGACCACAGTGGCATAAAACTGGAAATCAACTACAATAAAAACAACCTAAAGAAATCAAACACATGGAGGCTAAACAGCATGCTATTAAACCATGACTGGGTTACCAGAGAGATCAAAGAAGAAATAAAAAACATGGCAACAAATGACAATGAAAACACTACAATCCAAAATCTATGGGACACAGCAAAAGCAGTCTTGAGAGGGAAGTTCATAGCTCTACAAGCCTACTGCAAAATAAAGAAACAATGGTAATAAATTACCTAACCCAACAACTCAAAGAGTTAGAAAAAGAGCAACAAGAAAAGCCCAGTGTAAGCAGAAGGAAGGAAATAATAAAGATCAGAGCAGAGATAAACGACATAGAGACCAAAGAAACAATACAAAAGATCAACAAAACCAAGAGCTGGTTCTTTGAAAGGATAAACAAGATTGATGAACCTCTAGCCAGGCTCACCAAGAAGCAAAGAGAGAGGACCCAAATAAACAAAATCAGAAATGAAAGAGGTGAAATAACAACAGATCCCGCCGAAATACAAAGGATTGTTAAAAAACACTACGAACAACTCTATTCCAACAAACTGGACAACCTGGAGGAAATGGACATATTCCTAGAAAAATATAACCTTCCAAAACTCAATCAGGAAGAATCTAAACAGCTCAATATGCCAGTAACTATGGAAGAAATTGAAGCAGTCATCAAAGAGCTTCCAGCAAACAAAAGCCCGGGGCCAGACGGCTTCACAGGAGAGTTTTACTAAACATTCAAGGAAAAACTAAAACCTATCCTCCTCAGACTATTCCAAAAAATTCAAGAGGAAGGAACACTTCCAAGCTCCTTCTATGAAGCCAGCATCACCCTAATACCAAAACCAGATAAAGACAACACAATGAAGGAGAATTACAGGCCAATATCCCTCATGAATGTAGATGCCAAAATCCTCAACAAAATTCTAGCAAATCGGATCCAGCAGTACATCAGAAAGATCATACACCATGACCAAGTAGGGTTTATCCCAAGAATGCAAGGATGGTACAATATCCGAAAATCAATAAATGTGATACATCACATAAACAAATTGAAAGATAAAAATCACATAGTCATATCAATTGATCCAGAAAAAGCATTTGACAAAATCCAACACCCTTTCTTTTTTTTTTAATATATTTTATTGATATTTTATAGAGAGGAAGGGAGAGGGATAGAGAGCTAGAAACATCGATCAGCTGCCACCAGAACACCTCCTACTGGGGATGTGCCCGCAACCAAGGTACGTGCCCTTGACCGAAATCGAACCTGGGACCCCTCAGTAGGCAGGCAGACACTCTATCCACTGAGCCAAACCGGTTTTGGCCCAACACCCTTTCTTGATAAAAACTCTCAACAAGGTGGGAATAGAAGGATCATACCTCAACATAATAAAAGCTATATATGATAAACCCACAGCTAACATCATACTCAATGGGCAAAAACTAAAACCATTTCCCCTAAGAACAGGAACAAGACAGGGATGCCCACTCTCACCACTCCTGTTTGACATAGTACTGGAAGTATTAGCCATTGCAATTAGACAAGAAGAAGAAATAAAAGGCATCCAAATTGGAAAAGAAGAAGTAAAGCTGTCCTTATTTGCAGATGACATGATATTGTACATAAAAAACCCAAAAGACTCCATCAAAAAACTAACAGACTTAATATATGAATTCGGCAATGTAGCAGGATACAAAATTAATGCCAAGAAATCTATGGCATTTCTATACACCAACAGTGAACTTACAAAAAGAGAGACTAAAAAAGCAATCCCATTTTCCATCGCACCAAAAAAATTAAGATACTTAGGAATAAACCTAACCAAGGAGGTAAAAGACCTATATGCGGAAAACTACAGGACACTGAAAAAAGAGATAGAGGAAGATGTAAACAGATGGAAGAACATACCATGTTCATGGATTGGTAGAATCAACATCATCAAAATGTCCATACTACCCAAAGCAATCTATAGATTCAATGCACTCCCCATTAAAATACCAACAGCATATTTCACAGACCTAGAAAGAACTCTCCAAAAATTCATCTGGAATAAAAAATGACCCCGAATAGCCACAGAAATCCTGAGAAAGAAGAATAAAGTAGGAGGGATCTCAATACCAGATTTCAAGCTGTATTACAAAGCAACTGTCCTCAAAACAGCCTGGTACTGGCACAAGAACAGACATATAGATTAATGGAATAGAATAGAGAATCCAGATATCGACCCAAACCAATATGCGCATTTAATATTTGGCAAAGGAGGCATGAGCATACAATGGAGTCAAGACAGTCTCTTCAATAAATGGTGTTGGGAAAATTGGACAGATACATGCAAAAAAAAAGAAACTAGATCACCAACTTACACCATACACAAAAATAAACTCAAAATGGATACAGGACTTAAATATAAGACGGGAAACCATAAAAATACTAGAGAAATCCACAGGCAGCAAAATCTCAGACATATGCCAAAAGAACTTTTTCAGCGATACTGCCCCTAGGGCAATGGAAGCCAAAGAGAAAATAAACAAATGGGACTACATCAAAATAAAAAGCTTTTGCACAGCAAAAGAAACCATCAACAAAACAACAAGAAACCCCACTGTATGGGAGAACATATTTGCAAATGGTATCACTGATAAAGGTTTAATTTCCAACATCTACACACAGCTTATACAACTTAATAAAAGGAAGATAAATGATCCAATAAAAAAATGGGCAAAGGACCTAAATAGAATATTTTCGAAAGAAGACAGAAGGAAGGCCAAGAGACACATGAAAACATGCTCAGACTCACTAATTATCCGAGAGATGCAAATCAAAACGCAATGCGATACCATCTCACACCTATCAGAATGGCTATCATCAACAAATCAACAAACGACAAGTGTTGGCGAGGTTGCGGAGAAAAAGGAACCCTCGTGCACTGCTGGTGGGAATGCAGACTGGTGCAGCCACTGTGGAGAACAGTATGGAGTTTCCTCAAAAAACTGAAAATGGAACTCCCATTTGACCCAGTAATCCCACTCCTAGGAATATATCCTAAGAAACCAGAAACACCAATCAGAAAGGATATATGCACCCCTATGTTCATAGCAGCACAATTTACAATAGCTAAGATTTGGAAACAGCCTAGGTGCCTGTCAGCAGATGACTGGATCAGAAAACTATGGTACATCTACACAATGGAATACTATGCTGCCATAAAAAAGAAGGAATTACTACCATTTGTAGGCACCTGGATGGAATTAGAGAACATTATGCTAAGTGAAATAAGCCAGTCAATGAAAGAAAAATACCACATGATCCCACTCATTTGGGGATAATGAAAAACATTATAAACTGATGAACCAAAAGATAGTTACAGAGGCAGTAAATCATCAAACAGACTGTCTAATTACAGCGGTAAGGTTAGGGAGAGGTAGGGGAAATAAGAGATCAACTGAAGGACTTGTATGCATGCATATAAGAGTAACCAACGGATGAAAAACATTGGGGGGTGAGGGCATGTATGGGAGTGGGGTAGGGGGGCCAATGGTAAGATATGTACACATATACCTTAATAAAAATTTGAAAAAAAAAAAAGAAACCCCCAAAGGAAAGAAAAGAAATTGCTAGAAAATCAGCTAAATAAAACAGAGGCATGCAATATGACAGAAAAAGAATTCAGAATAAGGGCTATTCAGTTCATAAACCGAATGGAGGAAAAAATCAACAACTTATGTCAGAATCAAAAAGAAATGGATTAAAAAAATCAATAACTTATTTAAGAATCAAGAAGAACTAAAGAGTGATATAGCTGCAATAAAAGAACGCCATGGAAAGTTACAATAGTAGACTAGGAGAACTGGACTACCGAATTAGCGAATTAGAAGACAGGGAAGCAAAACACACCCAAAATGAACTGCAATTGGAGAAAAAAATTAAAAGACAGGAGGAGAGCCTAAGGGAGCTTTGGGACAACATGAAACGAAGCAACATATGAATAATAGGGGTGCCAGAACAACAGGAAAGGAACAAGGATTAGAAAACCTATTTGAAGAAATAATGTTAGAAAACTTCCCTGATGTGTGGAAGAAAAAAGTCACACAAGCACAGAGAGTCCCAAAGAATATGAACCCAAAAATACCCACACCAAAACACATCATAATTACGATGGCAAATGTTCAGGACAAAGAGAGAATCTTAAAGGCTGCACGAGAGAGACAGAAAGTTACATACAAGGGAGCTCCCATTAGATTATCAAATGTTTTCTCAACATAAACACATCAGGCCAGAAAAAAAATGAAAGGAAATTTACAAAGTGATGCAAAGCTTGGGACTGAATCCAAGAATACTCTATCCAGCAAGGATATCATTCGAAATTGAATGGGAAATAAGGAGCTTCACTGACAAAAAAGGCTAAGGGAGTTTATCACTACCAAGCCAGCAATGCAAGAAATGCTAAAGGGACTGGTGTAAAAAGAAGAAATAAAAGGGTAAAAAAGAACACAGGCACACAAAATAAAAATGGCTACAAACAAGTACTTTTCAAAAATAACTTTAAACATAACTGGACTAAATGCTCCAATCAAAAACATAGAGTGAGTGAATGGATAAAAAAAGCATGACCCATATATATATGCTGTCTACAAGAAACCCACCTCAGAACAAGGGACTCACACAGACTGAAAGTGAAGGTATAGAAAAATATCTTTCAGGCAAATGGAAATGAAAAAAAGGCTGGGTAGCAATACTTATATCTGACAAATTAGACCTCAAAGTGAAGGCCATAACAAGAGATAAGGAAGGCCACTTCATAATCCTAAAAGGATTGATACAACAAGAGGATATAGCCTTGATAAACATATATGCATCCAATGCAGGAGTACCCAAATACATAAAAAAAAAACTCATTGAAAATATCAAGGGAGAGATTGACAACAATACCATCATAGTAGGGGACTTTAATACATCACTGACATCACTAGATAATTCCTCTATACAAAAAATCAGTAAAGAAACAGCAATCCTAAATGACACACTAGATCAGATGGACTTAATTGACATCTTCAGAATATTTCACCCCAAAGACACAGAATATATGTTCTTCTCAAGTGCACATGGGACATTTTCAAAAATAGACCACATATTGGGTCACAAGCAAAGTTTCTCAAATTCAAGAAGATTTAAATCATATCAAGCATTTTCTCACACCATAATGGCATAATATTAGAAACAAACTACAATAAAAACAGCCCAGAAAAATTCCAACACTTGGAAGCTGAATAGCATGCTATTAAACAGTGATTGGGTTACCAAAGAGATCAAAGACAAAATTAAGAACATCCTGGAAACTAATGACAATAAAAACACAACAATCCAAAATCTATGGGACAGAATGAAAGCAGTCCTGAGGAGGGAAGTTTAAGGCTGTATAGCCCTACCTCAAAAAACAAGAAAAAATGGTAATAAATCATCTAACTCTACAAATCAAAGAAAGAGAAAGAGAGCCACAAGAAAAGCCCAGAGTGAGCAGAATGAAGGAGAAAATAAAGATCAGAGCAGGAATAAATGACACAGAGACAAAAAATAAAAAACCAAAAACAATACAAAAGATCAGTGAAACAAAGAGTTGGTTCTTTGAAAGGATAAACAAGATTGATGAACCTCTAGCCAGGCTCACCAAGAAGCAAAGAGAGAGGACCTAAATAAACAAAATCAGAAATGAAAGAGGCGAAATAACAACAGATCCCACAAAAATACAAAGGATTGTTAAAAAATACTATGAACAACTCTATTCTAACAAACTAGACAACCTGGAGGAAATGGACATATTCCTAGAAAAATACAACCTTCCAAAACTCAATCAGGAAGATTCAAAAACCTCAATAGGCCGATAACTATGGAAGAAATTGAAGCAGTCATCAAAAAACTTCCAGCAAACAAAAGCCCAGGGCCAGGTGGCTTCACAGCTGAGTTTTACCAAACATTAAAGGAAGTACTAAAACCTATCCTCTTCAGACTATTCCAAAAAATTCAAGTGGAAGGAACACTTCCAAGCTCATTCTATGAAGCCAGCATCACCCTAATACCAAAACCAGATAAAGACAACACAATGAAAGAGAATTACAGGACACTATTCCTCATGAACATAAATGCCAAAATACTCAACAAAATTCTAGCAAATCGGATCCATCAGTACATCAGAAAGATCATACACCAAGACTAAGTAGGGTTTATCCCGTGGATGCAAGGATGGTACAATATCGGCAAATCAATAAATGTGATACATCACATAAGCAAATTGAGAGATAAAAAACACATAGTCATATCAATTGACACAGAAAAAACATTTGACAAAATCCAACAGTCTTTCTTGATAAAAACTATCAGCAAAGTGGGAATAGAAGGATCATACCTCAACATAATAAAAGCCATATATGACAAACCCACAGCCAACATCATACTCAGTGGGCAAAAACTAAAACCATTTCCCCTAAGAACAGGAACAAGACAGGGATGCCCACTCTCACCACTCCTGTTTGACATAGTACTGGAAGTACTAGCCATTGCGATCAGAAAATAAGATGAAATAAAAGGCATCCAAATTGGAAAAGAAGAAGTAAAACTGTCCTTATTCACAGATGACATGATACTGTACATAGAAAACCATAAAGACTCCATCAAAAAACTAATAGACTTAATAAATGAATTCGGCAATGTAGCAGGATACAAAATTAACACCAAAAAATCTATGGCATTTCTATACACCAATAATGAACTTACAGAAATAGAGACTAAAAAAGCAATCCCATTTACTATCTCACCAAAAAAATTAAGATACCTAGGAGTAAATTTAACTAAGGTGGTAAAATACCTATATGCCGAAAACTACAGGACACTGAAAAAAGAGATAGAGGAAGGCATAAACAGATGGAAGCACATACCATGTTCATGGATTGGTAGAATCAACATCATTAAAAAGTCCATACAACCCAAAGCAATCTAGAGATTCAATGCACTCCCCATTAAAATAGCAACAACATATTTCTCAGACCTGGAACGAACTTTCCAAAATTCATTTGGAATAAAAAAAGACCCCAAATAGCTGCAACAATCCTGAGAAAGAAGAACAAATTTGGAGGGATCTCAATATCAGATATCAAGCTGTATTACAAAGCCACTGTTCTCAATACAACCTGGTACTACCACAAAAACAGACATATAAATCAATGGAATAGAATAGACAACCCAGAAATTGACCCAACCCACTATGCTCAATTAATATTCGACAAAGGAGGCAAAAGCATACAATGGAGTCAAGACAGTCTCTTCAATAAATGGTGTTGGGAAAATCGAACAGATACATGCCAAAAAATGAAACTAGTCCACCAACTTACACCATACACAAAAATAAACTCAAAATGGATAAATGACTTAAACATAAGACAGAAAACCATAAAAATACTAGAGAAATCCACAGGCAGCAAAATCTCAGACATATGCCAAAGCAATTTCTTCACTGATACCAGTCCTAGGGCAATGGAAACTGAAGAGAAAATAAACAAATGGGACTACATCAAAATAAAAAGCTTTTTCACAACAAAAGAAACCATCAACAAAACAACAGGAAAACCCACTGCATGAGAGAACATATTTGCCAATGTTATCACCAATAAGTGTTTAATCTCCCACATTTACAGGGAACTCATACAACTTAACAAAAGGAAAATAAACAACCTAATCAAAAAATGGGCAAAGGACCTAAATAGATAATTTTCGAAAGAAGACAGAAGGGAGGCCAAGAGACATATGAAAACATGCTCAAAGTCACTAATCATCTGAGAGATGCACATCAAAATGACAGTGAGGTACCATCTCACACCTGTCATAATGGCTATCATAAACAAATCAACAAAGGACAAGTGCTGGCGAGGATGCAGAGAATAAGGACCCCTTGTGCACTGCTTGTGGTAATGCAGACTGGTGCAGCCACTGTGGAGAACAGTATGGAGTTTCCTCAAAAAACTAAAAATGGAACTCCCATTTGACCCAGTGATCCCACTTCTAGGAATATATCCCAAGAAATTAGAAACAACAATTAGAAAGGACATATGCACCCTTATGTTCATAGCACCACAATTCACCGTAGCTAAGATTTGGAAACAGCCTAAGTGCCCATCAGCAGATGAGTGGATTAAAATACTGTGGCACATCTACACAATGGAATACTATGCTGCGGTAAAAAAGCAGGAGTTCTTACCATTTGCAACAGCATGGATGGAACTAGAGTGCATTATGCTAAGTGAAATAAGCCAGTCACAGAAAGATAAATATCACATGATATCACTCATTTATGGAATATAATGAGCAACATAAACTGATGAACAAAAACAGATCCAGAGACAGAGAAACATGGATCAGACCATCAAACCTCAGAGGGAAAGTTGGGGAGGGTTGGGGTAAGGGGGAGAGATCAACCAAAGGACTTGTTTGCATGAATATAAATGTAACCAATGAACACAGACAACAGGGGCATGAGAGCATGAGTGGGGGGATGGAGGGGCATATTGGGGGAATAAGGACACATATGTAACACCTTAATCAATAAAGAAATTAAAAATAAATAAATAAAATAACTTACTATTTTACTCTCTCTTTTAGGCTGTATAATGAAATAAGATTGGTTATTTAACTTCTTTGATGTTTTATTTTTTATTTCAGAATTGACTTACTTTGATACCATTAAATTTTGGTTTCTCCACAAACACTGATTTGTTAAGTTTTAAAAAATAAAATATCAGAAAATATTTGTATTCATTTAGGTAACACCTTCAGTTCAGAGTCCTCATTCAAGCTAATGCATATAGATATCTAAGACAAAGAAATACTGAAGCTCAGAATTGGTAAATTCTTCCTTTGACAATGAAATTTGATTGAATAAGTCATGTTCTATATGTTGAAACTGAGAAAGTCCCTTGCCCACTGCTGAGAAACGTGGGAGGAAAATTGTATTGTCCTGAGGGATTTTAGCTAGAGTCTCTAAATCTTCTGTTTTGGGTAATCTGTAGTTGAAATTGATTCTTTTAGGACTTATTCTCTTTCTGCCCCTCTGGGAAGGTCTCTCACTTACAAGATGGGTATTCTTTCAGTAAAATTTTTTTTTTTTTTGTACCAAGAGAAAGAATGAAGTCTTTGTTCAAGAAGTATAAAGTGGAAAAGATGTGACATTTAGATCCCCAATCAGTAAAGGGATGAAAACTAAGCTCATTGCCAACAAATGCATTTGGAATACATTTCTCCTCAAGTGATATTTATCAAGTGCTCATATACACATGGCGCCACGCTAAGTACTATACAATACAAATTAAATAGATGTAATCCCTGCTCTCTTCCAGTTTACATCTTCCTTTGATTCAAATGCTATAGCAGAGTGCTTAAAAGAGCCAAATCAAATCATAAAGGTTATATCCATATCCCTTAAGGATAGATTATTGGGGTTTCTCCTTATGTGCTGGCCTGGGTAGGAGATGCAGAAGTAGCAATGGCACTCCCTGCAACTTTGCTCTGATAATTATTTTTAAAGGTGTCTAAACATCTGAGACTTTAACTAGAAGTTCCATAAATTGTTTCTGGTTAGTACTAGTAGCTAAGATAACAGAACATTCATTTTTCTAGAGGCCTTGAAAGAGCAACTTCCTGTGCATTTTACCCTAAAGTCTTTAAAGTAGATTTTGTCATCTCACTTGAAAACAAAGTGATAAACATAGATATGCTTTCTGCTAGTCACAACTGTTGACTTAGGAGTGTTGTAGATGTTTTGTGAGTTGCTTTGAGTTGTCATGAGGTATGTTATGATGAGAAAAGCTCAGAATGAAAGTTAGAAGGCCTGAATTTTAGTGCTTGTCAGATATTAAATAGCTGGTTAGGTAATGCAAGTTGTTTCACATCTGGGCTTTAGTATCACTTCAACATTAAAGAAATTGTATTTAAATACTTTTCAGTTTTAATATTCCATGGGACTACATGTGACCTGATCACTACGTGGAAATTTTATAGTCATCCAAGGGGCAGTAAAAAGAGAGCAATATCTATGTCATTATTCTATGTTATATTATTAGTGTGATTATAATTTATTCTAAAATATAGGTGATACCCACTTTTGAAGTCAAATACTGCAGACATTAACTCATGATCTGATTAAGATTGAAAAGGTAACCTAGAAGCTGAAGAATAAAAAGTCTTGTGGGGGAGGGCAATGGTAAGATATGTACACATATAATACCTTAATAAAAAAAAAAGTCTTTTGTTCAAGAATAATAGTTGAAGACATAATTGACTAGATAGGATCTAATTTTATATTCTGGACAAGTAACAATTTCAAATGTAAAATTTGAAGGGTAGAGTATCAGTCCAAAATTATTAAAAGTATAGTATGCTTTGTTCTCAGGAGAATGGTGAGGGAGACATCTGACCTCATCTTCTTCCTTTTGGATGTCATGGTCAATGCTTAATGGAAAGAGTCCAGCTGGAAGACATCCACTAAACCTTTAAGGAAAGCAACAAGCTTAAGATAAGGTTATATAGAATGGCCTATTTCAAGACTATAGTGATATATTATCTTACATTTTCTTTTAGCAGAGTAAATATTTCTGAATCCTATATGTGAATGAAGAAATATAATTCAGGGATTAAGTCTTTAGTAAAATCTCTTTTCATCTTTAGAAACTTTATTTTTCCCTGCATATGTCTCTGTTAGTTTTTCCGTTTATTTTTTCATCCATTGGTTACTAATATAATCAAAGCCTGTCAGAAATAAGAAGGACCTTAGCCACCACAGAATCTAACCTGTTTATATTCCAGGTGAGAAAGTCCTATCAACAGAACTCATATACCCAGGTTCTTGCAGTTTTCCTGGGCAAAGATAGCGTTACAATCTAGCATGAGCTGTGGAAAATGGAAGAAGGAGAAGGAAATAGTATGGCAAATAGGAAAACAAAGTGAAAGGAATCTGAAAAAAGAAAACATAATTGTCAAAATGTTTTAAAATAGGGTCAGCAAATTACCCACAGACCGAATTCTGCCTGTGGCCTGTTTTTGTACAGCTCTCAAACTAAGAATGACTTTTATATTTCTAATGAGTTATTTAAATAAAGAACATGTGACAGAGACCATACATGGCCCATGAAAGCCAAGATATTTAATATCTGGCCCATTACAGAAAACATTTGCTGATCCCAGATTAAAACACTACAGAAACCACACACAAACTAGAGTTAAGCAAAGCCCAAATGACCTTCAGAAAAATCTCACAGTAACTAGGTTCATCCAAGAACATTTTGATTCATCCATTTTCAATTCCAAACCACTATATCCAACATTCTGACCACAGAGACCAAGAGAAGAGATTTTTTTCAGAAACTACCAGGATCTTATTCTCAGTAAAAGAGTACAATGTTTAGAATAGGTCTAAGGGTCAGAAAAGAATTTATGGATTCTTTGTTTCCTTTCCCTCCTGTAGTTTTCAGTTTCACATTCTGAAGACTTGCCAGGTTCTACTGTTTATTTTCTCCTTCTTAGTCTGTAAGGAAACTATTACTATGTTGAACCATATAAAATTGTCAATATTCAACTAGTTTTGATTAATAAAACAGCAATGTTATATGATTCAACTTAAGGTTTAGCTTTCTGTTCACCTTCTCTTCTTACACTTTTATCTCTCATCATTTTGATATGTTTTGCATTGTTAATAATTCTTTCATCTGTGCTTATACAACTCTCTACTTATGTAGAAATTCTTTATACAGTGAAGACTTAGTTTCTAAATTTACAGATTTCCCTTTGAAATATCTTAGTTGACTGAATTTACTCTGAATAATTCATTGAAAGTGTACTACCACAGCCCTTATTATCAATAGGTATACACAGTGGTATCAGTTCAGTTTACTGGGGTATAAATGGCTTGTTTCTACTGCCAGTTTGGGATCACCTGGTATCATGCAAATGCATAGTCTGCCTGGAAAAATGCATAACTTCTTTTGGGACAAATTTAACCAATTATCAGAGGTAGAATTATGGAAGGACTCTTTGGATATTTTAGCACCGTAGTTTTACCATCCATGGCTGTGTATGGGATAGGCTGATGTACTGAACTATCAGCCTCCATCATTCCCTCCTTTATTTAAAATGGGGCTCAGCCAACCTTACAAAAATGAAGCTTACTGCTAAGAAGTGCAGTCACTTAGAATTGGAGATGCGCTTTCTTGATACAACAATGCAGAGACAAAGAGGTCAGTAAGTGTAGATTTCTTCTCACAAAAAGGGTTAGTGAAAGTAGATATTGATTATGCCAATGTATTTAAAGACAGAAGTGAAGAAATGAAATTAAAAAGCAGTATAATATAGAGTAAGGCTGTTTAGTTTACTATAATGGTTCAGAGCATGTGATTCAAGATCAGATCAATCTGGATTTGAATCCCAGCTTCTTCTCTTACTAGCTATATACACTTTGAGTATGTTATGTGGTCTTTATTTCTCTATAACATGAAGATATTACCTACCCTATAATTCTATAGATTTCTGGTGAACATTAAAGAAAATAATATATGTAAAATAAGCATTTGATAATACTTTGGCTACTAATTTTATAGAAGTAGTAATAATGATAACATGGATGATAATGAAATTGATAACAATCCCAAAGATTACAAAGATCTGGAATGCTAAAGAAAACAAAATTTTATGTAGTCACTAAAATGTTAGAAAAAACAACTCAAGAAAACAAATTCAAAGAACATACATATTGCCTAAATTTCATATGAAATATAGTGCAAATTCAGTAATGGACATAAGCAGAAAGGGGGCTGAAATTCTTATATATTTATTAATTTGTTTATTCAATCATTATTTCAATGTATGTTTCTTAGTTCCGTCAGTGTCTAAGGGACTATACTGCATCGGGAAAAGAACAATATGTAAAAGAATGTCCACTTGAGAGTATTGTAGTGCAGAATTTTTGTGAATTTTATAAACTCTTACATAGAATCCTGTCTGAAAACAGAAAAAAAGAAGAGCTTCTCTGGTTAAATAGGAAGTGAAGGGACACAAAACCATATATACTAAGTGTCTCCCTCTCCCTCACATATCCTAGGGTGCCCATTGTCACCTTTACTAACCCAAAATTTTATGAAACATAGTTTGAAAATCACTTGTCTAGTTTGTTATAAAGATGGTTTGCAAGAAAACTAAGTTTTGGTGTTTCTTCTTTAGTCTAGAATAGCGGTTTTCAACCAGTGTGCTACAAGAATTTTTAAAACATGCAATACCTGACTATTTAGTCAGGGACACTAACCTCCTTGCCCTTAGATTGTCAAGTAAAACAAAAATGACAACTGCCACCACAACAATAGCCATCTGGTATGAATGAATCAAAATTATACCTATTTTTGTCAGATCAGCAAAAGATAACATATTTTTGGTGTGCCCCAGAACTTTAGTCATTATTTTATATGTGCCACAAGATGAAAATGTTGAAATCACTGGTATAGAACAAGGGTAGGTGTAAAAGAGAATGCTATTCCTACTCCTGCATCTGTGATTACATTATATAACTGTTTTTTTTTGTTTTGTTTTGTTTTGTTTTGTTTTGTTTTTTCTAGCAAGGACAAGAGAAAGACAAGACAGAAGATTAGCAAATTTTGATTAGAAAAGAAAATGTCATCAGGCAAATTTGAAAAACTGGTAATGTTTAGGAGGAGATGCCTGGTGGGCTCCAATATAAGGAAACTAGATAATAGGAGTGGAATGGATGTTCTAGGCAAGAAGGTAATGCAAATTGAGGGGGAAATCAAATATTTGAAGTCCCTCAAAATAATTTGCCACACATACCTTTTCATCTGACATGATGAAAAAAATATTTTTCTACATTTCACAATACCAAGGAAGGACTCTGAGGTGACTTAAGTTGAAACCATGTGATTGGCACATGTCACAAAACAAACATATATCATACCAGCATGTGATAAAAGAAAAGATATTAGAGAAGCATTCTTAGAGTTGATCAAGCCAACAGACTAAAGGTAATGGCTATATATATATATATATATATATATATATATATATATATATCTCCTTTCTAATAAAAGAGTAATATACAAATTGACCATCACTCCCACACACAAGATGGCCGCCCCCATGTGGTCACAAGATGGCCACCACAAGATGGCTGGCAGGGGAGGGCAGTTGGGGGCAACCAGGCCTGCAGGGGAGGACAGTTGGGGGGAACCCAGGCCTGCAGGGGAGGGCAGTTGTGGGGGACCAGGCCTGCAGGGGAGGGCAGTTGTGGGAAACCAGGCCTGCATGGGAGGGCAGTTGGGGGCAACCAGACCAGCAGGGGAGGACAGTTAGGGGCGACCACCTGGCAGTTGAGGGCAGTTAGGGTGGCCAGGCCTGTGCAGGGGAGGGCAGTTGGGGGGACCAGGCCTGTAGGGGAGGGCAGTTAGGAGTGACCAGGCCTGCAGGGGAGGGTAGTTAGGGTGACCAGGCTGACAGGGGAAGCCAGTTAGGGGCAATCAGGCTGGCAGGGGAGTGGTTAGGGGTGATCAGGCTGGCAGGCAGAAGCGGTTAGGGGCAATCAGGAAGGCAGGCAGGTGAGCAGTTGGGAGCCAGCAGTCCTGGATTGTGAGAGGGATGTCTGACTGCCCATTTAGACCTGATGGATTGGTCCTAAATGGGCAGTTGGACATCCCTCAAGGGGTCCCAGATTGGAGAGGGTAAAGGCTGGGCTGAGGGACAAACCCTCCCCATGCATGAATTTTGTGCACCGGGCCTCTAATAAATATATATATATCCAACAACAGAGTCCTTCCCGTGTTGCTCAAAGTCAATGTTGTATGCATTTCCTATGTTCTCCCTTTTATTGTCTCATAGCACTTACTATATAATATTATAAATGCCTGTTTAATTGTTGCTTCCCCTTACTAAAATATAAGCTCATTGAGGATAAAAGCCTATCTATTTTTATTATAACTGAATCCCCGGCACACAGAGAGGGTCAGCCATACAGTAAATAGAATAAATGGAATAAACAAAATAAGGAAAGAATGCATAAACAAGCAGAGTTACACATATCAGTGACTGCAGGGCAACCCTTGTGTATAATATGATTAGAATGGTGCTAGAAAACAGTCTCTTTCCTAAAATAATTCTGTCATCTACTTTTCTTGGGATCTGACTTTCTACTCTTTATAATTCAAATTTATTTGGATTATGAAGACCATTTTTTATTTCAATAGCTCTTTTATGATTATGCAAATGTATCTGTGTAAGAGTAATATGTTAACACACGCTGTTTCCATCTTATAAGAAAATACGAGTCCTGAGAAATAATTATACATACAAGATAGAATTCTAGGGCAACATTGTCTAATAGAACATTTGTAATGATAGCAATGTTGCTAATACAAATGAGAAACTTAATTTTAAATTTCATTTAAATTTAATTAATTTTATTTTAAAATTAATATAATTTTAATGTATTAAATACAGAGGCCATGTGTTGTATAGTGTAATTCTAGAAGGTATAAACACCAAAAAGAGAAAATGAAAGCAATATGGAGGCCTTCAAAAATAACCCTGTATGACTCAGAAATCCAGTTCTGGTTTAGGGACAATTTGAATTTGATAATACATGACAATGACAAAGCCAGAAAGGAATGAAAGATCTGAGAGGTAGATGAGCTACAACACATGTAGCTTGCATTATGAAAGGAGAATATTGTTATTTCGGCCTCCCCATATTCAAGAAGCCATTAAGATTGGCCAATTTGAATACTACCATAGTGTACACAAATATAAGTTTTCTTCATCATTTGATTTGTTAATTAAAATTAGAATATTAAATTTATTAGAGCATTATTCTATTGAATTTAATTCATCTTTCTACTTGTCCTTGTATTTAGCATTTTTAATGTTGTTGAATCATAGCATGCTAACATTTTCCATAATGCTTAATGGCATATGATGACTTTGCAACCAGAAACACGGGCCATTTAGGAAGCATTTAAAGAATGGAACAGTCGCTGAAACCGGTTTGGCTCAGTGGATAGAGCGTCGGCCTGCGGACTGAGGGGTCCCGGGTTCGATTCCGGTTAAGGGCATGTACTTTGGTTGAGGGCACATCCCCGGTGGGAGGTGTGCAGGAGGCAGCTGATCGATGTTTCTCTCTCATCGATGTTTCTAGCTCTCTATCCCTCTCCCTTCCTCTCTGTAAAAATACCAATAAAATATATTTAAAAAAAAAAAAAAAGAATGGAACAGTCACTGTAATCAATAAATGCATTGGTTCATTCCTAAGCTTAAGGTAAATCTTTCATGTGTGCAAATAACTTTACTTTTTACTATCGGTGCAGAAACTTCAGATAAATATTCAAATTGTGATGTCCTTTGCCTTTCTGTAATTTGGCACCATTACGTCCATAATTTATGACTGTGTGAATGCTCATAAAACATTGCACCTTTGGTGGCTGCCAAATGTATGGTTTGAAAAATGTAAACTTAGAAAAGTTAAAGGAGGAAATGAATTCAAGTATAATGAACTGAAACAAAGGTCATTCTTATACTGATACATTTTACGGACTAGTTTTAGCATTTATCTGGCTGTTTCTGATATATAATCTTTTTTACATAAATATTGTGGTAATTTCCCTGTTCTACCTAGATAATAATTTGCACTAATTGCTTTCAAATCTGACTTGAAATTGAAGCCATGTCAAGAGTATGTGAAAATGAATGTACTTCTGTGAAGTTAAAGCTGTGGCTGTTCACATGCCAATAAAAGGTTTAATTTTGAGGTTTTTTATTCTACCCCTTTATCAAATCAATCAACATGACCTATCTTCTCAGTGCAAGAGCAGCTTGAAACTCTAGAAATATTTGCTTTTTCTGCCATGCTAACATGTTGAGGAACTGATCTACTCAGTTTATAAAAAATTGTATTTGGAAATGTTTTCAGTTCCCTCTTATCACAGAGGCCAAATAGATGCAGACTAAATTCATTTTGGCTGAGATAAAGAACTAAAATGATCATCTAGCTAAGCCTAAATCTAAATGTACTTTCAAAGTTCAAAGTGACTCTCTGGAGAATCAGTTACTTGCCAGGTTCAATTCACCATTATCCATCTCCATGGCCCTGCAAACATGGTAAAGCTCATATTTACAGGTTACAATATGTCATCAAATACCTCCTAATAAAGCAAGGAAATTATATACTGATCATGGATCCTACAGCTACTGTATAAAACAGCTATACAGACCATGGTGGGCTCATCAACCTATTTGCACCCATTTTAAGCCAAGATAAATTATTTGAGAAGAAATAGCCTAGAGGCTAGAAAATGACATATATTCCAACCAGGCCTCAAATCTCATTGTTCACTCAATACCTATAGTGCTTTGGTCAAGTTACTGAAATTCATTTATTATCCTATCTAATAAAAGCATAATATGTTAAATGTCCGACCGTTCGTTTGACCATTCAACCAGTCACTATGATGTGCACTGACCACCAGGGGGCAGACACTCCGACAGGTAAGTTAGCTTGCTGCTGGGGTCCGGCTGATCTGGACTAGCCGAGATGGGCTGGACATGCCCTGGAGCCAACCTCCCGTGGCCCCTTCCTGGCTGGCCAATCTCCAGTGGTCCCTCCCCAGCCTCTAAAATATTTCTTCTAATTAATTTTCTTTTCAATGTGCATTTTTTAAAGACACCTAGATACATACAATAACATTGACACATGAAATACATGTTTTTGGACATCTGGACATCTGGGCTGGCAAAACAATGCCTAGAAGTTCTGTCAGGGAACTTTAAGCAGAATGACATCTCCCTGGGTTTTAGTACCTTCTCTTAATCTGTAAAGCAAAAATGCCCTCAACTATGTACCAGAATATTCAAAAGTTGAGGCAACTTACTATAGGGATGTGCTAATACATTCATTTCATCAATAGAGAAGTAGACTTGATGTTCCAAAGCTATTATTTCAAAAAATAACCTGGAAAAGAAGAGGGGACTGGAGAAATCCTGAAATGGTGATCTGACAGGACTATAGGAAAAAGTAAATTATGTAATATGTAAGGCTTATCACAGTGCTTGATACATTGTAGACTTCCATGAGTGATTTCTTTGTGTTCCCACCCTATTACTTTTCTGAGCATGATTTTTAGATTTATAACAGCATTAGGTATAACTTGGTAACTTTGAACTGATGACTTAACAATTCTATATTTTAAAGGGTAATAATAAGAATATTAATACATATATAAATCATGCTATGTCAGCCATTCATCAATCTGCTAAAAGCCATTAATAGTCATGGTTTAGAACTTTGTAACTTATAATTACAGATTTCTGAAATCCTGTTTTCTATATTATGAGCGCCTTAGATTTGACTTCCTTACATTTACCAAACCAATACTTCACTATTGTCATGACTAAATGTCCTTTAAATTCTTCCTATTTTCTCAAATAATGCATCACTTCTGGTTTCATTTGCTTTCTTAATTTTTATAGAAGCCATGGTCAAAGATTTGAATAATATTTTTATAGCACTTCAGAATTCTTAGCCCCCTTGGGTTTTTGCATATTTGCTACACACAAACTTACACTCTGAAAAATCCCAATGTCTGTTTCTTCACACTTTTATACAGGCTTCTGAGCATTGCTGAAGAAAATCAAGGAACCATACTGATTAGGTCCTTGGCTGCTGCTTGGCAATTATTTTATTTATCTTTTCTTGATACCATTCTGTAATCTCTATAACAGTTATTCTAAATTATATCTAATCTCCTTAAGCCTTCAGCCACAATCCTACTTCCTCACTTATGAAAAATTTAATTTTTTACTTTATTAAGAGAAAAAGACCACCATGCATAAATCCCCTTCTTCTCCACCCCTTCCATCTCAAAGCTTCTCTGAATTTTCCCTCATCATCTTTTCCTTTTGTCTTGTCTTTGAGGAAAATATTGTCTTCCTTCTTTCCCAGATTAACCCCTCTGTCCTCTCCTTTTGTTTTATTTTAGTATCAATATTTAATCCATTGGCCCATTCTCTCTCACATCTTTAGTATTTCCCTATAGCCACTAATATACTCTGGTCTAGGAGAAACCAAAAGTAAGAGAGACAAAAATAATAAAACTAATAAAGACTTTTCCTATGAAATTCAATTCACTGAAGCTTATGGCATAAATCTAGGCTTGCTTCTATCAACAACTATTTCAGAAATAAAATCTGGAGTCACTTTTTCAACTTATCATCATTTAAATTTCAACCAACTTATAGTCAAGCTGAATCCTCCCCGCCCCCGCCACCATCTATAGAAACTGGTTTTCGAAGGTCACTAATGTCCTCAGCTAAATTTCTGTATTTTCTTAGCCCATATGCTTGACTTCTCTGTAACATTTCATACAGTACATTACACTAACATGTCTTTACTGAAATTTATCTGTTCTGTTGGCTCATAGGATTACTCATCCTTTTGAATTCTTCTACTGTTTTGGCCATTTGTTTCTGCCTCCCCATTCCCTGTCTCCTGTATTGTAGTTATTACCTAAGATTCTGTCTTTTGTTCTCTCTAATTCTCTTTCTATAAGCTCCACTCCAGTGATTATATATATATATATATATATATATATATATATATATATATATGATTTAAAATTATCATTTCTGTCCAAATGGTTTTCCTAATCTATATATTTACTAACAACTTCCCTCTTTAAGTCTCAGACCCACAGTTCCAAATGATAACTAAACATTTGAATGTTTTCACCTAGATAAATGTTAATACCTAAAGCTCAAAATATCCAAAACTTGGCTTACTATTGTAATCTTCAAATTTTCTATAACTACTTTTTTTAAATTTTGAAAATCCCTTAGGTTCATAAATACATGAGTCATCCTTAAAATCCTCACTCACCCTCAAACCACACTACACAGTCAGAATTTATTATTGATTTGATCTCTAAAGTTTTCTTTATATCTATCTCTATACCTAGCTCTAGCTCTATTTCTATATATATATATCTAGCTCTAGTTATAGGTCTATCACTATCTCTACCTTTATCTCCCCCTCTCTTCAATTCCATTGCCACTATTCTTATTCAACTGTCTAATTCCTCACACCTGAACTTACTAGTAATACCTTAGTCACCTAACCTCCAGTGTGCCCCCATTGTAATCTGTTCAGTTACAAAAGTAGAGCTACAGCCATTTTGCTCAATGCCATGTGATACCTTATGTGGCTTCTCCTTGTCAAATGAATGAAGTCCAAATTTCTAAGCCAAGTATTGAAGTTCTTGTAGTCTGATCCTAACCTACATTTTCTAACTTTATCCCCAACTACTTCCATCACATACTCTATATAGAGTATAGCCAAACTACTTGTCATTCCACAAATCAGACACTAATTCCGTGCCTATGTTCTTTTCTCCTTAGGAAAGGCCTTTCCACATCTTTGTTTTTTGAAATCCTAGACATCTTTCAAGGGTCTTCTAAAGTTCCCTTTCTCCATATAGTCTACTCTGTTTCTCCTAGACAAGTAGTGATTGCTACTTTGCTTGACCCCCTAAAATGTTATGTTTATTCCTCTTATTGCATGTGCCCATATTGCCTAAATAACAATTATTTGTATTTGTGAGTGGTCCTGCAGCTCAATTATTTAGCTTCATGACTACATGAGTTTAAGTTTATTTATTCCTATATCTCCATAACACCTAACACAGTACTGTGTACTTAGTAACAGCTCCACAATATTTGAAAAATAGATGTCTAATTACAAATGGATCAGATATTTAAATTTAGAGCTTTTCCCTAAAGAGCTTTAAATACTTTAAAGGCATTATCTCACCTCTCAAAAACATTCTTGGAAACAAAGCAAAGGACAGTTACCATTATCTCTGTGAAGGACTAAGAGGCAAAGCAATTTACTAGAGTTGGTGGCAGAGCTGAAAATACAAGACAGCTGATTACTAAACAAGTGCTCTAATCCCTTGACCATGCTTTCTCCAAAATTAAATTAATTTAGATTAAAATAGAAGTAAATTTTCATTTTCTTTGTTTATCCAAGAGTTAGCTTTAATATCCACATTTACCTGGGTCGATTTTTGCTTAGAAATCCAACTAGCCTTACTTCTTCCTCTACCCTCTACCCACTGGCAGTTCTCATTCTTCCCTGTCACTTGTGTGGAAATGCACTCTGGTTGATGTCTTTTCTCCTGGTTGTTTTACTTTTGATGCATGCAGTTGGTGATCTTGTTCAATTTCTTTTCTTTTCTTTTCTCTTTTTTTTTTTTTTCTTTTCTGTGGCCATTCCTCAAGTGAGCTGAACTTACCTGCACTAAATTTTACATGTCATGGGTGGCCTCACATATTGGAGAGTAGAAAATGGCTGCAACTGAAGGGAGGAGAAGGGAGGATAATGACTATTTTCTACAGAAAGGGATGAGATTATTTTTTAAAGATGTCATTTCCTTTTAGATACAGAAGGTTGTTAGACTCCCCTTTGTGTCCTTTATCATTTAAGGTCATAGAAAGAGTTGGAAGAAGTTGCTTTCTGGGATGATAGTGAAACCTGAGCTGTCAGGCATCATTTAGACATTAAGATCATGAATTACTTGGCTAATCACTAGTGTAACTAAGACGTCCATGGGGCTGGATCATGATAAGCATTATAATATGGTAACATAATACATCTGCTTTAGATTGAGCAGTAAAAAGTAGGAATTGGCGCCGAAACCGGTTTGGCTCAGTGGATAGAGCGTCGGCCTGCGGACTGAAGGGTCCCGGGTTCGATTCCGGTCAGGGGCACGTACCTTGGTTGCGGGCACATCCCCAGTGGGAGGTGTGCGGGAGGCAGCTGATCGATGTCTCTCTCTCATCGATGTTTCTGGCTCTCTATCCTTCTCCCTTCCTCTCTGTAAAATATCAATAAAATATATTTTAAAAAAAAAGTAGGAATTGGAGAGACAGCCATTAGTTTACATGCCCAATCTTGAGCACACTGTCCCAATGTGTCAATATTAATGGTCTGATGGGTGTGTGTGTGTGTGTGTGTGTGTGTGTGTGTGTGTGTGTGTAAAACATAATTCCTGATAGCGGAGTCCTCTGAATCATATGATCTAGGCCATACCTCTACAATACCAAAAACCAGTTGAAAAGAAAATAATATTGAAGGCATTATTAATTTTGTGTTTTTTTGTTGTTTTTTTATACCAAATAGCTGGTTTGACTGTTGTGGTTTTTCTCCTTATTTGATTGTTCTGGGAATATATTTTTAAATGTTATTTATTAACTTTTATAAATTTGGAGCGCTAAGGATTCCACCTTTTCCTACAAGGAAAGTGCCCCCCTACCTACTTGCACTTCTAAATCATAATCTAAATTTGGAGCACTTACAGGAAACTTTCACCCCTGGAGTACTAACTCACATCTAATTCTCACTGTTGTGTATGACAACTATACATGTAAAATAATTCATCATTTATTCTAACCAAAATATAATTATACATTCTATCTATAATGCCCACCACTTCTGCCTAAATTCAGTAAACTGTGTTATGTAAATAATAATCATTAATAACATGACACATAAAAATATGCTTTAGGTAATGATGAACTTTAAATTTCATGAATTATTTCAACAGAAGAATATGAACTAGCAGAAAAATAACGTGGGCAAACATCTTGTTGCACTTGTATTTTCCTTGTCCTCATTTGTATCACAAAATCTAACTTAACTGAGGATTTCCCGTGGAATTTCTAATGGAGTGACTATAGCAAAATGTAATTTAAAGAAGGATGACCAAAGGTGATTAAATAATATAATACAATATTAAGTGATTTGTGTGACTACAATTTAGACAAGACTTCAGTACTTCCCACACAAGAAAAAAAATAATTTTAACTTAAAAGACAATTGTTAAATAACATTAGATTCACTTTAATGAAAAAGATCAAACAGGAGTAGCCATTTTTATTCAGTGGTATGAAAATAATAGTAATACAAGATGATAATTGTGAATGTAATGAAAATAAAAACCGAGCTGAAATTGCCATCCTATATAATAAAGAGGTAATATGCAAATTGACCATCACTCCAACACACAAGATGGCCACCCCCATGTGGACACAAGATGGCCACCACAAGATGGCTGGCAGGGGAGGGCAGTTGTGGGTGACCAGGCCAGCAGGGGAGGGCAGTTGGGGGTGACCAGCCTACAAGGGAGGGCAGTTGGGAGTGACCAGGTTGGCAGGGGAGGGCAGTTAGGGGCAATTGGGCCAGAAGGGGATGGGGAGCAGTTAGGCTTTGATCAGGCTGTCAGGGGATTGGCTAGGGGGTGATCAGGCTGGCAGGTAGAAGCAGTTAGGGACAATCAGTCAGGCATACAGGCGAGTGGTTGGGAGCCAGCATTCCTGGATTGTGAGAGGGATGTCTGACTGCCTGGTGGGATTGGGCCTAAATGGGCAGTCGTATATTCCTCAAGGGGTCCCAAATTGGAGATGGTGCAGGCTGGGCTGAGGGAAACACCCCCCTGTGCACGAATTTCATGCACCGGGTCTCTAGTGTAAATAATAAAAAGTGGCTGCTTCTGCCAAAGTATGATGAACTGATACAGATTGTACAGCATCATTATTATCAAAACCAACATGTATAAAATGATTATAAATAATGGTTTGTCTTACAAAATCATATGTTACAGATTTTTTCTAGTATATATATAATCACTGGGAACAAAGGACCTTTAAATAAGTAAAATTATGAAATTAATTTTAAAATTTATACAGTACACACAGTATAAATTTTGAGATAATTTTTCATATGATAAGGATGAATTTATATCCTAGACATTTGAATGAGCGGACTTCATTATATACAGTTATTACTATTGCCTGTGTGACAGATTCAGTCAGCCTTACTCTAAGTACCTTAACAGTAAGTTAATCTAGGAAAGGTTACAAAATTGGAAATTAAATTTACCACAGGTTATGTGATTAGTTCCAAAAGCTAAAAACTGAATTGGAAAGGTTGTTGCTCTTATAAATTTACATGCATGAAGTACAAGCAGCATGCTAGTTCAGCAATTTGTGCAATTCTCAAAGGTTTTCCTTCAATATTTCATTATTTTCACTTGATAATTTGAAGACTAGGAGTGTAATTTTCCCAGAGTGGGTTAAATCATTTTGCTATGTACCTGAGAGATCTGTAGATCCTTTCTGTTTGAAGTGTAGCCATGTACCCATCAAATGACCTTTTCTTTATGATAAATATTGTGTTCCTACTGTTTAGTTTTCTATGTTTTTGGCTAGCTCAATGTGTGACAATTGTCTATTAAATATGTCTCAGGAAACTAAATTTTCTGTCCCGATAATATTTTCAGAAAGTTGTTAGTATTTGTGCATAGTATGGTTTTGGTTTACTCATGTTTGGCCAATACTAAAACATGCATTGAAATTCAGTCAGAAGAAAAGGAAAGTAATCATAACTCTTTGAGAAAATACCTTATGTTAATGTTGATACTAAGATTACATTTGTATGAGCAATAGACTATGTCTACCTACATAACACCAAAACATCTAGATGTTTCTAAATATCCAGATATTTTGTGTTGCTTAGACAAATATTCCAGATAATTGACTGAATTGGTTACCCTCAGTTAACATGAATAGATTACTGGATTTTACACTTTGGAGAGGAAGTCATAAGAAGTCAGAAGGTAACCCTAGCCAGTTTTGATCAGTGGTTAGAGCATCGGCCTATGGACTGAAGGGTCCCAGGTTCCTTTCTGGTCATGGGCAAGTACCTTGGTTTCAAGCTTGATCCCCAAGCTTGTTTGTGGCATGTGCGGGAGGTAACCAATCAATGTGTCCCTCACATTGATGTTTCTCTCTCTGTGTCTCTCCCCCTCCCTTCCACTCTCTCTAAAAATCAATGGGGAAAGAAATATCCTTGGGTGAGGATTAACAAGAAGTCAGAAGGTGGAGCATGAAATTGTACAGAGTGATTAGATGATACCTATAATTATTTGGTGTGCATGCAATTTCCAAAATTTATTGTTCTCATTTTTGTTTTACTTTTAAAACAACAATTCAGCATAAAAATCATTTTCCTCTCAAAATCCTACTATTTATTCTTTTAGAATAAAGGTGTTGATTCATTGCAAAACTACATGATGTCAGGAAGTCAACAGTTATTAAATAGATACATAAAAAGTAAATAGATTTAGATATGACCTCCCTCAGTACCCATGTATTTTTAAAATAGAATATATCAATTATAAATATCAAAACCAAAAGAAAATTTTCAACTTCTAGAGTCAGTTAGAAAGAATTTATTGAACAATTATATGTAATTAATCCATTCCTTCACTAAACATGGAGCCACTCTATGTGCTAGAAACTGCATAGGATCAGTATGCAAGTTGAATCAAATAGTTTTTGCCTTCAAGCAAGTCACATTCCATTAGAGACTATAGAAATGTTAGCAGTTAATAAGAGTAAGATAAGTGCCAAAAGAGGCATGTGCAAAGTGTTAATAAAACATCAATAATGGAGCCACTGTCTGCCTTGGGTGGTGGGAAGAAAGTTGTAAAGGAAAGTTCGATAGGATAAATGTTTGTGCAAAATCTTGAAAGAAAATTAGAAAAAGAACAACTTAAAAATCTGAAAAAATACTAAAAATCCCTCCTGTTTAGAGGTGTCAGAGTATCAAGGAAGACAGAATTAAAGTACAAAATTCAAGAGAAAAGAGGAAAATTGCCTTTCATATGTTAAACATTTTACCTTTCATTCTCCTCAAGGAATTTGCTGATTCATAAGAGGCATGAATAGAGAGGTTGGTAAGCTAAGCAGTAGGGTAGAAGTGGTCACTAAGAGTCTGAAGAGCTTTTCAGCAATCTTATAAAGCTGAAAGAAAAAAAGTTGGAGCTCACAGCTCCCAAAGCAACTGATAAGTGACTGGCAAAGGTCCCAACGAAAATGGAAGAGCAGAAAAGTAAGCCTGACAGGTCTAACAGATTTTCTCTCAGGTATTCATCAAATTGTAAATGGCACATAGATGTGGAGAAACCCAGCAAAATTTGACTGTATAGAGGCTGAAACACTAAGAGTTAGAATTTGAGTAAGGAAACAGAACTTCTCTGAGTAAAATGGAATAAATGATTTACTATATGTGTTGGATATAGTGCAATTGTGGGAGCTAATGTTGAAGATAATAGAAGGCTGATTCCTCTGTATCTGGGGTAGGCCTAAAGTTGCTAAAGATGAGAAGGGCCAGAATTTGAGAAGAAAACCAAGCAGAGCAGAATCAGAGCAGATTGTAACTCACAAGGACTAACAGAAATCCAAGAGGAAAAACTGAAACCTGTGTTAGTCTATCACTGCCTTCAAATTTATCAATGTAGGTGACTTGCAGAAGGAGCTGGCAAATTTTGTCATGGAGCTGCAAGTATGCCTAGCACAGGACTCAGAAAAGCTGAAGGAGATCTGGTAGGAGCTAGAATAGCTGCATGCTTGGCTGCTGCCCTAAACTAACAAAGTGAATCAGCAAATTGGCCACAATGTGCGTGAGCTTCAATGGTACCTAGACCTCTATGCCTACACCAACCTTGAAAGCATTACTTCCACCTTCCAAATCTCATGGAACCTTTTTTTTTTCTAGAGATCAATGCTAACTTAGCATCAAATACTTAAGAGAATTCTAAGAAGTATAGTTCCTCATTGATACAGTACAAAACCACCAAAGGCTGACCCTTCTCAACATGGAATCCATATTTGTCTTCTGTTAAAAAAAAGCAACATATTTCAACTATCCTTTGTACCACTGAAAGCACATTAACCAAAATAGAATACTTTTCCATTTTGGATGATAGTTATTCTTCTTCTAACTGAATCATACTCCCTGCATTAAGCAGCTCAAGCTGCCATAACAAAGTACCACATACAGGGTGGCTTAAAACATATAATTTTTCTCGCAGTTATGGAGGCAAGATGTACCAGGTCAACGTGTCAATAAGTGTGGTTTCTTGTGAGACCTTTATCCTTGGTTTGTAGATGGCCACCTTCATACTATATCCTCATATAATTTTTTCTCTGTGCACATACATATTTGGAGTCTTGTTTTCTTCTCAAATTTCCTTTTTTTTTAATAAGGACATCAGGCAAATTCAATTAGGGCTAACCCTAAGGGCTTCATTTAACTTCATCACTTTTTAAAGGTCCTGTCCCAAAAATGTACTGGGGGTTAGTACTTCACCATATGAATTTTGGAGGGAAACAATTTAACTCATAATACCCTCTATGCCTTTGATGTCCTGTAACTTAAATAGTGAAATCTAAGGTTAACTACTATTACCATATCTTCTCTTAGATGGTAGAGGAATAGGAGAGTAATAAAAAATTGGTTAATACATACACAAATGTATTCATATCAAAATTGGGAAGAAATACTCATAATTATAATAGTGTTCTTTTCTCTAACAGGTCATGTGGTTACAGAAAGTATTTATAACTTTCTAGATCCATTAACAATTACATATTTCCTTTGCCCTCAATAAGCACTTTGACTGGTTCTTGACTACTGGAACAAGTGATCTAAGACATCATTCCTGAAGTGTTGAGGCCATTAGTAGTCCTGCCTACATTGAGTTGTTTTAGTTTTTTGTTAACTTTTAAAATAGGTCTGTATCAGAAGATATCCTGCATCAGACACATTCTTCTTTATTCTCCTTCCTATAAAGGAGCAACCCAAAATTTTTCCTTGGCAGTCAGGATCTACCACCCCAGCTAGTATAGTAATCCTTTTGACTGTACATTCACTGGCATCAGAAGTTCAAAGGGGACAGGTGTCATTCTCTACTTCTAATTTAATGGAAACATTGTTGTTGCCTCTGGTGGATACTTTTTTTGGGGGGAGGGGAGACTAAGACCTCTAGACTAGCAGAGCCTAAAATGATGGGGAAAGTAAGCTAAAGCTTTGCTTCTAAATTACTAGGGATAATTTGTTTTTTGTACTCTTGAATTTTGTCTATGGGGGAAAAAAAGGTCATATATTAGTTGAAAGCATAATTGCATCCTAGAGAATGGTACCCTTACCACATAGGGTAATACCACCCAGATAGAGTCATAACTGAATCCTCAAAGGGCTGTTCCACTATTCTATCAACCCAGTTGCTTCAGGGTATTGGTAAATATATTGAGACCCAGAATTCCATGACCATGAGCTCATTGAGACATTTCATTTACCATAAAATGAATTTATCAGAAAAATATTCCTATTATAATTTGTACACCATTTCTTTTAATGTTTCTGTTCTCTTACTGTTTTCCCACCCTCGTCCCATCATCCACCACTACTAACCTACAACCTCTTAGTAAGCAATAACTGTCTTATTCATTTTTGTAACATTAACATATATACCCTGAGATTACGTGTATGTTCAAAGGATACTGACTCAATAAATAATAAATAAGTCAGCAATATCAAATACAAGAGAGAATTCAAGTAACATAAGGGCAAACATTATAAAAAGAAACATTTTCATGGAATAAATAGATCATGAGAAGGTAGAAATAAAGAGGTGACACAGAAGGAGAGAGATCGCAGGATGGCAAACTCCTTTACTAGTTATATGAACTTGGGCCCCTGTTATGGATTGAATGTTTGTGTCTCCCAAATTCATGTCCTTAAGCCCTAACCTTTGGTATTTTCAGATGAAGATTTGGGGAGATAATTATGGTTAAATGAGGTCATGAAGATGGGACCCTCATGACGGAACTAGTGGCCTTATAAAAATAGAAAGAGATTGTGTGTGTGTGTGTGTGTGTGTGTGTGTGTGTGTGTGTGTGTGTGTGCGCGTGCTGGCGCATCCACGTGCATGCAGGTACACATGTGAAAGGTTCTGTAAAATCATAGTAAGAAGGAGGCTTCTGCAAGCCAGAAAGAGTCCAAGCTGGCACATTGATCTTACACTTCTCAACTTTCAGAACTGTGAAAAATAAATATCTATTGTTTAAGCTCTTCAGTCTGTAGTATTTTATTATGGCAGCCCCAGCAGAATAAAAAAGCCTCTATTTTCTTCTATTTAAAATGAATGTAAAAGCTGATAGAATTTGTGAGAACAGTAGAGATAATGTATGTAGAATGCCTATCCAGTGTTCAGCAATAATAGTTATTCTTTCCAGATAGTGCTGTGCAGATAATATGCTTGCTTGACATATTCTTTCTCCTTCACTTCATTTAGAGTTCCTGTTTGCTCTTTGTGTTGCCATTTGATCATTTACCTTACTCTGCTATTCATATATGCATCTCTTCTCTGCTGACTATTTGCATGGACTTGTATTATTTTGGCCTGCGTATTTATAAACGTTTAATTTTTATTGCCTATCTGAACTCTGAGTAATTACTGAAAAGACTCTGTTTCTCTAATGCTTTGCCTGGTCCCTTTGGCCAATAATGACTTGGCTTGTATTTTGAATCTTTATGGAAAATCACTGAGTATTTTTTATATATTTTTTATTTTTTTATTGTTTGAAGTATTACAAATAGTAGTACATATGTCCCCCTTTTTTTCCCCATTGACCTCCCCCCGGCCTCCCCTACCCCCCAGTACATGCCTTTACCTGCCCCACCCCCAGTGTCTTGTATCCATTGGTTATGCTTATAGGCATGCGTACAAGTCCTTCGGTTGATCTCTTACAGTCCCCCCCCCAACCTCCCCTGCCTTCCCGCTGTAGTTTGATAGTCTGGTCAATGCTTCTTTGCCTCTGTATCTATTTTTCCCCCATTTATTTCCTTTAAAAACTCTTGCCTCTGCAGACTAGAAAAAACATATACTGAGTATTTTTAAGGGAATTCATACTCCATAGTATCATAAAAACACATGAAACAATATATATTAAAATAATTAAATAATAAATAAATAAATAAATAAATAAATAAAACCCGAAACAGGAAGGCATGTGACAGACTGATAAACTTCGATGTGGGGTTGGGGGGATGAAAAGAGATAAGCCAAATAACTTATATACTTATATGCACACCCCAAGGACATGGTCAATAGGGTAGTGAAGACCTGGAGGGGTAATAGGAAGAGGCTGGAGGAGGGGTGGAAGAGGGGGAAATGGGAGATATCTGTAATACTCTCAATGATAAAAATATATTTAAAAATGAAAAAAAAATCATGGCACGTTGTTATTTCAAGCTGATTCTACCTTAGCATTTACTTTTTTATTGTAAATCCTCTTCCTTTTAGATGTTTGCACTTAATTAATAGCAGTACTTATTGATCTAGATCTCCAGTAGTTTTATTGCTTGTTTCCTGAAACAGACAATCTTACATGCACCAGTGCTTTAAAACTTTCTGGATTAGTGACCTTTGGAGAATCTCATGAAAGTTAAAGGGACCCCTATCACTGCCACTTGTCCAAATGTCTATATGCATTCCCACATAAAATTGTGTATATAATTCCAGGAAGTTCATGGGCATTTTGAAACCCCAGATTTCAACTCCAGATCATGAACTTCTGTATTATTCATTCTTTTCACCCTAACCTATTTTAGAAATATTTAAATAAAATATTCAATTTGGATTTATTAACATTAATTTATAAATAATCTAAACCTAGGGAATGGTTCAAAGGAACACCAGGTTGAGAAGGGTATGGAAAAGAGTAAGACAAAGGTACTAACTCATGAACTCTATGCTGACATGATTTCCTGGTCTTTAAAAATTAAGGATAAGATATTGCCCTTCCCATGTTTTCCATTTGAACAGAGATGTGCCACAGTGGAGAATATTTCAGCTGCCATGTTAATGACTAATCGAGCTTGTTAGCACTGTTACCAAGTGGCTCACATGCTCCTCTTTGTTGGGCATCTTACTCTTCACTGATGCTTACAAACACCATTAGAGTGAGACATTGTCTTGGCATTTCTACAGATTAATATATGAGCTATTATTTGACTTTTATTTTCATAATTTGATATAAATTTCACACATATACTAAAATATGTACTGGCATCCCTTTTTAATAATGTCCCTCAATGTGGGTTCTCCAAAGAATTACACTGTAATACTTCTGCCATCATATTTACTGTGACATCAAATTGGCATCATAATGGATTCCCTTTGGATTTGCATCCTTATGCATTTTCTCATTCTAATCTCTCATTATAATGGCATCATAACTGGGTCTCTGCAGACTTTCATTGAAGTTATTATGAGATAGTGAACATCCTGTCAACTCAGATTAAATTGCACAGGAAATCAACATTGTAAAAGAAACTTAAATAAGGTCCTGATAAGTAATTACTGATTATGTTTAGTGATTATTTTGTTTAAACAACTCTCTTAATTCAAAATGTCTCCCAAAGACAGTATTACACATTACAAAAATAACTGCCTGCCGACGAGGACAATTGCACTTCTTTGAGTGAGATAATTTTCAGTTGAAGTTTGGCAAAACATCTAAAAGCATGCCTTGTGCTTTATTTACTGGAAAGTAAACTAATTTTTTTTTCATTTCTAAGGTTTATAAAATAGCTGGTATCTGAGATAGCTATGAGAAAAGAAAGCTGCAAATACCACACTTCTACCTGAAACCATCAACTTAAATAAAGCATTCTTCAACCCTCCAGATATAGAAACTAAGGAGAGGGATCTGTGATATAATGACCTTTCAAACTACTTACTGATAGAGAGGTGAAAAATGTTTGTTTAGAAGGAAATAAATGGCAACCTTTAATTGTTGGAAGGAGTCACCACTATTAGTATTGTTGAACACCTTTTGTGCAAAGCAATGTACTTAATTCAGTTGATAACAAAAGATGTGGCATATTCCCCACTTTTAAAGAATGTATGCTCTAATTGTGGGAAAAATATCATACGCCTTAATAGCTGGTTGTCAATAAATACAAGACTGCCACACTAAAGACCTGGTGAATGTGTGATTAAGACAACCAGTGCTGCAGTAGAAATTCACAAGGGTCAAGTGTATTAGGTTCCTGTGACTATGCTAATAAATCACCACAAATTCAGTGGCTTAAAACAATACAATATTTTATCTTACATTTCTATAGATTAGAAGTTTAATACAGGTTTCACTGGGCTGAAATCAAAGTACAGGGAAGGCTGCAGTCCTTTCTAGAGACTTCAGTGGAAAATTCATTTCCTTGGCCCATGGTTCCTTTCTTCATCTTCAGAGACAGCAGTGATGTGACTCTTCGTCTTTTTCTTCCATAGTTACATCTTCCTCTGATTGACCCTCTCTTCTGATTATAAGAACTCTTGCAATTATATCAGGACTCTATTAATAATCCAAGATAACCTCTCTATTTTAAGGTCAGCTGATTAGCAACCTTCATTCTATCTGCAGTCATACTTTCTCTTTGCCATTACACTTAAAATATTCACAGCTCCCAGAGATTTACATTAGGATGTTTGAATACAACTCAGTTGTAATTAATTCTGTGGCATTCTTTCAAGTCAATAGTTACCATGGTAGAAGATAGTGGATTGGAATATAAACATTGGAACTAGGCAGATTCAGTTTCAAGTCTTTGTCCTGTCAGCAGTAACTGTGTGACCTTGGACAAGTCACATAAACCATTTGATCCTTAGTCTCTCATCCTTAAGATACTAATAAATGTAGCACCTAACTCATAGTATAATGGAGGTTAAAGGAGACAACACATGGGGACTTCTGCTTTCCAGTCCAGCATGTAAGAAGCTTGGAAGTTGCCACTCGATTGTAATATTTAGAAAAAAGTTGAACAAAGTGAATAATAAACATATCTTCTTAGAAGTGATGTCACAGAGGAAGATGCTACTGACAAAATTAGAGAAACAGGAAGGCAAATATAAAGAATCACAACTTACTAAAACTGAAACTTGAGCAGAAACTGCTGATGGAACCAATACTGCAGTAGGAAAACCTAAACTGTAATTAATAAATTGCTAGAAGTTAAGTATGGACAAGTCAGAGAAATAAAAACTCCAGAGAACTCAGTCACAAGGGGGCTGCCATGCTTTAGTAAATTTTACCTCTAGGAATTTGATCAGGTCTGCACAGTAAAAATCAGAAAAAAAATCCCCTCATGCTAGTGGTAAGGAGAGTGGGGAAGGCAGCATTTTAAATATGCCAGAACATTCTGTTCTTCTTAATGAGGTCTTCCCTCAAGATAAATTATTTTTATCAGAGTCTAAAATACTGGGAGGTTATCAGAGCCTAACAAACCTGGGGGGAAGGGAAATGTGCAAATCCAGCCATCTCTAGCTATATACACAGGGGGAGAGAAATACCCCACCCCAGCCCACTCTAACCACCCTACCCCACTTAAGAAAGGGAGGGACTGAGAAGCACTTTTGATGTTCACAGTCCTGAGTCAGAGGTTCAGTAAAAGACTGACACCTAATTATAGGACTATAGAATGCATCCTTTTCCCCTACACCTTGCCAGCATGCCACTAAAGGCCTATTTAACACACTTCTTTTTACCAAGTGCATCACTTTCATTTTTCAACCAAAAATCAAAAAGCAGAATAAAAAGCATGGAACACCATTGAAAGAGAGATAGCAAGCATCAGAATCAAATTCAGATATGTCAGTGATGTTGGAATGATCTGAAGTGGAACTTAAAATAACTACTATTAATATGTTAAGGGATCTATAGGATAAAATAGACAGCATGCAACATAAACAGAGAGATGGGAATTCTAAGAAAGAACCAAAAATAAATGCTAGTGATAAAAACTACTGTAACAAAAATGAAGAATGCATTTGAAGGGCCTATTAGTAAACCGGACAGAGCTGAGGAAAGAATCTCTGAGATTGAGAAAATATATCAACAGAAACCTCAAAAACTAAAAATCAATCAAACAAACAAAAGACTTGAAAAAAAAAAGCCCAGAACATACAAGGACTATGTGACAACTACAACTGAAAAACATGTAACATACATATAATGGCACTACTAGCAGGAGAAAACAGAAAGAAACAGAATAAATATTTGGAAAGCAAAACAAAACACAACCTGACTATTTTTCCCTATTAATGAACCACATATCCAGGAAGCTCAGAGAACACCAAGAAGTATAAAACAAGAAACAAACATAAACAACAACAAAAAACCTTAAACCTTTCCACATACCATTTTCAAGCTATAGAAAAATGAAAAAAAAAAAAAAAACACTGGATGGTGTTGCTCAGTGGTTGAGTGTCAACCTATGAACCAAGAGTCATGGTTTGATTCCTGATAAGGGCACATGCCTGAGTTGTGGGCTTGATCCCCAGTGTGGGTGTGCAGGAGGCAGCCGATCAATGATTCTGTGTCATTCTCTCTCTCTCTCTCTCTCTCTCTCTCTCTCTCTCTCTCTCTCTCTCTCCTCCCTTTATCTGAACTCAATAAAAACACTTAAAAAAAAGAAAAAATAATAAAATGCCTGAAAGAAGCCAGGTTGGGGGAACCCTTACCTATAGAGGAAGAGCAAAGATAAGAATTACATCTGAGTTCTACTAAAAAGTTATGCAAGTAAATAGAAAGAAGTGAAAAATTAGTGTTAGAAGAGAAAACACACACACACACACACACACACACAACAATTTATGTACCCCGTGAAATTATCCTTCAGAATTAAAGGAGAAATAAAGACTTTCTCAGAGAAGCAAAAATTGAGGAAATTTGTTGCCAGTAGACATGATTTGCAAGAAATGTTGAAAAAAACGTTCTTTAGAAAAGAACACAATATGGTCAGAAACTTGGATCTACATAAATGAAGAGAATTAGATGAAGAAAAAGTAAAGCTAAAACAAAAATGCATTTTTCTTATTCTTAATTGATCTAACATATAATGTTTATTCAAAATAATAAAAGCAAAATTTTTGTATGTTTGTGAAAATATTCTTATGTATTCTAATTTATAAGTGAAATAAATGGTAGCAATGATACAAGGGATGGAAAAAATAATTAGGGTTATTTCTTTTTTTATATAAGGTACACAAAATAGCTGTGAAACAGTATAGTGTTACTTGAAAATGGACTTGGATTAGTTATATAAATATATTTTGCAAACTCTAGGGAACTAATTTAAAAAAGTAAAAAGAAGTATAATTTATATGCTAAAAGAAGAGAGAAAATGGAATCATATAAAATAATTAAAAGCACAATAGGCATAAAAAGAGCAGAAGACAAATATAAGAATAAAGAACACGGCAACACATAAAAAAACAGTAACAAATAAACCAACTATATCAATAACCACTTTCAATGTCAATGGTCTAAATACACCTATTTAAAAGCAGAGATTGCCTGAGTGGATCAAAAAAGAAGTGTCCAACTATATGTTGTCTAGAAGGAACCACATTAAATACACATTAGATTAAAAGTAAAGGGATGGAGAAAGATATCACTAATCATTGTTAAGAGATAGCATTAATAGAAAGTAAGTGAAAGTGGCTATATTATTTTTAGACACTGTTGGCTTCAGAGCAAAGAAATTTATCAGGGATGAAGATGAGAATTACATAATGTTAAGTCATCAATTCTTCAAGATATAATAATCCTTAATGTGTTTGTGCATATGAAAAGAGGCAAAAACTGATAAAACTGAAAGGAGAAATAGATGAATCCAACATTACTGTTGGAAACTACAATATCCCTCTTTCAGAAATGGACAGATGCAGCAGGTAGAAAATCAGTAAGGACAAAATTGAGTTTAATTTACATGCATAGACTATTTCATCCAACAACAACAGAGTACAGATTCTTCTAGAGCTCACATAGAACATTCACCAAGATAGACCACATTTGGGGCCATAAAACACACCTTAACAAATTTAAAAGAATAGAAATCATGCAATATATGTTCTCAAGTCACAATGGAATTAAATTGGAAATCAACAACACAAAGATAGTTGGATAATCTCCAAATACTTGCAGATTAAACGATTCACTTCTAGGTAACAGATGGGTCAAAGAAGAAATCTCAAGAGAAATTTTAAAATATTTTGAATTATATGAAATTAAAATACAACTTACAAAAACTTGAAGAATGCAGCAAAAATAGTGTCTTTGAGGGAAATGTATAGCATTAAATGTGCATATTGGAAATTAGAAAAATCTAAAATCAATAATCTAAGCCCTTTACTTTAGAAAATGATGGATAGAAAGATTAAATATTGTCAAAATGTCAGTTCTCCCCAACTTGATCTATAGACTTAATGCATTCCCAAATGAAATCTCAGAAAGTTATTGACAAACTGACTCTGAAGTTTATATAAAGAAGTGAAAGACACAAAATAGCCAACACAATATTAAAAAACAAAGTTGGAAGACTGACACTACAAAAACTCTAAAGCTATAGTAATAAAGACAACATGGTACATTCTTATTCAGTCAGTCACTTAAATATTTATTCATCTGTATCTCTGTAGAGATATAATCCTTACTGAGTAGATAATCATACTCTAGTTGTGGGAATCTAACATTACCAAAATGTCATATTTTAAAACAGGCCTGAATATTTTAATGTTCCATGCTAACTTCATGGTACAGATACGTCTGAACATAATCCTTGCTTCCAAGAGTTTATTTATTTTTTAATTCTTTATTGTTGAAAGTACTACATATAGGAGGGGAAGGAAGAGGGCTGCAGACTGGAAGGCAGACTGCATGATAGTGCATAAGTGAGAGAACGAAGGGAGAGTTTGTGGTCGCACAGGGAGTGTTTGTTTGTGAGTTGAGGGACAGCTATACTCCAGGGGGGCAGCCTCCACTGCTGCTGAGATCCTTCCTGGAGCGCCTGGCTCTGATGCAGAGACCACATCATCTTGAAGGGGAGAGTGGATGTTGTGGGAAGCCTGAAAATCCCGGGAATTTACAACATGCAAAAAAATGAAACTAGACCACCAACTTACACCATACACAAAAATAAACTCAAAATGGATAAAGGACTTAAACATAAGACAGAAAACCATAAAATACTAGAGGAATCCACAGGCAGCAAAATCTCAGACATATGCCGAAGCAACTTCTTCACCGATACCACTCCTAGGGCAATGGAAACTAAAGAGAAAATAAAAAGATGAGACTACATTAAAATAAAAAGCTTTTTCACAGCAAAAGAAACCATCAACAAAACAACAAGAAAACCCACTGTATGGGAGAACATATTTGCAAATGTTATCACTGATAAAGGTTTAATCTACAACATTTACAGGGAACTCATACAACTTAACAAAAGGAAGATAAATGATCCAATAAAAAAAATGAGCAACGGACCTAAATAGATACTTTTCAAAAGAAGACATAAGGAAGGCCAAGAGACATATGAAAACATGCTCAAAGTCACTAATTATCCAAGAGATGCAAATCAAAACAACAATGCAGTACCATTTCACACCTGTCATAATGGCAATCATCAACAAATCAACAAACCACAAGTGCTGGCAAGGATGCGGAGAAAAAGGAACCCTCGTGCACTGCTGGTGGGAATGCAGACTGGTGCAGCCACTGTGGAGAACAGTATGGAGTTTCCTCAAAAAACTAAAATTGGAACTCCTATTTGACCCAGTAATCCCACTTCTAGGACTATATCCCAAGAAACTAGAAACACCAATCAGAAAGGATATATACACCCCTATGTTCATAGCAGCACAATTCACCATAGCTAAGATTTGGAAACAGCCTAAGTGCCCATCAGCAGATGAGTGGATTAAAAAACTGTGGTACTCCTACACAATGGAATACTATGCTGCTATAAAAAGAAGGAATTCTTACCATTTGCAGCAGCATGGATGGAAATGGAGAGCATTATGATAAGTGAAATAAGCCAGGCAATGAAAGAAAAATACCACATGATCTCACTCATTTATGGATAATAAAGAACATTATAACCTGATGAACAAAAAGATAGATACAGAGGCAGTAAAGCATTGAACAGACTGTCAAATTACAGCGGGAAGGCTGGGGAGTGTTGGGGAGGGGGGGAAAGAGATCAACCGAAGGACTTATTTGCATGCATATAAGCACAACCAATGGACACAAGACACTGGGGGGGTGGGATGAGGGCATGCCACAGGGGATAGGGGATGCTGGGGCAAGGTCAATGGGGAAAAAAAAGGAGATATATGTACTACTATATGTAATACTTTAAACAATAAAATAAAATTAAAAAAGAAAGTGTTACATATGTCCCCTTTTCCCCCCATGGCCCCCTCCCAGCCTTCCCCCGCCCACCAGCCCAGGCCTTCACACCCCTCCCCCCTTGTCTGTGTCCATTGATTATGCTTATATGCATTAGTTTGTACTATTAATTTATATATAAACTCCAAGAGTTTATAATTCTGTAAGGAGGAAACTAATGAACATAACTGTAATACAAAGTCCAGTAGATAACTTTGGGAAGTGGTATAGTATAAGGGTAAGCATTTGCTCTACAGAAAGATTTGGGTTTGTAATTCTAGCTTTTCCATTTCTTAACTGCATTAGTGGGCTAGCTACTTATCTTCTCTATGCTCAATTTCTCCACTTGTAAAATATGGATCAAAGTTTCTATCATGTATGATTATTAAGAGGCTTAAATTAAATAAAAAATATAAGTGCATAGTTGAGTGAACAGCACAAAATTGGCACTCTGTATTTGTATCAATAGGAAAAGATATATAGACACAATTTTATGCACATCAGGTTATGAAGATGAAAACAATCTTTATTAAAAGGTATCATTTATTATGGATCTTTCTAGTTTTAATTGCCTTTGTCTTCTGCTCCCTAAAAGTGCACTCACTATATTCACCCCTATGTTCATAGAAGTGTTATTTACAATAGCTAAGATCTGGAAACAGCCCAACTGCCTATCAGTAGATGAGTGGGCAGTGGTACATTTACACAATGGGATAAAAAAGCTGTGGTACATTTACACAATGGGATACTATGCAGCAGTGAAAAAGAAGGAACTCTGACCCTTTGTGACAGCATAGAGGGACCTGAAAAGTATTATGCTAGGCAAAATAAGCCAGAGAAAGACAAGTATCACATGATTTCACATATATGTGGAAACTAATGAACAAAATAAACTGATGAGGAAAATAGAAACAGATACATGGAACATACCAATAGCTGTCAGGGGGTTGGGGGTGAGGGGCACTGGATGAAAAAAGGTAAGGGATTAGCCAGAAAACATATATACATAACACACTGACACAGGCAACAGTGTGGTAATAGCAATTGGGAAAGGGGGTGTGGGCAAAATAGGAGAAACTTGGGGAGGAAAGAGACTTTGCTTGGGGTGATGGTCGCACAATGATTTATTGAGTTGTACTAGTACGCTTGAAACCAGCGTGGTTTTGTGAATCAATGTTACCCCAATAAATTATTTTTTTTATAAAAAAAAGAAAATCTACACTCATTCTTTTAGGTATGTTCTCAGAAATGTTTTAAAAATTAAAATAAAAAAAAAAAGAACTTTAAGAAAAAATGCTCTCAATGAATTAGGAATAAACAAAGACTGAAAGAAAAAAACAGGTTCTTTCTAATTTTATGAGAGTGGACGTTCATTTGTTCATTAGGTAAGACTTTAATAGTTTATTTTATTATGTAAATTTAAAAGATAATTATGGTAAGCACCATATTTTTTCACAGTATGGATGGTGAGAGTGTCATAAGGGAGATATTGAATATTGAAAAGGAAAAAGCTGAATAATCTATTTCTAAATGCTAACAAGTTTAGAGAAAGACTATGAGGAAAAGTAAGAACTGTAAAAACGGATCATAGATCTGTATTGTAATTATACTATTGTTACAGAAGTGGTAAGCTGGAATTGTGTCTTACCGTCTCTGACCCTCCTTGCTGTCTTTAACTTTTTAGAAAAGAGACAAAAAAATCAGAACTCTATACATTATTATCTCTCTCTCAACTTGGCCATTTTTATGAGATAAACTTTGACTTCATCTATGAGGCAGGACTGAAATTTATTTTTAGACTCCCTGCCCCTCCTCTCTTCACCCTCTCTCCCACTTTCAATAGCTCTACTCTTTGCCAGTATTTAGCATGTATTTGTACATTATGAATTTACAATTAAGAGGAAAACAAATCTACTATATCCATAGGTTTATAATAAGCTTCTTGGGAACAAAGAACATATTTTGTATGTCTGGGTATTCTGCACAATACCTATTTCACACAGCAAGTTTCAACAACTTTTTGATTGCTTCATTTCTAATAGTAATAGTTTACATCTATTGCATAACTATCAAAGGCTTAATGCATGCAAAGCATTATTCCAAATATTCATATTGTTTCACTAATACATCAGCAACCCTATGAAGTAGGTGACTTCATAATTCTTAGTTCATTCAGCTTAAAAAGGCCAAACAGCTACTGAATTTTACAGATATGATTTAAACCTGTCTGTTCACAATGAAATCCCAACCCTTAACCACTAAACTCCCAATGCTCGTTTTTAGCACTCTATTATTACTGACATTATGTTGTGGATTCGTTTAGCATATTATATTTCCCCCAAGTATTTGCATTTTTATAAGACAGAGTACAGGAGTATATAAGCTGAAGAAATCAATCTCTAATAATGGACTTTCAGTAAGAAACAGTATGAGGAATTGGGGTAATATTTTTGCAGTAGCTTTTTGCCTGCCCGTCAAGTCGCATCACTCAGGTGTTTTTCCCATAAGTGATTAGTAAAAGTGAAAAAGCCTTAGGTCTCTAAGATTAAAGAAGAAAAGAGAGCAAACCTTGGCAATGGCAGAAGTACATTATAAAATAACCTTTTTAAAAATTCATATGTACCCTACCTCCCTTACTTAGAAGAAATTTCTTGGTCTCACTGTTTCTTTTGTGTCCTGGAAAATTGTGTGTCTGTGCAAAATGGATCAACACAATAAGATCAAACTATACACTGCTTCCCACACCTATTAATGTGGTAAATTACATCAATGCTTTCTAATATTAAACATTGTTGAATTCGTAGAAAGAACCTCAAATCATCTTAGTGTATTATTCTTTGCATGCAGATTCTAATTGGCAATATTTTCTGTAGAATTCTTGTATCTACCGTGTTTCCCCGAAAATAAAACATCCTCCGAAAATAAGACCTACCTACAGGTTTCCTTCTGAGTGAAATATAAGGCATCCCCTGAAAATAAGGCCCCAGGCTCTGTCTCAGAATGAAAATTAATTTACCGTAAACTGGTCACTAGGGCCGCCCCGACTGGCGTCTAGCAACCAGTGAAGTTACGCGGAGTCCTGACATCACTGCTGTGTGGAGGTGGAGTGGAGGTCGGAGTGAGCAGTGAGCGCTGGGCGGGAGAGAGGAGGAGATTTTCGCAGATGCGTGTAGAAGAACAGGAGGATTAGAGAGGATGGGACGCGGCGAAGGTGGTGAGTGCTGGTCTGTTTCTGGTGACACTACCTGATGTTCGCGGCCGCCTTCATGATGACTGAAGGTTCTCAGTCAGTGGCAGACCCTGCTCCAGCCCAGATCCAGGCCCCAGCAAGCCCAGTGACAGTCCCCAGGCAGGCCCCAGGAGGTAAATGTCTGATAAAGGGGTAAGGGGGATGTCTGGTGAAGGTGTTCAGTGGCACAGGGGTGGGGGGAGGGGGATCACTTAAAATGACACAGGAGGATCAGAGGGGGCAATCAAAATGACACAGGAGGATCAGATGGGACAATCAAAATGACACAGGAGGATCAGAGGGGACAATCAAAATGACACAGGAGGATCAAAAGGGGTTACTAAAATGGTAATCCCCCCTCTGATTCTCCTGTGCCATTTTGATTCCCCCCTCTGATCCCCCCTGTGTCATTTTGATTGATCCCCCTCCCCCCACCTTGATACCCCAATTCCTTTTTTTTTACCCTTAGAAATGAGTGCAAAAAGAAAAAGCTACTCCGTAGAGTACAAGAAAGGAATCATGGAAGACTCTTGGGGCCAAAATCTTACTGCTTTCTGCAAAGAGAAGATGTTGAGTATCCGATTGGTCCGAAAATGGCGAGCAGAGTATGGTAACCTCATTGAACAAGTGGACAAGGGAAATGCTAAAAAGCGCAAGTGTGGATCAGGTCGGCAACCATTATTTTCTGAGCTGGAAGACCTGATCTGTAAATGGGTTGTTGACAGGAGAGCAAAGGCTTTGGTTGTGAATGGGGCTCAGATTCAAGAATTTGCCCTTGCAATGGCACCATAGTTTGACATAACCCCCGAAGACTTCAAATCATCACAACACTGGCTGGATAATTTCCTTCAGCGAAGTGAACTGTCTTTAAGAAGATCTACAACATTGTTTAGGTTGGAAGATACTCAAGTTATTAAGCGAGCACTTGCATTCAAGTCCTTTATTGATGATGCTGACTTCTCTAAACACAATCTTTCCAACATGATTGCTATGGATGAAACTGCAGTGTTTATGGGCCAATCATCTCAAACAACAATTGAACAGCGGGGTGCCTCCTTAGCGTACATTCCCTCCACTGCTTACGAAAGTGCACGTGTTTCCTGTATTTTGGCAATTCGTCTAGATGGCACTAAAATCCCACCTTTAATCATTTCTAAGGGCAAGAAGGAAAAGATTGAACGTGTTTTTGTGTTTTTATTCTTGAAACTGAAAAAAGCCTGGGCCACACAAGCAGTTATAAGGACGTGGGTCGATTTAATGTTGCTGCTTGTTATGCGAGGGAGCCAAAGAGGTCTGCTAGTCTGGGATGCAGCCAACACTCACCGCGCTAAAAGCATGAAGACATTTCTTCACGAAAGAAAAATAGATCAGATAATGATTCCCTCAGGAATGACGGCCTATCTCCAGACTCTTGATATTGCACTAAACAAGCCATTCAAAGACAATTTGCGCATGGAAATTAATGACTACATTGAAAATAGAATGGAGAGAAATCAGAGTGGAAACTTTGTGAAACCTAAACTGCAAGAAGTTGTGACTTGGGTGAAGAATTCATGGGAGAAAATCACTGACAGTTGCATTGCAAATGCACTGCGAGCAGGCTACCTTGACAAGAAGTACTCATTTAAAGACAGTGCTATTGCTAAACATGAGAGATTTGGTCCACTGATTCTGAAAGAAATGGAGTCACAAGAAATTCAACAGGAAATTCAGGAATTGGATTGTTATGATGATGTTCCAGATAATGATGACATGATTGTCATTGAATAAATGAGTAAATTCTTGATACTGTAGGATTCACAGCTTGTCTGGTTTGTGTTGACAACTACCGTACTACTGTACCGTATACAGGTAATAAATTTCCTTTATTTTCATTTAACAATAAATGTGTACCGTATTCTTCTTCATGGAAAAATAAGACATCCCCTGAAAATAAGACCTAGCGTGTCTTTGGGGGCAAAAATTAATATAAGACACTGTCTTATTTTCGGGGAAACACAGTATATACATAAATGAGATCATAGTTTTCTTTCAGAGGCTATTTCTGTGTGATTTTGTGTCAACTTTATGTTAATTTTGTAACAAGAGTTTAGAAGCTTCTTATTTCTATTCTCAGGAATAGCTAAAATATTTTCAGAATGAACTATTTCTTGAATGTTTGAGAAAAATACCTTATAAAGTCTTTGAAACTGTTTTCGAGGAAAGAGATAGCTCTTCAGTAAAACTAGATATTTTTTCAATGGCAACTGGTTTATTTTTCTTTTAATCTCATCTGTAGCCAATGTATGGTAATTTATATTTTCATAGAAAATCACCTATTTCATCCAGATTTAAAATTTATTTTCACAAGGTTGAGTAAAGTCATCTCATATAATTATTTCCTATTTTTCCATATATCTGTGGTTATTTTCCCTTTTCCCATTTCCAATTGTGTTTGTGCTTTCTCCCTTTCTTCCTGATTAGATTAGCTACTTGTTTATTTTATCATGGTTTTGAGGAAAAAGCTTTTTCATTATTTCTACTATTTTTGTTGTTAATTCATTAGTGTTAACTTTAATCTTTATTAATTTCTTGATTGCTTATTTCTGATTTCTTCTGGTTTTGTGTGTGTGTGTGTGTGTGTGTGTAATTTATATGTTTTTCAAAATAGTGCACTTATATTAATACATATAGTCCTTATAAGAACTCTAGAAGGTAAACACTATCTTTATTTCCCTTTAACAGAATAGGACAGCAATGCAGCAATTTTCAACCTTTTTCACATCACAGCACATGTAAACTAATTGCAAAAATTTTGCAGTTCCCAAAAAATATATTTTTGTTGCTCCGCCAAAAAAATTATAGGCATAACTTTGAATCATTCACACTGATGGCTATTGTTGTGTTGGTTGTTGTCAATTTTTTTTGACAATATAAGGAAAAAGGGGCCAGTGCCCCTGACTAAATAGTCAGGTATTTCTTGTTTTACAAATTCGTGTGGCACACTGGTTGAAAATCGCTGCATGAAGACACTAAGAGGTAAAGTCATTTGCCAAGGGTCATGCAGTTACTGGAGTGGTAGAGCCAGGATATGAAGTTAGCTCTGCTTTTTTATCTATCATACTATATTGTCTTCTTCAGTTTATAGTACTGCTTTTCCTTTTCATTTGTTGAGCTGTTGAATGCCTAATTAATATATTTTCAATATTAACTGTTTATCAATAATAGTGTTTAATGCTGTGTTTCTTCTGAGTGCAACTTTATTGTGATCAAATATTTTATTGTTATTCTCTGGATTTTCTGCAATTTTAGGTTTCTTTTTTTTCACTCAAGAATTATTTAACAGACTTTTTTCTGATATTGGGGGTTTTGAAGGTTTTGTTTGCTTGAATGGTGTTAACGCTAGTATTTTTGTAGATATTCTATTTCAAGTTAAATATATGGCATTTTTTTTTGTTTGATGGTAGTATGTTGTCATAAATGGATATTGAATTTTTTAAATGTTTTCTTCAACAACATATTAAGATGGTCATATTTTTATTTTATTTTCCAGTCTGTTAACATACTGAATTATATATCTTCCTTTACGCATATCAAAATATATTTGGATTTTATGATAATCATTTTATATTATTATTTTAATCTTTGGGTTCAGTTGCTAATATTTATTTAGGCTTTTTGCATTCATGCTCACAAGTGAATATTTCCTAGAATTTTATTGTGCTCATGTTATCCTAGTAAGGTAATTTAGTTATTGCCCTATGTTTTAATTTGCTATGTAATGGTATATCAGGCAAGTTTCTTAGTTGGTAAAAACAAAAATCAATTATAGCTTACTTAGGCAGAAAATTAATTTTTCATTAATATATCATGGATTTTATGCAATGGGAAGACTAGAGAGCGTTGTTTAGAAAAAGACAAGTACAAAGAGAAGCCTAGCAGCTGAAAACCTTTTGGCAGTTGCAATGAAGCTGCTGGGACTGCCACCGGTGAACATTTTCTGCTGCCACTTCTAGATTCAACTCCATGGAAGTGACTGAATGTAATCTGCAGTTCTCCCAGCACCGTATCCAATTCATCTATATTGTCAACGTTTTCGGTAGAAATAGGTAATTAATTGGCCTTACCTACCACATGCTAACTACCAGGGGTTATGGACAGGAAATGTGTATACCCCTTCACCTTTCATAATATTAAGAGCAAAGTTTAGTATGTAATCAACTTTTTGAATATTCTATTTTATTTGAAAAGAAAATGAATTTTTGAATAAAGTTAATTGTTCATTTAATTCCAATTTTATACATTTAATTTTTCTTTGTCTACTTTTGACAGTTGCTGTCTGAAAAAGGATTAATTCCAACTATAACTCTATCCATTTCTTTTGCAGTTTTTGTTTTACATATAGTGTTACATATCAGGCATTTCATGGCATCAATGAATAAAACTCCATCTTCTCTGTCTGAGTTTTGAATCAATTGAGACAAACACAAGTTATTATGTGAAGATCAAACTATATCTGTTTTGAATCCTGATTGAATTGGCAGGAGAATGTGGCTTTAGACCTTCAATCAAGTGATATTTTTAATACCTCATCTTTGCTTAACACAGATTTAGCCACTCAATCATGGGGACAGCTTGACCACTGCTTCCCACACCTGCAAGAGCAAGCCCCTACTGTGTGTCAGTTAAAAGAATAGAGCATTTGTGTTTCTGTATTGAAAGGCTGTCGCAGAAAAATGAGAAACAATGGAGAGACTAATTGAGATTAAGCATGATGGTTATTATTCCAAACTCTTTTTGCTCCTCTTTCTGTGGAGAGAAGTAGGTAAGGAGTGCTGGGAGTGACTGTCTAGTGAAGTATCTCACATAAAAAACATAAAGAGTAGAGAATATGTGTTTTCCCCCTAAAGCATTAAGTTGAGCATGAAATTGCCAGTATTTCACCCTTTTTTGACCTAAAAATATCAATTTTATATTTTAAAGTTATTTTATGTTATACTAAGTTCATATGTTTGTATCTTTTTCTCACATTTCTATTATGCAAATAACATATATGTTGCTACTTTAAAATTTTTAACTTATTTAAAGAAATAAGTTCAAACTTACGAATATTAAAAAGAATAAGAATAATGCATCGAAATCCATTAACAATTTACTGAGATTCACCTATTGTTAACATTACTAACATTTTACCATTTGCTTTATCATATATGGTAATGCAGATTATTTGACTTTGGGTAGTGGGAGCACAATGTAATATACACTGAGTGGCCAGATTATTATGACCGCCTGACGTTTGTAGGCAAATCAGCCATACATTGCATCGTATGGGATATGGGATCCAAAGGCCTGTTCTAACAGCTTTGCTGTCTGCAGTTACCAATAAATCACTTTTTCAGTTGCATCATGCAGATGGCAGAGTGAGAATTTCATGGAAACAGCATGAAAGCATGCACCCCATATGCATGAGTACAACCCTTCAAGCTGGTAGGGGCAGTGTTATGGCTTGGGGCATGTTTTCCTGGCATGATTTGGGCCCTTTAATTCATGTGGAAGAATGTCTGAATAGCACAACATACCTAAGTATCATTGCTGATCAAGTTCATCCTATCATGTTGATGGCGTATCCCAATGGAGATGGCTTCTTCCAATAAGACAGTGCGCCATGCCCCAGTGCTCTTATTGTGCAGGAGTGGTTTCAAGAACATGAGGGAGACTTTACCTTGCTTAGGTGGCCCCCACAATCACTAGATCTCAATCCAATTGAGCATTTGTGGGACAAAGTTAAAAGAGCCATCAGGCAGCTGGTTCCACAACCATCGAATCTCACAGAACTTGACAGTGCTATTCATCAGGCATGGTGTCAGATTCCTCGCATCACCTTTCAACACCTCATGGAGTAAATGCCGAGAAGAATCACTGCAGTACTGAAGGCAAAAGATGGCCCAACGAAGTACTGATGGGGTGATCATAATAATCTGGCCACTCAGTGTATATATCATGTTTCATAGAAATGTATGGTCCCACTAACCAGTGTCACCCCAATAAATTTAACTAAAAAATGAAAATGTAAAAAAAAGTAGTAAACACATTTTAGAGCTGAAGAATACAATAACTAAATTGAAAAAATTAATACAGGGGTTCAATATCAAACTTAATCAAGCAGAAGAAAGAATAAGGAACATGAAGACACATTATTTGAAATTATCTAGTTGGAGGTACAAACAGAAAAAAATCATGAATAACAGTAAACAAAGCCTAAGGGACATTTGGGACACCATTGAATAAATCAATATGTGCAACATGCAAGTCCCAAAAGGAGAAGAGAGACAGGGACAGAAAGCTTATTTGATGAAGTAATAACCCCAAACTCCCCAAATCTGGTAAAGAAAATGTACATCCAGATTCAAGAAGAGCAAAGTACTACAACCTGGAAGACTCTAAAGAAGTCCACAACAAGACACAGTAGAATCAAATTGTCAAAAGTCAAAGACAAAGAGAGAATTTTGAAAGCTGTAAGAAAAAATAACTCATCATGTGCAAGGGGGCTTCTATAAGCTATCTGGTGATTTCTCTACAACAATATTTCAGGCCAGAAAGGAGTAAGATGATATATAAACATTACTGAAAGAAAAATAAAAAAAACTGCCAACCAAGAATACTATAGCTAAAAAAAAAAAAAAAAAATCTCTTAAAATGAAGGAGAGATAGACTTCCACAGAAAAGCAAGTGTAAGGGAGTTCATCACAAATTGACCTGCTTTACAAGAAATACTAAAGGAACTTGTTCCAACTGAAATGAAAATATATTAAACTAGGGGCACAGTGCATGAATCCATGCACCTTGAAAGGAACTGTGGGTCACCAGGCTGCAGTGGGCACAAGGGCAGACCTTGGCCCATCCTCCGCACCCCTGCTCGACCCTCCCACTGTGGCCCCAGTCCCCTGTCTGCCAGCAGCCCTGATCCCGCCACTGCTCCCATGCGCTGATGGTGAGGAGCAATTGGGGCCAGCACCAGCAGCAGGTGCAGGTGCGAGTGGTGCCTGCTGCTCTGATCACCCCTCAGGAGCAGGGGGAGGTGGAGAAACCCTGAAGGGAGATGGAGGCCAGCAGCTGCTGCTCACACCTGCTGACAGAGCCAAGTGCCAGCAGCAGTTGTGGTCAACGGCTCCAGCGCCAGCAGCAGGTGCGAGTGGGGCTGGCACCAGAGCAGATGTGAGCGCCAGGCAGGACTGTGGCGCGGGAGCAAAGAATTTTCAGTAACCACCAGAGGCTTGTCCCAATGACAGCAACCTACGCCCCGTCTTGGTCTGGCACTCCCACTCACCTCCTCCACCATCCTGCCGTGGCTGAAGTCCACCATGTTCCATGCTCTGCTGTCTGCTGCCAATGCCTGCCATGTTCCACGCACACCCTCTGGTGGTCAGCACACATCATAGCAACCAGTTGTTCAGTTGTTCTGCAGTGCGGTCTATTTGCATATTAGCCTTTTATAATATAGGATATAGGATAGCAACAGAAAAGCACATGAAGACATAAAGCTCCCTGGTACAAAATAAATATATACACAATGCAGAACATTATAAAAATGTAAGACCAGTACATAAATCATCTCTAAATTTGATATAGAAACTAAAAAGCAAAAATATAAAAAATAACAATATTTACCAAAGAAAAAAAGAAACATTAATTCAAAAAGATATGTGTATGCCTTTTTTATTGCAATATTGTTTACAGTAGCCAAGATATGGAAGCAACCACCTAGGTGCCCATGGATGGATGAAGAAGATGTGATATATATATATATATATATATATATATATATATATATATATATATATAATGCAGCAATAAAAAAATGAAATCTTGCCATTTGCAACACATAGATGGATCTAGAGGATATCCCACTAAGTGAAATAAGTCAGGCAGAGAAAGACAACGTATTGTTCATTTATATGTGGAATCTAAAACAAAACAAAACAAAAACCATACTCATAAAAAAAAGACCAAAGGAATGGTTACCAGAAGGGAAGGGTGGGAGGATGAATGAAAAGGAGAAGGGGAATTTAGTCAATAATACTGTAAGATAAGTTTACACAGTGATAGATGGTTACTAGAATTAATAGGGTGATCACATTGTAAGGAATAAAGATATTGAATCACTATATTGTACACCTGAAACTAATATAACCAATATAAGATTGTATACCAAATATATTTAAATTTAAATATATATTTATAATGATAATTATGTTATTAGATACACAATATAAAAATATATTTGTGACAGCAATAACATGAAGTGTGAGGGGATAAAAGAATCATTTTTGTATACAATTGAAATTAAATTGTTATCAAGTTAAAATGTTTATTTTTTCCCTTTATTTAATTTTTTCTCCCTATTTTAATTTATATTTTTCAATCACCATTTATTCCCCCCATACCTTCTTCCACTTCATCTCTCCATCCCCTCCCCCCACAATCACTGTACTGTTTTCCGTGTCCCTGAGTTCTTTCTCTCTTTTTTTCTTTTTTGTTCAGTCCTGCCACCACTATCCCCCAAACACAATCCTTACCAGAGCTGTCTGCCTGCTATCTATGAGTCTGTCTCTATTTTGCTTCTTAGTTCAGTCTGTTCATTAAATTCCACATATGAGTGAAATCATTTGGCATTTGTCTTTCTCTGGCTGGATTATTTCACTTAGAATAATGTTCTTCAGGTCCATCCATGCTATCACAAAGGGCATTTTTTTTTTTTTATTTTAGGACAACTAGTATTCCATTGTGTAAATGAACCATAGCTGTTTTATCCACTCATCTGCTGATGGGCACTTAGGCTGCTTCCAAATCTTGTCTATTGTAAATAATGCTGCAATGGATAAAGGAGTGCATATATTCTTTCAAATTATTATTTTCACGGGGGGGGTGTGTCCCTCAGCCCAGCCTGCACCCTCTCCAATCTGGGACCCCTCAAGGGTGGGATCGGGCCTAAATGGGCAGTCGGACATCCCTCTCACAATCCAGGACTGCTGGCTCCCAACTGCTCTCCTGCCTGCCTTCCTGATTGCCCCTAAACGCTTCTGCCTGCCAGCCTGATCACCCCCTAACCACTCCCCTGCCAGCCTGATTGATGCCTAACTGCTCCCCTGCCAGCCTGTTTTCCCCTAACTGCCCTCCCCTGCAGGCCTGGTCCCCCACAACTGCCCTCCCCAGCAGTCCTGGTCCCCCCCAATTGCTCTCCCTTGCAGGCCTGGGTCCCTCCCAACTGCCTTTCCTGGCAGGCCTGGTCGCCCCCAACTTCCCTCCTCTTCCAGCTTGGTCACCCCTAACTGCCCTCCCCTGCAGGCTTGATCTCCCCCAACTGCCCTCCCTTGCAGGCCTGGTCCCTCCCAACTGCCCTCCCCTGCTGGCCATCTTGTGGTGGCCATCTTGTGTCCACATGGGGGCAGGATCTTTGACCACATGGGGGCAGCCATGTTGTGTGTTGGAGTGATGGTCAATCTGCATATTACTCTTTTATTAGATAGGATAGAGGCCTGGTGCATGGGAGGGGGCCAGCTGGTTTGCCCTGAAGGGTGTCCAGGATCAGGGTAGGGGTTCCCTTGGGGCGTGAGGCGGCATGGGCGAGGGGCCTGTGGTGGTTTGCAGGCTGGCCACGCCCCCTGGCGACCCAAGTGGAGGCCCTGGTATCTGGGGTTTATTTATCTTCTACAATTGAAACTTTGTAGCCTGGAGCAGAGCCAAGCCTTCTGCTTGCTCCGTGGCGGCAGCTATTTTTGGGGGGATTTATGTATCTTCTATAATTGAAACTTTGTAGCCTTAAGAGAGTCCTGGGCCGGCCAGGGTGTGCAGAAAGCTTGGCTTCCTCCATTGCCAGGGACAACTCTAGCCTCCTGCTCTTTCCAGCTCCGTGGCGGCCGCCATTTCTGTTTGGATTTATGTATCTTCTATTCATTGAAACTTTGTAGCCTTGAGTGGAGGCCTAGGCTGGCAAGGGCAGGTGGAAAGCTTGCCTTCCTCCATTGCCAGGGAAACCCATGCCTCCCTCTTGCTCTCTGTGGCCGTAGCCATCTTGGTTGGGTTTATTTGCATATTTCTCCTGATTGGCTGGTGGAGGTGGCTTGTGGGCGTGGCTTGTGGGCGTGGCTTGTGGGTATACTGGAGTGATGGTTAATTTGCATATTACTCTTTTATTAGATAGGATTCCCAGAAATGGAATTGCTGGGTTAAATCTAAGATGTCTCATGTAAGCTCCACAGTTACCACAAAGAAAATATCTAAAGAAGATACATGATAAGAACATGAGAAAAGAATCAAATCATGTCACTGTAATAAATCAATGAATCACTAAGCAAGAGAAGTACAGAGGGACAAAATAACCACAAGTCAGATGAAAAACAATTACCAAAATGGCAAAAAAATAAGTCCTTCTCTATCAGTAATTGTTTTACATGTAAATGGATTACGCTCTTCAATCAAAATTCATAAAGTGGCAGAACAGATAAAAAACAAAATTCCACTATATGCTGTTTAGATTAAAAGACACACATACACTGAAAGTAAAATGGTGGAAAAAGATATACCATGCAAATGATAGTAAAAGAAAACAGGGGTAGTCGTGTTTTATCAGAAAAAAATAGACATTAAGTCAAAAAAGTCATAAGAGACAAACATTATACAAGGTGGGTCAAAAGTAGGTTTACAGTGTGAGTTCATGAAGCAGAGTTTATTCTTGTATTATAATTTATTAATTATTGTATTTTTTATTTGTATTATAACTGTAAACATGCTTTAGCTCCACCCTGTATAATTATAAGAGGGCCAGTTTACCAGGAAAATATACCAATTATAAAAATATTTGAAGCCAACATCAGAGTACCAAAATATCTGAAGTAAATACTGACAAAACTGAAGAGATAAATAGACAGCAACACAATAATAGTAGTGGGTTTCAGAACACAAATTTCTGACCACAGATAGAAATTAATGGTCTAATAAAAACTAGTAAATACATGAAAATTAAACAGCACACTCCTGAAAAGCAAGTAAATCAAAGGAGAAATAAAAAGGAAAACAGAAAACATCTTGACACAAATAAAAATTAAAATACCACATATCAAAACTTATGGGACAGATAAACAAAAACAGAAAAAACCTTAGCTAGAGTCAGGAAAAAAAAGAGAAAAGACTAAAATAACTAAACCAAGAAATGAAAGATGAAGTATAGCAGATGCTATGATATGAATATAAAAGGGTTTAGAAGACACTACTATGAACAATTATATGTCAAAATACTAAATAACCCAGAAGAAATGGATACATTTCTAGCAACATACAACCTAACAAGACTGAATTATGGAGAAATAGAAAATCTGAACAGACATATAACAAACAAGGAGATAGACTCAATAGTAAAAAACCTCCCAACAAAGAGCCCAGGACCAGATGTTTTCACTGGAGAGCCTCTACCAAACATTTAAAGAAAAATTAATGCCAATTATTTTAAAACTCTTTCAAAAATGTCAAGAGGAAGGAACAATTATAAACTTATTTTATGATATTTACTTTACACTATTACTAAAGTCAGGAAAATATGTTACAAGAAAACTACAGACCAATATCTCTGATGAATATTGATGCAAAACTCCTCTAAAAACACAAGCAAACTGAATTCATAGTCAGGGCAATTAGTCAAGAAAATAAAATAAAAGGCATCCAAATTGGAAAGGAATAAGTAAAATCAGTTGCATTTTTGTATACTAATAGCAAGCAATTAAAAAGGAAATTAAGAAAATTATTCAATTTTGAATAGGATCAAAGAGAATAAAATTCTTAGAAATAAACTTAACCATGGAACCAAAAGAATTATATACTGAAAACTACAAGATGTTGCTGAAATTAAAGAGACACAAATAAATGGAAAGACATCCAATGTTCATGGATTGAAAGACTTAATATTGTTAAAATGTCCATACTACCCTAAATGATCTACATATCTAATACATCTGTATCAAAATTCTAATGACATTTTTTGCATAAATATAAAAGTAATCCTAAAATTCATTTGGAACCACAAAGAACCCTGAATAACCTATACAATCTTGACAACAACAAAAAAAGCTGGAGGCTTCACACTTCCTGACTTTAAAATATATTAAAAAGATACAGTAATCAAAATAATAAGGAAATGACATTAAAAGAACACACCACACACAAATATAGATCAATGGTACAGAATAGAGAGATCAGAAATAAACTCACATCTATATGTCCAAATGATCATAACAAGAGTACCAAGACTACACAATGGGGAATTATAGTCTCTTCAACACAGGTAGGGAAAAGTTGATATGTACATGAAAAAAATTAAATTGGACCCATATGTTAAACCATACACAAAAGTTATATTAAAATGGATTAAAGACTTAAAGCAATAAATTCTAAAACTATAATACTCCTAGAATAAAAATATTGGAGAAAAGTAATCATAAGATTGGTTTTGGCAATGGCTTCTTGTCTATGACACCAAAGGTGCAAGCAACAAAAACAAACAAACAAACAAACAAAAAACAAATTGCAAGTGGGACTGTATCAAAGTAAAATATAGCAAAGAAAACAATCAATAAAGTAAAAAGGTAACCTATAGATGGGAGTAATTATCCCATCTATATAATAAATGCTAAATATCCAACCTAGATAAAGAACTGCTACTACTCAATAAACCAAACTAAAACTCACTAAAAAATGGACAGAGTACTTGAATAGCCATTTCTCCAAAGATGTTATATAAATGGCCAAAAAAACACATAATAAGAAAGTCAACATCACTAATCATAAGGGAATTGCAAATTAAAACCACAATGAAGTATCACTTTGCACATGTGGTAATTGCATTTATAAACACACAATCACACAAGTGCTGGCAAAGATGTGGAAAAATTGGAGCCCTTATACACTGTGAACATTTAAAATGGTGCAGCTGCTATAGAAAACAGTATGGGGGGAGGTCCTCAGAAAATTAACATTAGAACTACCATATGATCCAACAATCACTCTTCTGAGTGTTTATCCAAGAAAATTGTAAACAAGCTCTCAAAGAGATATTTGTGGTCCCATGCTCACTGAGCATTATTCACAATAGACAAGTTGTAGAAACAACCTAAATGTCTATCACTAGATAAATGGATAATGAAAATGTGATATGTATATGTGTATAAATATTATTTATTATTCAGTCTTAAAAAATAAAGATATCATGTCATATGCTGCAACATGGGTAAATAAATGTTGAGAACATTATGCTAACTGAAATATACTAGTCACAGAAAAACAAATCCTGCATGATTCCTCTCATATGAGGAATCGAATATAGTCTTACTCATAGAAACAGCAAGTGGAGTGGTGGTTGCCAAGAGCTGGGGGGAGGGGAAATGGAGAGTTAATGGTCAGTGAATATAGAGTTTCAGTCATGCAAGATGAAAAAGTTCTAGAGATCTGCTGTACAACAATGTGCATATAGTGAGAAACACTGTACTGTACATTTAAAATGTGTTTAGAGTGGATCTTTTTTTTTTACCACATTACAAATATACTAGTATATTGAGTTAAAGAAGTAAAATCCAAAGAAATACATACTGTATGATTTCTTTCATCTTTCATCTGAAGGCCAACCATAGGCAAAATAATGGTCATAGAAATTGCAAACTCATTACCTTAGGTGAGGTTAGGGGTGATAACCAGAAGAGGGCATGAGAGAACTTGCTGGGGTAATGTTATTTTGAGTGGTAATTACATGGGTGTATAAAACTATAACAATTCATTAAGATAAAATTCTAACATCAATTTTATATAAATTATTGCTTAAAAGAAAAAAAATTGTCAAAGGTTTTATTTCCAGAAGTTAAATATGTTATGTTTCCTCCTTAGAAAAAAAAAACAAAAAACACATATTGCTGATAAAAAATGGCCACAACTCATGCCTGATCAGATGAAATAAATGCTATGTTCAGTTATAGAAAAATTGGGTGTAAGTTCAAATACCCAATTGTTTCATTTTACATTACGTCTGTAAAGAGGAATAAGAAGTAAAAGTGGGAGGTTGTGATGTTTAATTACAAATTTGAAAATAAAAGTTCATAAAAAATCAGTGCTATCCTGTGGTATATTTAGAAAATGTACATGGGCATAGAATTCAATTTCAGCTAATATTAATAGGTTTACAAGCAGTAGGTCTTTAAAAAATGGTAAAACCTGTATAGAAACTGAGAAGATGGAACTATAGAGTAAGACACAGGAAAAAAAAATAACCATACTCAAGAAACAACACAGGGGCAGAAACCAGGAGACAGCAAATTAATAAAACCAAAATCTAAATCCAGGCTCAGATAAATGTTGAGGATAACATTTTTTAAATTTTAAAAATAGGTATTTTTGTGTGTGTTTTTTTTAAAGCAAGCAGGACTTGTTTCTCCCCCAAAATAAAGTTCTCATACTTATAGCCTTACTCTTGGGTGTAACTAGAAGAGCAGTCAAAGACCCAGAAACTAGACACAAAGTCTGAACAACAGTGATTCAAAGATAACTAAGGTTCACTATACAAGTAGCCATTCTTTTAAACTTGCAACTGAAAACAATCATGACAAATATATATGAAAGTATATTTGAGGCAAGAGAGAAATTTATTGATATTGGTTTGATCACTGGGGATGACTTTTAACAGGGCAGAGTAAAAATAAGTTGTAGTTGGGGAAGTTATTATTTATTTGTATGGTTTAAACTATGTAATAAATACATTAGACAATCTGTGAGATATCTCTATATATTTATCTCCAAAGTGACTAGAGATTGGGGATAACTGCACAATTTTGTCACCATTTCATGTTGTATTATCTATAATCTGTCTGTATGTAATTTGCCATTCAAAACAAAAACAAGTTACAGTGTCCCCACAGAGCTTGTTATGGATTAACTCTGACTTGGAACAAAATCATAAAAGTCAACACTAACGACGGTGGTTTAGGGAGAAATAAACAAGCAAGTTTTATACACACACAATAAAAATTTTTTTGCCTAATAGTATACCTTTCAAGTATTATAGCTTTGGTTTAAAGTCTCACTCAATATCAAGCAAAGCAGAAATCTAATAAATATTTCTTATAATTTCAGCATTGTAAGCACAACTTGTAATTTTTTTCACAGAAGAATTGTGAGACTAGAAATATACTTTTAAAAAGTGTAGCAGCATGTAAGTTTAAGTAGTCATAAAAATAGTTTTGAATAAAGAGAGTTACTAAAGAATTTTATGTTCTGTAATGTGAAAAGTTGTTAACATTTTACTTTTCCAATATATCTTAATACTTTATGTATTATTGGGGTATGTTTTTGATGTGCATTCTTTCCTTTTTCTTTGTGTGCTTTTTTTCTCTCCAAATATTTACCCAGAGTAGTATAAAATATGATTATCTTAGTCCCTCTACAATTTCCTATAAGTAAACATCCTTTTAAAAAAAAGTGGATATATTATCAAGTATCTACTTTTGCAGACCCCAGCAATTTTATTGAATACCAAATGTTCATTAGTATGCACTGATATGAAGATGATCTTACTGATAATTCCAAGAGTGTTCACTCTTTCACAAACAGATTGTTGATTGCTGATGCATAATCCATCTGAGCATTGCAATAAAAAGAAAATATCACAAAATGTGCTCAGGGCTTCATAGCAATAAGTGCCAAAATGTCAATAGACAGAAAGAGAATATTCACATGTGCACACACACACACAGCTATGTTTGTTACTTAGATCTGACTAATGCTATTTGCAGAAAATTAACTCCTGTTATATTTTTATTGAATAGATGTGCCTTAAAATAGGGTTTTATTCAGTTCTCTTAAATGAGGTTCTTTATTCAATCTAAGACAAAATGCTGCAACCCATGCCAAAGTGATAGTCTAGTTTAAGAGAGATTAGCTATTTTTCCCATGCCAAAGTATCCAGATGAAGTGTAAGGAAATTCTGTTGATCATACATATGTTTTACTATTTGATGCCAACCATCCAGATGTTCTAAATATGTGGATGTTTTGGCATCAAATAAAATAATTAGAAAAGGAACCCTGATAATTCCTGGTAATTAATTTGCACCTATGATATGCAATGTGCTGTATTAGGTGTTGACAAAGGAGCATAGGTGTACAAGGATCAGACCCTGGGTTCAGAAAGCTTACAATCAGGTAAAATGGGTAGGATGTGAACACAAGGCAGAATGGGGTCTATGCATTCAGAGGCTAAAAAATGGTCATGAGCATTAATAAATAAGACAGCCTTCCAAATTTTATGATCAAATTAGCATTTAATCTGACATTTGTAAGAGTCGGTAATAGTTTTATAATCAATGACTAATAAAACAAGAGGAAATATATACACAAAGAAAGTGTATGTAATAAAATTATATTCATGAAGTGTTGTAATCTAGTGGAATGGTAATAGATAAAACAGGGAAAGTACTTTGACTTAGATTGGAAAGGACTTTGAATTTATAATTTGTATTTATTTTTAAGTGACATGACACACTTAAATGTCATGTACTCTGCTGAAGAGATTTAGAAAATAATTTCCTTACATAAGTAATTTTTCATCCTTCATCTTCAGTTCTTCTATCTGGCAAGTAAGAGGGACAGATTATATCATCTCCAAGGTTCCTTCAAGGGTTCAAAAAGTTTGAAAAGATTTTACTTTGTCATCAAGAGAATCCCATAAAAGACTAAAGAGCATAAGAAATATACAATCATCATAATACTCTAGGAAGTTGTATCTCTTATTGATGTGCAGGGTGCATTAAATTATGCAGACTGTGCATGTAGGGAGTGCAGTTAGAGGATTTATGTGACTGTCTTTGCAGAGCCTAATCCAGGACAACCTTGGAAATGGTAAAGGATAGACGAGGAAGACTATTATTTGTTTGTTGATCATAAAAGTGTACAAGGGATCAGTGTATTTTTATTTGCATTTCTAATCAGTCTTAGCCATACTACTTAATTTTTTATAGTAGAACTTTTGATATGCAGAGTAAGACTCATAGTCCCTGTATTGCCATATGGGAATGTCTAGGGACCTAGTGTCACTCCTGTGTGAGTGTGTGTGTGTGTGTGTGTGTGTGTGTGTGTGTGTGTGTGTTTGGAAGTGCTGTGATAAAAAATCCTTTAAGAATAAAGTATTATCACTTTCCAAATTTTTCTGTCATTTACATTTAGTAATGACCATTTCCATGAGACCTCTGTTTTCTCTCTTATTGCCATGTAAATACGTATTAATCTATGCCAGTGTGACAGACCACCTTCTCAATGTTTATTATCAAACACATTTTAACTAGGGATGAATATAACACAGTCATAATACCTCAGTGAAAAATGCAATAGTGTTTTTATATAAAAATATGTTTTATGTTCTACCATTTTCCAGTGGGTGACTCTTTTGATGTTTCAAAAGCCAAATGCTAAAAAAGGCAAAAAAAAAAGGAAGAAAGGAAAGTGCTTCATATTAACAAGAAACAAAATATTCATTGATTTTTGGAAACTGACATATTAGAGTTTTGAAACTTAAGCCATTGAATAGTTCTGTGCTGAAATTTGCTTTACTTGTCTGTAAATATTGGAATAATTATATTGTAAAATAATTATTCCAATGGTAATAGGTAAAACCATTATCTACATGTGTGTGCATGTCAAATGAGATTATGAATGAAAGGCTGGCACATAATACATATAGTAGTTGTTATTAAAAACAAATAAATTGTAATTTTTAGGTTGTCTTTGCAAGTAGGTAAGAGTGGGGTGAAATAAAAAGCATAATAATGATATTTAGGAGCAATGATTGGTCAAAGGACAATTGCACTTCTTATGTCATTTCTAGAAACTGAAGCATATCTAAAAGTAGGAGTCAAGACAGCACCAAGAACTATTCTTAAAGACTGGCAATACATTTAGTGGTCAATTTAGTAATGCTTGTAGATTACACTTTAGCCAAGTTTTTTCTTACTATTTATAATCAGATACCTTCTGTAGATGCTGGACATATTAACTATATGTGGCCTTAAAGTCCCCTGTTGGGAAATCATTCATAGAGTTAGTTGGGTACAGGCAGTAAAGGTTCACACTACAAATACAGTGCTCTCATCTCAAAGCAAACTGTAGCTCCAAAAGAAGAGTGTGTCAGGGTAAGCAGACAGAAAACAATTCTGTGTCAGGCTATGTTCCTCTGCCCCTGAAACTAGGCTTCTCTCAGCCTCCTCAGCAGTGACTCTCTCCAGCAGTGACCATAACAACCGCTGTTCTCAGCTGACATGACTGAGCCAATTCAGAAACTCTGCTCCTTTGGGAAGCTGCCTCCCTAGGCTCCCCAGCACTTAGGGAGGGATTCTGCTCTACAGAAAAGGACTCTCTCCTGAAGAGACAGAACCAATTGCCTCCACCACAGCCTCCTTTTTGGCCTATTTCAATCTTGGCCAAATTGGGGAATGGAATGGAGATTGCCCTGCATTCCCCTCTCCTCTGCCTCAGTATGTTTTTGTCATGTCAGCTGGTGTCATACAAAGGGCAAGGGAAGTACATACACAGCCAGAACTCTTTTACTGGTCAGAGATTCCCTGAGTGTCTGTCTGGTCGGAGCCTGTTCAGTTTGTGTGTGTTGTGACCTTGGGACTCTGGAGAGAAATGGGGAGGGGGAGAATTAAGTGTTGCCCTAAGAATGCTTACCGTTCTTTTCTTGTCTGGATACGTTCTTGGGAAGGGTGGGGATTGGGGAAAGCTTGACCTTGTGTCTTTCTCAATAAACTCTTCATTTACACAAAATGAAAAAAAAATACATATGGTCTTTAATGCTGCTGCCCAGGCTAGAAATTATTAATAACTAGAGGCCTGGTGCATGAATTCATGCACAGGTGGGGTCTGGCCAGCCTGCTCCAATGGGGGCCCATCAGGCCGGGCCAGCAGGGAAAGGGTCTGTGGGTGGTTGGCATGTAGGCCTCTCCCCCGATTGAGGTGTTGGGGGCCAACTGGGGGTGGGGCCGGCCAGGGAGAGGGGGGCCAATCAGGGCCCCAATCAGGCTGGTTGGCTGCCATAGTGCGTGTCATAGCCACAGGTTGTTCTGGTCATTCTGGTCATTCCACCATTCAAGTCGCTGGGCTTTTATATATTTAGATATGGTGATAGTGTAAGTTAATGAACATGTTCTTCTTATGTATACTCTGAAGCCAAATATAAGAGATGAACAATGGTAAAAAATCACTTTTGACATTGCATGAATGGATCTGAAATTTATGCACAATAAAATATGGAGAAAAGCCAGTTGTTTCTGATGAGAACTAATTACAAATATCTGCAGTGAGTACTTATCTGACAAGTTAATTTATTGTCTTCAAAGAACTAGACATGATAAGTTATACATATTAACAAATCAGAAATATCCAGTTCCTTAAATAATGGCATTCATATATGATTAAATAAAACTTTATATTGTTTTCTAAATATCAAATTTGTTTACTTACCTGTGCTACTTCCATATTGTGATAACCATGAATTTTTCTTTTTTCCTGGTGAGCTGAGAAATCTGAAATCTTTAACCTTTAGGCTACAAAGGTTTTAAAGTGCCTCCCTGCTCTGTCAGCAGATATGATGCCATGGATTACTCTGATTGTGATTGTGATTAATAGTATGTTACTCTCCTGACAGTTCCTGTTAGCTTCATGATGAATTGATGTTACAAATTTTCATTGCACTTTAATGGTTGATTTACTGATGTTTATAAAATGAAAGGTCAATTCAATAGTTTAAAATAGTTGTGATAACATTGATACTGAATGATATTTATTTGTAAAAAAAGGAAAATAATAGACAAAATCTGGCTGATAAGGTCATAAAGTTGAACAGATGAATGTGCCTAATTGCTCTATTTTCCTTAAAAGGCCATAAACTTTGCAACATTTTATAAATGCCAGAGTTGCTGTCTCACATATAGAAATATTCTTAATACACATTATTGCAGCTAGAAGTTCAAAGGAAGATAGAAAGGGGACTTTGAGTGAATCCTCCTCTATAAATTATCTGTTTAAAAGGCTTCAGGAAAGTTTGACTGCAATGTTGACAAAGAATAAAAAGAAACATGTTACATGAAAAGAAAATATTTTTAAATTATCTAAGCACCTAGATAAATCTGGGCTTAGATGTCTATATTTTGACAACATTCACCTTTTATTTTGTTTGTAGGACAAAAAAGAAAGAGAAGGAAGAAATTATATGCAAGTTTTCTGAAAGTTTGTGCTTGTGTTTAGAATTATTTTTCTTTCAAGTTTCATTTTTGATGCTCATTTATATTTGTTTTGGGAAAAAAAGAAACAAGAAGCTCTTCATAGTGCCAGGACATGGCTCTGGTATTTCTGAGATATATAGAAGTTATGATTTCAATTTTATTTAAAAGTTGATTTCTTGACTTTTTTATTTTTTAAATTTCTTTATTGATTAAGGTATTACATATGTGTCCTTATTCCCCCATTAACCCCACCTCCCATTCATGCCCCATCCCCTGTTGTCTGTGTCCATTGATTAGGCATATATGCATACATATCAGTCCTTTGGTTGATCTCTCCCCCTTACCCCACCCTCCTCTACCTTCCCTGAGGTTTGACGTTCTGATTGATGTTTCTCTGTCTCTGGATCTATTTTTGTTCATTAGTTTATGTTGTTCATTATATTCCACAAATGAGTGAGATCATGTGATATTTGTCTTTCTCTGCCTGGCTTATTTCGCTTAGCATAATGCTCTCCACCTCCATCCATGTTGTTGCAAATGGTAAGAACTCCCTCTTTTTTACCACAGCGTAGTATTCCATTGTGTAGACGTACCACAGTTTTTTAATCCATTCATCTGCTGATGGGCACTTAGGCTGTTTCCAAATCTTAGCTATGGTATATTGTGCTGCTATGAACATAAGGGTGCATGTATGCTTTCTGATTGGTGTTTCTAGTTTCTTGGGATATACTCTGTTTCCCCGAAAATAAGACAGTGTCTTATATTAATTTTGCCCCCAAAGACACGCTAGGTCTTATTTTCAGGGGATGTCTTATTTTTCCATGGAGAAGAAAACAGTATACATTTATTGTTAAATGAAAATAAAGGAAATATATTACCTATATACGGTACGGTAGTACAGTAGTTGTCAACACAAACCAGACAAACTGTGAATCCTACAGTATCAAGAATTTACTCATTTATTCACTGACAATCATGTCATCATCTTCTGGAACATCATCATAACAATCCAATTCCTGAATTTCCTGGTGAATTTCTTGTGACTCCATTTCTTTCAGAATCAGTGGACCAAATCTCTCATGGGATTTTAGTGCCATCCAGACGAATTGCCAAAATACAGTAAACACGTGCACTTTCATAAGCAGTGGAGGGAATGTACCCTAAGGAGGCACCCCGCTGTTCAAATGTTGTTTGAGATGATTGGCCCATAAACACTGCAGTTTCATCCATAGCAATCATGTTGGAAAGATTGTGTTTAGAGAAGTCAGCATCATCAATAAAGGACTTGAATGCAAGTGCTTGCTTAATAACTTGAGTATCTTCCAACCTAAACAGTGTTGTAGATCTTCTTAAAGACAGTTCACTTCGCTGAAGGAAATTATCCAGCCAGTGTTGTGATGCTTTGAAGTCTTTGGGGGCTATGTCAAACTATGGTGCCATTGCAAGGGCAAATTCTTGAATCTGAGCCCCATTCACAACCAAAGCCTTTGCTCTCCTGTCAACAACCCATTTACAGATCAGGTCTTCCAGCTCGGAAAATAATGGTTGCCGACCTGATCCACACTTGCGCTTTTTAGCATTTCCCTTGTCCACTTGTTCAATGAGGTTACCATACTCTGCTCGCCATTTTCGGACCAATCGGACACTCAACATCTTCTCTTTGCAGAAAGCAGTAAGATTTTGGCCCCAAGAGTCTTCCATGATTCCTTTCTTGTACTCCACGGAGTAGCTTTTTCTTTCTGCGCTCATTTCTAGGGGTAAAAATAAAGGAATTGGGGTATCAAGGTGGGGGAGCGGGATCACTCAAAATGACACAGGGGGGATCAGAGCGGGGAATCAAAATGGCACAGGAGAATCAGAGGGGGGATTACCATTTTAGTAACCCCTTTTGATCCTCCTGTGTCATTTTGATTGTCCCCTTTGATCCTCCTGTGTCATTTTTATTGTCCCCTCTGAACCTCCTGTGTCATTTTGATTGTCCCCTCTGATCCTCCTGTGTCATTTTAAGTGATCCCCCTCCTCCCACCCCTGTGTCACTGAACACCTTCACCAGACATCCCCCCTACCCCTTTATTAGACATTTACCCCCTGGGGCCTGCCTGGGGACTGTCACTGGGCTTGCTGGGGCCTGGATCTGGGCTGGAGCAGGGTCTGCCAATGACTGAGAACCTTCAGTCATCATGAAGGCAGCCGCGAGCATCAGGTAGTGTCACCAGAGACAGACCAGCACTCACCACCTTCGCCGTGTCCCGTCCGCTCTAATCCTCCTGTTCTTCTACACGCATCTGCGAAAATCTCCTCCTCTCTCCCGCCCAGCGCTCACTGCTCACTCCGACCTCCACTCCGCCTCCACACAGCAGTGATGTCAGGACTCCGCGTAACGTCACTGGTTGCTAGACACCAGTCGGGGCGGCCCTAGCCACCAGTTTATGGTAAATTAATTTTCATTCTGAGACAGAGCCTGGGGGCCTTATTTTCAGGGGATTCCTTATATTTCACTCAGAAGGAAACCTGTAAGTAGGTCTTATTTTCGGAGGATGTTTTATTTTTGGGGAAACACGGTATTCCTAGAAGTGGGATCACTGGGTCAAATGGGAGTTCCATTTTTAGTGTTTTTGAGGAAACTCCATACTGTTCTCCACAGTGGCTGCACCAGTCTGCATTCCCACCAGCAGTGCACGAGGGTTCCTTTTTCTCCACATCCTTGCCAGCACTTGTCTTTTGTTGATTTGTTGATAATAGCCATTCTGACAGGTGTGAGATGGTAACTCACTGTCGTTTTGATTTGCATCTCTCTGATGATTAGTGACTTTGAGCAGGTTTTCATATGTCTCTTGGCCATCCTTTGGTCTTCTTTTGAAAAGTGTCTATTTAGATCAGTTGCCCATTTTTTTCTTGTGTTGTTTATCTTCTTTTCATTAAGCTGCATGAGTTCCCTGTAAATGTTGGAGATTAAACCCTTATCATTGATATCATTGGCAAATATGTTCTCCCATGCAGTGGGATTTCTTGTTGTTTTATTGATGGTCTCCTTTGGTGTGCAAAAGCTTTTATTTTTATGTAGTCCCATTTGTTTATTTTCTCTTTATTTTCCATTGCCTTAGGAGCAGTGTCAGTGAAGAAATTATTTGGCATATGCCAGATATTTTTTCTGTCTGTGGATTCCTCTAGTACTTGTATGTTTTCTCGTCATATGTTTAAGTCCTTGATCCATTTTGAGTTTATTTTTGTGTATGGTGTAAGTTGGTGGTCTAGTTTCATTTTTTGTATGTATCTGTCCAATTTTCCCAACAACATTTATTGAAGAGACTGTCTTGACTCCATTGTATGTTCATGCATCCTTTGTCAAATATTAATTGAGCATAGTGGTTTGGGTAGATTTCTGGGTTCTATATTCTATTCTATTGATCTATATGTCTGTTCTTGTGCCAGTACCAGGCAGTTTTGAGAAGAGTGGCTTTGTAATATGGCTTGAAATCTGGTATTGAGATCCCACCTACTTTGTTCTTCTTTCTCAGGATTGCTGTGGCTATTCGGAGTCTTTTTTTATTCCAGATGAATTTTTGAAGAGTTCTTTTTAGGTCTGTGAAATATAGCATTGGTATTTTAATGGGCAATGCATTGAATCTATAGATTGTTTTGGGTAGCATAGACATTTTAATGATGTTGATTCTCCCAATCAATGAACATGGTATGTTCTTCCATGTGTTTACATCTTCCTCTATCTCTTTTTTCTGTGTCCTGTAGTTTTCTGCATATAGGTCTTTTACCTCCTTAGTTAAGTTTATTCCTAGGTATCTTAATTTTTTTGGTGTGATGGTAAATGGGATTGATTTTTTAGTCTCTCTTTCTGTAAGGTCACTATTGGTGTATAGAAATGCCATAGATTTCTTGGCATTAATTTTGTATCCTGCTACATTGCTGAATTCATTTATTAAGTCTATTAGTTTTTTGATGGAGTCTTTTGGGTTTTTTATGTACAATATCATGTCATCTGCAAATAAGGACAGTTTTACTTCTTCTTTTCCAATTTGGATGCCTTTTATTTCTTCTTCTTGTCTAATTGCAATGGCTAATACTTCCAGTACTATGTCAAACAGGAATGGTGAGAGTGGGCATCCCTGTCTTGTTCCTGTTCTTAGGAGAAATGGTTTTAGTTTTTTCCCATTGAGTATGATGTTATCAGTGGGTTTATCATATATAGCTTTTATTATGTTGAGGTGTGATCCTTATATTCCCACCTTGTTGAGAGTTTTTATCAAGAAAGGGTGTTGAATTTTGTCAAATGCTTTTTCTGCATCAATTGATATGACTATGTGATTTTTATCTCTCAATTTGTTTCTGTGATGTATCACATTTATTGATTTGTGGATATTGTACCATCCTTGCATTCCTGGGATAAATCCTACTTGGTCATGGTGTATGATCTTTCTGATGTAGTGCTGGATCCGATTTGCTAGAATTTTATTGGGGATTTTGGCATCTATGTTCATGAGGGATATTGGCCTGTAATTCTCTTTCATTGTGTTGTCCTTATCTAGTTTTGATATTAGGGTGATGTTGGATTCATAGAATGAGCTTGGAAGTATTTCTTCCTCTTGAATTTTTTGGAATAATCTGAGGAAGATAGGTTTTAGGTCTTCCTTGAATGTTTGGTAAATCTCCCCTGTGAAGCCGTCTGGTCCCAGGCTTTTGTTTGCTGGAAGCTTTTTGATGACTGCTTCAATTTCTTCCATAGTTATTGGCCTATTGAGATGTTTAGATTCTTCCTGATTGAGTATTGGAAGGTTATATTATTCTAGGAATATGTCCATTTCCTCCAGGTTGTCCAGTTGGTTGGAATAGAGTTGTTCATAGTATTTTTTAACAATCCTTTGTATTTAGGTGGGGTCTGTTGTTATTTCACCTCTTTCATTTCTGATTTTGTTTATTTGGGTCCTCTCTCTTTGCCTCTTGGTGAGCCTGGCTAGAGGTTCATCAATCTTGTTTATCCTTTCAAAGAACCAGCTCTTGGTTTTGTTGATCTTTTTTAATTGTTTTTTTGGTCTCAATATCATTTATCTCCACCCTGATCTTAATTATTTCCTTCCTCTCCTTACACTAGGCTTTTTTGTTGCTCTCTTTCTAACTCTTTCAGTGTTAGGGTTAGGTAAATTATTGCCATTGTTTCTTGTTTTTTGCAGTATGCTTGTAGAGCCATGAACTTCCATTTCGTTTACTTCCTTTTCTAGTGATGCCTGCTTTTCTTTCATATGCGAGCTGTTTCTTTGTCTCCCTATGGTCTCTCTTTTTCGGGTGTCTGGTTACGTAGTTCTCTCTCTCCTGTGTTGATTTAAAGGCACAAAATACAACACAGCCTGGTACAACACACAAGGCACTGAACAGAAATGTATTCACTATATTAATAACCCCAAATAAAGGTGACCACCAGAGAAAGGCAAATTAGGGGATAAGAGAGAAAGAAGAAGATAAATAATAATAAAAAAAAAGGAGTGCCAAAATGAAATTGGGAAAAGGAAAAGAAAAGTAAGAGAAAAAAGGAAGAGAATAAGAAAGAAAAGGGTAACAAACTATATGTATGGAGAGAAAACTCCAATAGAACAGCCACTAATCCCAGCAAATGCCAGCAACAAGTACCTGGAGATGAATACAAACTACAAACAACAACTAATATCAAGCAAGGTGAGGGAAAACAGAAGCAAAAAACAAACAAAACAAAGCAAACAAAAAAACAAAACAAAACAAAAAAAAAGAATAAGCAAAACAATCTCACAAACAAGCATAAAAATCTATATAATCAACATTCAAGCAAACAACAACAAAAAGACAGAAAAAAAAATTTGGATAATGAAGACATAGAAGAGAGAGGTGTGTATAAACTTGGAACAGGGGATTGGAAATTAGATATATAAGTATGTTGAAATTTTAACAGGAGGTAAAAAGAAAGAATGGGGAAAATCTAAAGCAGGAGAAGGGTAAGAGAAACAGGACAACAAAAGGGGAAAAAGTTAGGAAGAAAGCGATGGTATAAAGGTAGAGTTGAGATAGAGTAGAATGATGCTAAAGGAAAGATGAAAATAGAATATAGAACACTAATCTCAAAGTCAAATAAAGAGAAAATAAAATTACACCTTTTTAAAAAAGGTAAAATAGTAGTAGTAATAATACAGATTAAAAATAATAGTGTAATAATTAAAAAGGTAAAATCAAGTGAGGAAAAAATAAAAAAAAAATAGTTTCTTAAGTAAAAGATGAAAAAAATAAAAAAATAGAAATAAAATGTGCAGTAGTGAAGGTCATTCACTTCCTCTATTGATCTGTTTGGCACTCCTGTTTCCCAGTCAGGACAGTATTGCATTTCCCTGCATTCCACTGCTCCTCAGTGTTGTAAGCCAGTCCTGATTTTTAAGCAGGCAGTGTGTCTTCCTTTTTGTATTCCTTTATTTGTAATTACACAAGAGTCAATTTGTGATTCAACCCCTGGGTGGCAGTGTTTCTGGATTGATCTCTGGGTCTATAGGTCCTCCCTAGCCTGTGCTTAGATCCTGTTTTCTTTGTGGCACTCAATACTGGTTTGTGGGAGTGGGCTGCCCCAGAGCTGTTTCTCCGATGGCCACTCCCCTCTCCGATCCTCAGGTTCCAGAAAAACAACTTTCCCCTGCAGTCTCCTAGGGTGTCCCCAACTGGGTGATCCCATGCACTGGACTCAGTAGTCAGAAGCAGGGATTTAAAGAGGAGAAAGAGTAAATGTGCGAATTCCGGGGCTGCGCAAAAGTCTGTGCAGTCCTTCCTTCCCCCTCCCCACCACCTCGTGTCCTAGCAGCTGGCACACTCCCAAAATTTTTAGGCTGTCCTTCTGCGTCAGATCAAAGTGGGTTGCTTTTTAGAGATCCCCTCTGTTAGCAGCTCTGAGGACCCCCTTCCACATTCACGGATCACGCCAGCCCCAACAGCCACAGATTTTTCTAGGTGCAGACTTTCCCTGGTCCTCCAGTTCCCACAGTGTGCACGTTTCTCTGTCCTGCTGGGACCAGAGACCTCACCTTATCCCAGGTGAAATCTGACCTTTCTGTGGTGGAGTGTAGAGCTCCTCTGAATCCGCGTGTTTGCGCCAATTGGGGACCGGTGCTCTGGGGTTCGCAGCTGTTCGGTGGGTGCTGCAGTTATAGTTTCTCTGGCTTCCGATAACATCCACTTTCCCCTTCAAGATGGCACAGTCTCCGTGTCCAAGCCGGTGGCTCCAGGAGAGAACCCAGCAGCAGTGGGGGCTGCCAGGTCAGGGGAGCCCCGTCCAGCAGTCCCCCACCTTCTCCTGGAGTATAGCTGTCCCTCAACTCACCAGCAGACACTCTCAGTGAGACTCTCAGCTGTTCTTTCTATCTGCTCCGGAATAAGGCTCATGACGCATCTGTCTTTTCCGCTGCCATTTTTTTTTCTCTTTGCCTCTTGATGTTTTTAAAACATTGCACTTATAATTATCTATTCATTATGATTATATATTCTATTTTTAGTTTCAGTGTCAGATTTTTAAAATTATCATTATTGTTGTAAATATTACAGATGTCCTCATTTTTCCTCCATTGCCTTCCTCCACCCAACTTCCACCCCCATCCCAGCCTTCACTGCACTATTGTCTTTGTCCATGGGTTATGTATATATGCATATAAGTGATTTAGTTAATCTCTTCCTGTCCTGTCCCCTCTGAGATTTGTCAATCCATTCTATGCTTCCATGACTCTGGATCTATTTTTTTCATAAGTTTATTTTGTTCACTATATTCCACATATAAGTGAGATCCCAAATCATCAGAGAGATGCAAATTAAAATGACAATGAGATATCACCTCACACCTGTCAGAATGGCTACCATCAACAGGTTAACAAACAACATGTACTGGCAAGGATGTGGAGGAAAGGGAACCCCAGTACACTGCTGGTGGGAATGCAAACTGGTGCAGCCACTGCAGAAAACAGTATGGAGTTTCCTCAAAAAATTAAAAATGGAACTGCCATTTGACCCAGTGATCCTACTTCTAGGAATATATTCTAATTATCCTGAAATACCAATCAGAAAGAATATGTACACCCCTATGCTCATAGCAGCACTATGTACAATAGCTCATATCTGGAAACAGCCCAAGTGTCCATCAGTAGATGAGTGGATAAAAAAGCCGAGGTACATTTACACAAAGGAATACTATGCTGCTGTAAAAAAGAAGGATTTCTTACCCTTTGAGACTGCATTGAAGGAGAGAGTATTATGCTAAGCTTTTTCTAAATCAGTAAATATGATCATGTTTTCTTCTTTGGCCTGTTAATAAGATGGATTGCATGCATTGATTCCTGAATATTAAACCAGCCTTGCATTCTCAAAATAAAATATTAGCAAAAATGTTGATAGGTTTATGGTAAGGAGGACTATTGGTCCATATTTTCCTTTTGTACTCTATCTGGTCTTGGTATCAAGGAATTGCTGACCTTATAAAATGATTTGGGAAATATTTCCTCTTCTTCTATTATTTGAAAGAAATTATGTAAAATTGTTATTTCTTCTTCAAATATTTTGTAAAGTTTGCCTTTGAAACCATCTAGGCCTCATATATTTTTCTAAGATTTTTAACTACCAATTCAATACCTTTGAATGGTCATATTTCCATTTGTGTGATTTAATTTTGGGTGAATTTAGGTAGGTTATGATTTTTGAGAAATGGTTTATTTCATGTAAGTTATTGAATTTATGCTCATAGTTGTTTATAGTATTCCTTATTAATCCTATCAACGTCTTTGAAGATTGCATTGATATCCACTTTTTAAATTCCTAATACTACTCTCTTGTATATTCTTTTTGTTTTGTCAGTCTTGCTATGTTTTAATCAATTTTTTTGATCTTCTTAAAGAACTGGTTTTTATTTCATTAATTTCACTTGTTTTCTTTGCCCACTTCAGGTTTATTTTCCCTTTCTAGCTTTTTAAATAAGAAACTAGATTTTAATGTTTAGACCTTTCTTTTTTTTTCTAATATTAGCATTTACTAGTATTGCTATAAATTTATCCCTAAGAACTGCTTTGTCTATGTCCCACAAAGTTTGACATATTATGCTTAAATTTCATTCACTTTAAGAGTAAATTTTCTAATTTACCTTGATAGTTTCTTTTCAATAAATACATTAATTTGTTGTTGAAATTCCAAGTATTTTGAGATTTTCTTGTTATCTTTTTATTATTAATGCCATGCTTAATTTTATTTTTGTCAGAAGACATATTTCATTTTACTCCAATATTTTTTTATTTTTTTAATATATTTTATTGATATTTTTGGAGAGGGATAGAGAGCTAGAAACATCGATGAGAGAGAAACATCGATCAGCTGCCTCCTGCACACCTCCCACTGGGGATGTGCCCGCAACCAAGGTACATGCCCTTGACCGGAATCGAACCCGGGACCCTTCAGTCCGCAGGCCGACGCTCTATCCACTGAGCCAAACCGGTTTCGGCTACTTCAATATTTTTTTAATTTGTTAATAATTAGTTTATAATTCACAGCTCAAGTACCCATCAGTGGACGAGTAGTTAAAAAAGCTGTGGTACATTTATACCATGGAATTCTATGCAGCAGTAAAAAAGAAGAATTTCTTACCCTTTGAGACAGCATGGAAGGACCTAGACTCCTAGAGAGTATCAGGCTAAGCGAAATAAGTCAGTCAGAGAAAAACAAGTATCACATGATCCCATTCATATGTGGAATCTAATTAACAATATAAAACTGATGAATGGAGTGGATCCAGACACATGGAAGCATTAAACAGAGTGCAGAATATTGGCGGGAAGGTGGAGGAGGGCGGATGGGTGGGAGGTAATCAACCTAAGAACTTGTATGCATATATGCATAACCTATGAACACAGACAATAGGGTGTTGAAGGTCTGGCGTGGGGTTGGGGGCGGGCTGGAGGGGGTCAATGAGGAAAAAAAAGAGACATGTAATACTTTCAACAATATTTAATTTAAAAGTTAAATAAAATGATTAAAAATAACTAGTTTATAAGTCAGATTATAATCTATATTAGTTAATTTTCCACCTGCACTTAAAAATGTGTATTCTGCTTTTTGGCTGGTAAAGATGTGTATAGAATTCAATTATATCCTATTGGTTGAATTTATTATATAACTCTTTGATGTCCTTGCTGATTTTCTGTCTATTAGTTCTATCACTGAAGGAGGAGTGTTGAAGACTCCAACCATCATTATGGATTTATTTATTTCTCCTTTTAGATCTGATAGTTTTTGCTTGGTATATTTTGCAGCTCTGTTGTTTGTTTCTCCAGAAAAGTTCAGTAGGGTAAAGATTACACCATCAAAGAGGACTCCTTTTTTATTCTTATGGAATATATGTATATTATACTCATCGTCTGAACTATAGGCATTAAAATATATGAAAAGGATAAGTTTTAAATTTGTATGCTCAGATTTTTAAAATAAGGTTAAAGATTACAAGAAAAATAAATTGTATTCTCCATGTAAAATTGTGGAGACGTCTTTAATTCTGCCTTTTCTAACTTTATTTTTGCACAAATTTACTTTGTAAATTTACTTGACAAATGTTTTATTGTTTAAATACTCTCTGCAGCTTAATTATATACATCTCTTCATCTTAGCATCCTTTTGCTTTATATAGCTCTTTCAATTTTCCTTTCTAACAGCTATTTTTTTAAAGTAGAACCATCTGTGTATTGCTTATACAACTCTACATTCCTACTTAATTATATTGTCCTGATCTGCCCTTTTCTGTCTTTAGGTTTACTTAATTGTGTTTTACTGAAATCCTTAACTTTCTTAAATATTTCAAATTTCTTTGCATAATGTTACAAAAATCTTTAGGCAATACTTTTAAATGTTTGAAGAACAGTCTAATATCCCTTCAAAGTCAATTCTCTAAAATCATAGGATGCTGCTTTGTTTCTTTTATGCTCATACAACGCTTTATATTAGATGATAAAAATTTCAATGTTCTAATCACACCTGCTTAATTCTTTCCCAGAAATTTTTGGAATAGTTTCCATCTTATATACTTTAAGAGAAGGAAGCTTTCTTCTGTTTGTAAGAAATGCTATCATATCACTGATATCACAGCCAATATTGGAGAGATTGATACCTCCACAATTTAACTTCTAATCCATTTTAAGCTTTTCTTATCAGCAAAAGTGTTTTCTGATGTTTTCCTTTACTGCTTTGTAACTCTGTAATAATATAGTAATATTGCTGTCATTATCTTCTAAACTCTTATGTGTCAGCTAAAATATTTGTAGTACTATTACTCTGCAGATTCAGTATTTTCTTTTGCCACTTTCATCAACCTATTTTCTGTATTAACCTTCATTTCTCTTGTAGATATTTTTATTTAGCTTATATTTTCTGCTTCCTTATAGTACTAAATCTTTATTTCTAGTGAAAATTATGCAATATTGAGCTATGGATCTTAAGAGGACTTAGAGGACTAATTTGTATCTTTCTTTTTAGTCATTTTAGTGTCTAACTGTGCTACATCCTCAATGGAATGTAAAGTTATAGAGGATAAGAGGTATGACTTTTTATGTAGGATGTGCACATTCTCTTTTATGAATCATACTAGGGACACGGTGAACGAAATTCATGCACTGGGGGGGGGGGGGCGGGTCCCTCAGCCCAGCCTGCCCCCTCTCACATACTGGGAGCCCTCAGGGGATGTCCTACTGAGGCGACCGGGCTGATCAGGGGAAGTCACCAGCTCCATCACCCTGCTGCTGCAGTCACTGCCAGTCACCACCAAAGTGTTTTCATCAACATGGACTCCAGTCCCTTCACCATGAAAAAATGACAACTTTCTTCAGGCATTTTCAAGATGTGTCTTTCATAGGATATGACATTTCTTTCTTTTTTTTTTTTTTTTTATCCTCACCTGAGGATATGTTTCCATTGATTTTTAGAGAATGTGGAAAAGAAATGGAAAGACAGAGAGAAACATCAAAGTGAGAGGAACACTTTGATTGGTTGCCTCCTGCACGAGCCCTGACCTGGGCCCCAGCCAGGGAGGAGCCTGCAACCTAGGTACATGCCCTTGATCAGAATCGAACCGGACCCTGCGGTCGGCAGGCCTAGGCATTATCCACTGAGCCAAACTGGCTAGAGCAGGATATGACATTTCTTAGCCCTCCAGCAGCGGACCTTCCCTTTTTTCTCCAGGAGTGTGGTGGAAAAACCCTAGATCACCTTTTTGGATTCTTTTACCCAAGTTACTAAGAATATTACCAGTGGCAAACAGGGAGCTTAGCCAATGAGCGGTCAGAAAAGGTATTTCCTCTGTAGTTCATACCAATTGCCTCTGATCTCTGGCTCCGCCCCTGCCAAGGCCTAAAGCCTCCCGGCCTGAGCAGGGGCCCCCCTGATCCCTCCAATTGCCCTGCTCCACCCCTGCCCAGGTCCCAAGCCTCTGGCCCGGGCTTGGGGTCTGGACAGGGGACCCCCGGTCCCTCTGATCACCCGGCTCCAGCCCTGTCCAAGAGCCCCCTGGCTCAGGCCCTTCCCAGGTTGCTCAGGACCCACCGGGGGCCTACCTCAGAGTGACCTGGGTGCTGAGAAAGTTCCCGGGACCCAGGCTGCTGGCTGCCTATGTGTGCAAATTAACCTCCATCTTTGTTGGGTTAATTTGTATACTCACTCTGATTGGCTGTGGGCATAGCGGAGGTATGGTCAATTTACATGTTTGTCTAATATTAGGTATGATATGTGCAAAACAATAAATAAAACTACATATTGCCTGAGGTAAATCTTATAAGAATGTAAAGGGTTTCTGAAAAAAATAAATCTTATAATATTCCTCTTAAAATAAGTTATACATTCTCACAAGAGAATAACATAATTGTGACACTGGCATATGTTGGAAAGTTCAGTCAAATACTGGTGGTCTTTTTTTTTTTAAGCTGCTGTCTTCATATTTAGGTTCACTTTCATGACTATTCATATTTTCATAGTTTAAGAAATATTTTTACTTTAAAGTTTCATATATTTTAACTTTAATAAAAGTTTTGCCTATGAGGTAATTTCCCATAATGATAAGAAATCTATCTGCCCACATTCTGCCAAACACTCTGGGGTTTGCATGCACTTTCTTTGAAATTATCCTATTTGCTTAAAAATTACCCATAATATTATACTTAAAGATTGTGTAATCCATGACTCATCTCTAAAATCTTACTCTTGGATGAATCATCTCACAACTAGTTTATTTTAAAACTAAGAAGTCAAAACTAAATAATAACACATCTTTTGCACATTTATACACAAAATTTGAAATTCTCAGCTCCCATCTCTGTACTCTAGCATTGGCAACTCTGAGACCCAGTTGATTCCTGAAGATGGAATTTGAAACACTTTGAAATTCTAAAGGTCATGCTTGCTAGTTCCCTGTCAACTCTTTGAGATGAAAGGAGCTCATGTGAGACCATAGAGAGAATGGGTGGTTGCTATAAGAATAGCTTGCCTTGCTTGTCCTTCCCTGTTGTAGAAAGCCAGAGTCCATGTATGTATACTGGGTAATACCAGAGAAGGGTAAAAGAGGATTGTTTAATGAAAAGGAGAGTGTGACCTTCCAGCCCAAAGGAGACAAAAAGGTTCATAATTTGTTTCTGTCCTGAGCTTCAATTTTTTAGATGGCTTTATTTCCTGTTAGCATCATGCTTCTACACTCACTAATTTGTCTTTTGTTTTTTAGAACTAACTTGATTTTTTGGTCTATAATAAAACATGTACACTCACTGATCTTAAAAAGATCATTTTTTGACAAAAAAATTCACTGCAACAGGCTACTGAAATGTAAAGGAGGCATTGAGAATTGTAAGCACTGAGGAAACAAGAGAGTTACTTGGGCTGATACAAACATGTGCTGTAGAAATGGAAATAGCAGGTTGAAATTAAACATGGCAAAATTTAGTCTGAATGTCAGGAAAAGTTGTCAACTCTGAGATTTAATTAGGTAGTGGAATAGTTTCCCAGAAGAAATGGCAGAAATTTATTGCTGGAGCTATTTAAAATTGGCCTGGACAAAGCACTAGGGAATATACAGAATGGGGCAATCCTTCACAGATTCTTGAGATTGATGTAGATAGCAATTGGTCTTTTGCATTTCTAATGTTCATGATCATTATTCTAGATTTTACTTCACAGTGCTTGCTAAATGTGTTCTCTTTACCACTATAACCCTGAAAATCAGAACATTACATGATGCCCACAGGGTTATCCACAAGTACTTTAAAAAAAGTGATCCAAGCTGAATATCCCATTTAATTTGTTAATCACATGGCTTTCTTTCTTTCTTTCTTTCTTTCTTTCTTTCTTTCTTTCTTTCTTTCTTTCTTTCTTTCTTTCTTTCTTTCTTTCTTTCTTTCTTTCTTTCTTTCTTTCTTTCTTTCTTTCTTTTTCTTTCTCTCTTTCCTTTCTTCTTTCCTTTTCTCCCTCCCTCCCTCCCTCCCTCCCTCCCTCCCTCCCTCCCTTCCTTCCTTCCTTTCTTCTTTCCTTTTATAACTGGACAGAAAAAAAGCCTTCCAGGGGGCTCTGATTAGTATCCTTTTCTTTTCTTTTCTTTTCTTTTCTTTTCTTTTCTTTTCTTTTCTTTTCTTTTCTTTTCTTTTCTTTTCTTTTCTCTTCTATGTCTTATCTCTGTGTGTGGGCTGGAAACATTTATCAATTGACTAATAATTCAACATTTTTATTTTGGATAAATATTTGTTTTTTATAACTCACATTTTTTTATTTTTCATCTGAATAACAGTTGATAAAGGGTTTTATTTTTTTCTTCAGATGTCTTGCAAAGCCCTCTGAATATGATCATAATCATTAAATTTAGGATTCTTGTTTATCAACGCTTTTTTTCCATTCAATCTCTGAATAAGAGAAGGCATAAATAGAATCTGAACTTAAATGAAATGTTGCTGATAACTATCTTTTCAATAGCCTTTGCAGCCAAATCAATAATTCTGTTTTGTGTAAGGTATGCGACTACTTTTTTTTGAGAAAAAAAATTATATATATTCACAATATCCCTTGGTCATACTCAATAGGTGGTACTCAGAATGTATTTTATTCAGGTTCAGAATTTGTGTCCTTACAACAAACGTATTAGAAATATACCTTGTAAGCTAGCTACCACATACCAATGTGTATCTTACAGGCATACAGTATTCTACTCAATTTTTGGTTCCTTTCCTTGGACTTTTTCAGCCACTTTGAAAGTTAGAGGAGTACCTATATACCTGTCCCTTTACTCTCTTTATAACAATAATAGCTAGCTTAAAAAAAATAGTCTATACCAGACAATGTGTTAGTTCTTTTCACGAATTATGATTTTGAATCATCACAATAATTCTGTGAGGCAGGTATTCTTATTAACCTCATTCTCAGGTAAGTAACTTGTTTAAGGTCACACAGCTATTAACTGGTAGAGTAAGGCTGAAATGCAGATTGTCTGACAGCAGAGTGCATACTCTCAAAACCAATGCATTGAAATGACTGAAGTGCCTCTGAACGGGGAGTAAGGATAGCTGTATAATGTTCTGTGAGTTTTAAGAACCTTAGGAATAAGCGCAAATGAATTATCTTCAGTATGATAATGCATGCTGCAGTTATATGTTCAAAGAATCAAGAGGCAAAACAAAGTATTTTAATATGTGATATTCTAATTCTGCTTACCTCCCCCCGCCCCAACACCCAGATTTTATTTCCTGGGTCTGGAAGAGTTTCAGATGGACTGCAAGTTGGGAAGTCCATTGTTCACCAGATGCTAGTACCCACTGTTTGATGATTTGGAGTCTCTCTCATAGCTTTTAAATACTAACCAAGATAACGTCTATCATAGTCAAACATTTCAAACCTTTCATAATTGTGTAATTCTGCAAAACGTAATTAGGTCACCACTAAGCCATTTATTTTCAAACCAGAATAACCTCAATTCCCTTAAGCTATAATTGTTATGTATACTCTTAAAATATTTTGGGACAATGGCTATATACTAAATGAGGCTTCAAGTTTTGTTCCTGTGGAATAGTGTAAGTAGAAATTAACAGACCTTGGCAGAATTTAATGAGTACTTTACAGAAAGGGAGGGTCATCTTTGCTATTCTGCTCCTTATTTCCATTGTTTCAATTATTTATGATATTCTAATATAGACAATTTTTATTATTTTTCAAAATGCTGTTGCATTACTTGATCATAATCAATTCCCTCATTTAAATTCAAAATACTTGCTTTATAATCTATATTACTAATATATGAAGGTTAAGACTAGGTAAACATGGGAAAACGAACATTTGTTATTATTGTGCAGTGAATTTTCTAAGCTCTTTTTAGACATTAGAAAATTCTAAAAGTAATATCAGTCTAAGGGGAACAAACTAATTAGTAATAATGATAGCGGCTGAGAGCATACCTTAAAGCTGTTTTTGCGTCTGTCAATATCAACAAAAACAATGATATCAAATGATAAAGGTAGCTTTGAGGGCTTAAACACTTTTTGCACCAGAAGCAAAGATATATTACTAATTGGGTAGTTGGAGACAATAAACACTCTTTTTAGAAATTTATGTACATGAAATAATTTTTTGTTTGTTTTTTGTTGTTTTTTAAAAATATATTTCATTAATTTCAGAGAGGAAGGAAGAAGGAGAGACAGAGATAGAAACATCAATGATGAGAGAGAATTATTGATTGGTTGCCTCCTGCATGCTCCCCACTGGGGATCGAGCCCGCAACCTGGGCATGTACCCTTGACTGGAATCGAACCTGGGAACCTTTAGTCTGCAGGTCAGCATTCTGTCCACTGAGCCAAATCGGCTAGGGCTGAAACAATTTTTTTGCTTTTGGCCATTTGTTTGTTCAGCCAGGTAATTTTGAAGAGTTGTCACTAACTAAGAGTCAACTTTAAAGCAAAATATATTAAAATTCTACATAAAATCTGACATAAGTAGCATTGTGAATATTTATTTATATTTATCACTGTGTAAGAGAAGTTTTAAATATTCACCCTCCCCCAAAAAAGAGTGGATTTAATTTCATGAAAGTTAAACACCATCATTTTAAATGTCATACAGACAGATGCTATGAGAAAAATGTTGTGAGCTAAATTATTATTCATCTTATATAATAAAGCCTAATATGCAAATCGACTGAATGGCAGAACGACCAGTGGAATGACCAGTCGCTATGATGCACACTGACCACCAAGGGGCAGATGCTCAATGCAGGAGCTGCCCCCAGGCCACAGGCCCCAGGCCAGCCAAGGCAGGTGCCAGAGGGGGACCCCCAATGGCCCCACCAGTTGCCCCACAGAGGGAGGCAAACAGCAGTGGTGGCAGGGGGCGGAGACAGCCAGTGAGCAGGCCGGTGCTGCCCCTCGATTGCCCTGCCAGTTGTCTCCAAGGCAGGTGCCAGTGGGGACCCCTCATAACCCCACTGGTCACCCTGCAGATCTGCCCTGATCTGCTGGCCAGGCCTAGGGACCCTACTCATGCACGAATTTCATGCATTGGGCTTCTAGTTCTATCATAACAGGGCCCGACATCCTATTGAAACTTGAAATCCAGGTGGATATGCAGGGTTGAATGAAAGGCTGAGATTTGTAAAAATTGGACTCTAGCTAGGAGTCTTTTTGAATTAGTGTACAAGAACTAAAATAGAGAAAGTATTTCCATAACAGAACCATCATTCTAAGAAGGCTAAAGGGAACAAAGGCAGTAATCCATTATACTTATCCAAGGTCCAAACTGAGTTAAAATGCAGAGGAACCAGGCATTAAATGGGAAGAAATGTCTGTGAATAAAAGCAACCCAGTAATGGAGAATGACTGGGGCAAGAACTCTCAGCATGGTTGATAAGAGCAGAGTTGGAAAACAGATGGAGAGAAATTTTCCCAAACTGCAGAATCTTGGTTTGGAATTCATTTTGTTAAGAGAGATAATGGGTTTCTTTACAAAGGTAAATGGCAGGCTTTTCGCAGGCTTCCTAATAAGCCAAAGTTTAAGGTTTAACTCTAATAGAGATATTAATTCAGCTGAAAGAATTTTTTGAAATGCTAAAGCCAGGGATTTTTAGCATCCTATCTAATAAAAGAGTAATATGCAAATTGACCATACATCCGCTACACCCACAAGCCATGCCCACCAGCCACGCCCACCAGCCAATCAGGAGGGAACATGCACATAAACCCAACCAAGATGGCTGCAGCCACAGAGAGCAGGAGGGAGGCTTGGGTTTCCCTGGCAATGGAGGAAGCCAAGCTTTCCACCTGCTTTTGGTGGCCCAGGCCTCCACTCAATGCTACAAAGTTTCACTTATAGAAGATAAATAAAGCCCAAGAGAAATGGTGAGAGTCATGGAGCTGGAGAGAGCAGGAAGCTAGGGTTGCCCGCTGCAATGGAGGAAGCCAAGCTTCTGCAGCCCTGGCCTGCTTTGGCCTCAGCTTAAGGCTACAGAGTTTCAATTATAGAAGATACATAAATCCCAACAGAAATGGCTGCTGCCACGGAGCGAGCAGAAGGCTTGGTTCCACTCCAGGCTAAAAAGTTTCAATTGTAGAAGATAAATAAATCCCAGATCCCAGGGCCTCTGCTTGGGTCCCCGGGTGGCATGACTGGCCTACAAACCACCACAGGCCCCTCACTCAGGCCACCCCACACCCCAAAGGAACCCCCAACCTGATCCAGGACACCCTTCAGGGAAAACCAGCTGGCCCCCACCCATGCACCAGGCTTCTATCCTATCTAATAAAAGAGTAATATGCAGATTGACCATCACTCCAACACACAAGATGGCTGCCCCCATGTGGACACAAGATGGCCACCACAAGATGGCCATCAGGGGAGGGAAATTGGGAGGAACCAGGCCTGTAAGGGAGGGCAGTTGTGGGTGATCAGGCCAGCAGGGGAGGGAAGTTGGGAGGGACCAGGCCTGCAAGGGAGGGCAGTTGAGGGCTATCAAGCCTGCTGGGGAGGGCAGTTAGGGATGACCCGGCCAGCAGAGGAGGGAAGTTGGGGGTGACAGGGTCTGCAGGGAAGGGCAGTTGGGGGCAAACAGGCTGGCAGGGGAGCAGTTAGGCATGAATCAGGCTGGCAGGGGAGTGGTTATGGGGTGATCAGGCTGGCAGTCAGAAGTCGTTAGGGGCAATCAGGAAGGCAAGCAGGCGAGCAGTTGAGAGCCAGCAGTCCTGGATTGGCCTAAACGGGCAGTTGGACATCCCCCAAGAGGTCCCAGATTTGAGAGGGTGCAGGTTGGGTGAGGGACACCCTGCGCCCCTGTGCATGAATTTCATGCACCGGGCCTCTAGTATTATTATAATTCTGTCTGTATTTTCAGTACTGTTTTCCTTGTATTTTTTCATAGGTACATTGGTCAACCTGAGACATAACACTACTGCAAAATCCCCAATTGACCTGCTTGTTCATCTTCAAACACTAGGTAACCACACTATATTTGATTCTTCTTCTAAATAGGGAGATACTGTTATTGATCTTAATTGATCTTCCAGTAAGGTGAAAGGGCCCACATTGGTTGTGGTGGATATAACTTTAGCCCTCTTCCAGAGATAAGACTGTGATAACTGGCTAATTCTACCCTCAGAGTCTATGCCATCCCATGGAGACGTAATGCTGGATGTGTCAAAAACTCTCAGGTCTAGCAGAAAGCATTTTGGCACACTGAAGTAATATCTATGAAGTTACTTTTCTATGGCTTCTATTATGCACAGAGAAGAAAACACCCCATTAAGTATCTTTATCTATTGGAATAAAGCATGTCATAAATTATATATATATATATATATATATATATATATATATATATATATATGATAGCTTTTAAATTTTAATTTTTTGCACTAAAATATGACTGCTTTAGGTTCATTACATGTTACACAATTTTACCATGAGATGAACTACCAATTAAAATTTTAGTTAACACTTTAGGAACAGCTTTTTGTCCAGTACCATTACTTTTTCTAGAATATTCACTTATTTCACTTAGCCAATTTAAATTAGTCTGAGAACTTGACTACTATTTTACTGTCAAATTCAATACTCTAACAACAATCTTATTTTACCCTGTAAATATTAGTGGAAAGGATTCTTTGCTTTCTTGAGTAGGCCCTGAGCATTTCTGGTGCTAGGCTGGATTTAGATATCAAAAACCAACTTCCCCACACCATGGGTACAAGACAACTCAAACAAGTCTTGTTGCAGTGAGAGGGCAGCTGCTGTTGGCCAAGTCTCTGTCTCTTACCTGGGTCCCGATTTGAGCTGGGCATGGGAAGCTAAGCAGCCATGGGGGCAGGAGACCTCCCTCAGACGGGGTGAGGGTTCAGGCCCCTGCAAGGTTGGGGGGGGGGTGAGGGTCTGTCCCCCACCTCTGTTGACCCCCAAGTTCTCTCCTGATGGCCCCTCTGCGACTGTGCCTGTCTTAGGTTGTTCCTTCCCTGGGGAATCTTACCCTTCTCTGCCAAACATGGTGATGTGAGGTTCAGTTCTGTCTCCTTGGTAGCCTATGCCCCCGTGGCCTCCACGCCCAGTACCTGCCTTGGGATCCCCTCGCCTGCTGGTGGGGCCCCAGCACTGATCACATATCTTTGGGAACCCAGGTTTCTTCTCCAGGGAGGGCCCAGCTTACCCCACTGGGTGAGAGACAGATCCATGGTACCAGCCACCAAGAGGTTTCAACCTCAGCATGAACAGAAAGCACAGGCAACAGCTGTGGGCAATTAGATTGTGATAAGAGGGTCCTTCTTGGCCAAAAGTGCAAGAGGGACCAATATAGAATGCTCAGGTGCCTTCCCAGGGGACGCTCTATACAGTGGAAGGGATTAAATCCTTTCATGTCCTTTTTAAATTGCTGCCAGACATTCAAAGAATTAGTTTGTAAGTTTGTTTGGGATAATTGTACATTATCCTGTTGTAATTCTTAAGATTAAATGAGAATGCCTGTGTAAATGCTTGGTCCATATATAGCTCAATAAGTATTTGTTAAATTTAAACTAAAGGATTGTGCCTGAATCAAAAGCCAATTCTCTCTTATCCCTCTCTCTCCCCCTCCCTTGCCTTCCCTCTGAAGATTGATGGACTGTTAGATGCTTTTCTGTCTCTGGCTCTATTTTTGTTCATCAGTTTATGTTGTTCATTAAATTCCACAAATGAGTGAGATCATGTGATATTTTTCTTTCTCCGTGTATGCATGCATATAAGCATAACCAATAGACACAGACACTAGGGGGCTGAGGGCATGTGCTGAAGGGTCAGGGTGGCTGGGGAGAGATCAATGGGGAAAAAGAAGACATTTGTAATACTACATGTAATACTTTAAACAATGAAGATTTTTTTAAAAAAACATCCAATTGTCTTCAACTTAGGGTCATCCTGTTTATACACACACCAGATATTCTCTACTACATCACTGTGCATTTTCTAATGATGCACATAGAAAGATTGAATTTTTCCTAAGAAATGTTAACAAAAATCATAGCTCCTAGTGATACAATTTAAACACCAACCTAATAGAATGGAAAGCATTAATTTCCTTAGATGTGCCTCATACTGAGTGACCTATACAGGTCTACAAGGAGAGAAAAGGATCAATAGCTGCCCTTTCATGGAAATAAATTAAGGACACAAAAATGAGCTGTGCTATGTAACTATATTTTGCCAAAATGTAAATGTTATAATTCACTCCCTTCTTCCCAGGTCATAAGGGAAAATATGACACAAAACCTTTTAATTTGTCAAACTGTACTCTTTCTTTTTGGGGGTGATTTGTTGTATAAATCCCTTTTTAGGGGATTATTAGGAACATTCAAATGAGAGCAAACTAATCTAAAAGATCCCTGACTACACACACATACAAATACCAACTAACATACTCTTAGGGATTTTAAACCTGAAATTGTACACAAACTGTAGTCATATGTGTAAATGGAGAGAGATTGCAAAAGAGGTCAGTTTTTCATAGCAGTTCTTGGCCCAAGAAATGTTCACAATTACTGGCTTCACTGTTTATGCACATATTCCATCCTTTCCCATCCTGGATTCTTGTCAGTGAATGAAGCAGTGAGGCACAAGTACATGAGAACTTTCTGTGTGTTGCTATTGTGTGAGATACGTTTGTTCTAATTATTAGTTAAGGCAAGCATGCTGAAAAATCTTGTTTATTGTAATGAATTTGAGTTTAATTGGTGGTGAAAGAATTATCAACCTGCATCTTCTGAAACTCCAAATTAAAAGCAGTTCACTCAGTTTCTCTTCATAAATTTACTTACTTAAGGAACTATTTTTATAGCAAAATATCTAGCTGAGTCTCCAATCAGGAAAGACTGACTTCTCAAGAGGTCCAGTAAAATCTCCTTGATGCTTAGCTCTTACAGAGTTTTGTGTTTTGTTTTTTTTAAAACAAACCTCAAGTGCATCATATGCCAACCTAAATGAAGTGGCATTTATATTTTACACTACTCTGGATATGTCTCAAAACAAACAAACCAAGTGCTCAATCATTTTTCTTTCAAATAGTCATCTGTTAGGTACCTTTATATGCAGACAATGTTAACCACTGCTGTTTCTATGGTAAGCAAATGAATATGGCCGTCCCCAAATTTCCCCATCTAGAAGAAATTCAAAAGAAAATAAATGGGTAAAAATAGATACAGAGGCAAAGAAGCATTGAACAGACTGTCAAACTACAGCGGGAAGGCAGGGGATGTTGGGGGTTGGGCTGTAAGAGATCAAACGAAGGACTTGTATGCATGCATATAAGCATAACCAATGGATACAAGACACTGGTGGGGGGGCAGGTAAAGGCATGTACTGGTGGGTAGGGGAGGACAGGGGGAGGTCAATGGGGAAAAAAAGGGAGACATATGTACTACCATTTATAATACTTCAAACAATTAAAAAAATAAAATAAAATTTTAAAAAAAGAAACAGTATTATATACACTAAAATCAGGCAGGACTAAAAGTTTTATGCATTTGGGTAAAAAAAATATTACAGATAAATGCTTGTATATGTACCCTCTGTACCAGAGATTCTCAAACTTCTGAGGGCACAAGAATCACAAGAGAAATTGTTTGAAATGCATGGTTTTGAACCCACTCTCAGGGCTTCTGATTCATTAGGTTTGGTATGGGGCAATAATCTCTATATTTACAAGGATTCAAAGTGATCCTAATGCACTTGTCTATGAATTCAATTTAGAAACATAAACTATCCCATAGATTCTGTCACTGCTAAAGGCTATAAAATTCTCAGTATCTTCCACTGTAGCTCTCTTTCTTCAAAGTGAAAAATTTGAACTTTAAGTTTCTTCTGAGAATGGAGGAGTGGTATAGTGAGCTAGAAAAGGCAACCAAAGAACTTATATGCATACATGTATATCCCATGGGCACAGACAACAGGGTGGTGAAGGTCTGGGGAGGGGGCTGGCCAGAAGGGGTCAATGAGGGGGGACAGGGAGCATCTGTAATACTTTCAACAATAAAGACTTTTAAAAAAAGAAAAGGCAACAATCCCAACTGTATAAGCCAAATAGCCAGCACGTTCACAACTTTTCTTGAACCTATTAGAATGCAAAGCTTGCAGGGGATCAAATTGGCCCAAAGTCAAAAGAGAGGCCGACACCTACTGGAAGAGACAGAGCACTGACTGGGACAAGGTGTATCCTCAGGCCACTAAGAGTGCAATTAAAGTGATTGGCAAAAAAGTGGAAGTCTTTGAGTGAAAGCTTCTGCAGCTTCAAGTATAGGAAGAGTGCATAAGATATTACTTTAAGTTAAAGCCTATGTACAGTGAGAGTAACCATAGCAATAAACCTCAAACCCAGCCCAACACTTAATTAGAATTAACTCAAACCATTGGACTGGAGGCTCAGCAAGAAGAAAAGCTTGCACATTTCCAGGAATAAAATTTATTTACCTCAGTTTTTACTGTCTTACACAAGGTGTTTGACCTTCAAAAAAATACAAAGCATAAGAAATGTCAAGAAAATACAACACACTGCAATGAGACAATAAAAAAAATTACAATTAGACCTAGGTAACTGATAGGGAGTCTAAAATAACTATGATTTATATATTAAAGACTCTAATAGAAAATACAGAAAACATGTAACCAGTTGGGTAATTTTAGCAGAGGGATGGAAACTATAAAGATTAAAATACTAGAAATGAAAAGCACCCTAGCAGAGATAAAGAATGTTTTCAATGGACTCATCTACAGATTTGACAATGGCTAAGGAATAAATCAGTGAAATTGAAGGTAGATCTATAGAAAAGAAAAGAGAAAAAGAGTGAGAAAAACAAAACCAAGCATCCACAAGCTGAGGGATTCTATCCCAAAAAATCTAACATGCAAGTAATTGGAATCTCAGAAGAGAAGGGGGAAATGAAGCAGAAGAAATATTTGAAAAAATAATGACCAATAATTTTCCAATATTAATGAAAGACACCACACTGCATGTCCAAGAAGCTCAGAAAACACCAAAGAAAAAGTGCCAAAAAAGAAAAAGAAAAAAACACCTAAGTGTATCATATTCAAACTGCTAGAAACAAAATGACAGATTGTCTTTGGAGATTGCCAAAAGGCAGAATTTGGGTAAGATCTCCTTTTGAGTATCTTTGGCCCCTGCCAAAAATATTCTCTTCTATTCCTCAAAACCTGTAAATATGTTACCTTATAAAGCAAACGTGACTTGTGGATATGATTAAGTTAGGAATTTTGAGATTGGGAGATGATTTTAGATTATTTGTGTGGACTCTGAAGGCAATTGTGAGATCTTTACAAGTGAAAGGAGGAGGCAGGGGGTCAGAGTCAGATAAAAACTTTAAGATGCTACACTGCTGGCTTTGAAGATGGGGGAAAGGGCCATGAGCTAAGGAATGCTGGCCATCTCTTGAAGCTGGAAAAATAAATGGGAACGATTCTCCCCTAGAGCTGCCAGAAGCCCTGTTGGCACTTTGATTTTAGTCCTATGTAAACCCTGTATTCTATACTATACAAACATTATTGGCTTGGAAAAATCATCTCAGAATTAATTAAAATAATCTCACATCCTAATATAACCCTTGTCCATATTTTAATCTCTCTTTTCAAACTCCATTTAAGACTCATCTCCTTCAGGAGGCCTTCTTCAGTCTTCTCTAATATTTTATTGTGTAGTTGCTGTGGTAGGCAGAATAATACCCTGCCTACCTGAATCCCCAGAACCTGTTAATATTTTAGGTTACATGGCAAAAGGGAATTAAGGTTGCCTGTGGAAGCAATATTACTGGTTAGCTGATCATAAAATAGGGAGATTATCCTGAATTCTTTGAGTGGGTCCAAGGTCATCCAAGGGTCATTAAAGTTGAAGAGAAGTTAAACAGGGGAAGATGTGATTATGGAAGGAAGGTACAAGAGATACAACATTTGTGGATATAAGATGAAGGAAAGGGGCCATGAACCAGGGAATGCTGGCAGCTTTAGAAGTTGGGAAAGGTAAGAAAATATATTGTCCCTATAGCCTTCAGAAAGGGAAGGAACCTTACCACAAGCTTGACCTTATCCTACAAAACTGTAAGATAATAAATTTGTGTTGTCTTAAGCTACTAAGTTTGTGATGATTTGTTACAACAACAATTGGAAAGGAATGCACTTTCAGTAAGTTTCTCTTTTACAAGACATAATTTTTAAATTGGAATAAGTTATCAGTCTTTAAAGTAATGAATGCAACTAATGATTAAGCATTTTTTTCCAGTATGCCTAAAAACTTAGTCCTTATCCTCAACCTAAAGTTAAGGCCTGTTTCATATATATCCTATTTGATATAGGTATAATTTTAGTAAATGATTCAAAATAATTGTCAGTATTATATTCATTAGCTTATAGTTTTCACTATTACAATACACTTGTTTATGGATGTATCACCAGAAGATAGGAAATACTCTTTGTTTCTCCACCTATTTAGTCATCATCCAGTCTGGCAAACATTTATTTTTTTAACCCCATGTTTTTAAGTGGATTGAAATTAAGATAAAGGTTAACATTAAGTCATATTTAAAAATATTTATGCAACAAAAGTATCAATGATCAGGGGCTGACATTTTAGTTTTGCTGAATTTCTAGCCAAAGGCAGCACTATTATTGGCTATTTTCCTTCCTGGCAATAGAATTGCTGGCTTTTTCCTTTAAAGTTGAAAAAAAAATGCCTTGTCAGTGTGATATCACAAATAATGTAATTAGAACACATTGAGAGGCTATATATTTGGTTGTAACAATTTTTCAGGCAGAAACAAGTTATACAATGCTTAACTTATTACATATATAAACTCCTAGGCCTGCTAAGTCTAGAGAAGTTAAGTGAATAAAAGTCTAGAGTGTTCTGGGGAACATTGGAGCCATTTTAACTCTCAGTACCAAGAACAAAAATGAAAAATAGCTAATAAGAAATATAGGCCTTCCTATCTTTAATGCAATTATAACCTCATGATAGTCATAATAGAGCTACTAGCCTCCACATTGCATTTACAACCAATAAATGGATGTTGCCATTCTTTTTCTCACTTGTAACAAGTGGAATCTACAAACTTTATCCAAATAGTTTAGTAAATTCTTTCATTTTTCAAAAGGACAAGTCATTTTTTCTTTATCCAATAATGCAGTTTATTTTAGTAATTTGTGGAAACACTATGCCTAGCAAATAATAACAGTTTATTTTTTAGAACAATATGTTTTCATATTAGCAAAGGAGTAGTAATGAGTGAGGCACAGAGAATCACAAAGTTTGCAATGAGAATATATTTATTTATTAAATGTGATTTTATCATAAATTTATAATGACTCTCAAAATCTGTTACCATTTTCTCTTAATTCAAGAAGTTATTAACCACCCAGGAATGTTTGGAAATATGCAGTGTATTATTCCACATTCATTGGGGATTATTTTTGGCATTTAATGCCTTGGGACCTGAAATGCTAAATGTTCTGCAATGCATAATTTAATTTTATACAATGAAGAATTGTGCCCACACCATGACAGTATGTCCTCTTGTAAAATACTTTGCCATCACCCCTTTGTCCACAGCTCCAAAACTCTATTCAGATACTCTTTTCAAAGATAACAGAATTTATTATGCAAAGTTCTCTCCAGGACTGTGGGTGCATATGGGAGGGGGAGCAGAATAAAAGTACAACGAAGGTTGAAAACCTAATTAAGGAATCATAAGACAAATAATATCTCTAAAAAGGAACTAAGGAGAAAAATCCCCAAAAGACAGGCTTCTCAGAGGAACATAAATAGAGGCAAAAATGTCGGTAGTTACAAAAGTTTTAAAATCTGTCATACCCCTTGAGGTACAATGGGTGATATAAGTAGGCTAGAGAGACCACTATTGGCTGCCCACACTAGCTAAAATGATGCTGAAAGGTTGCGTAGCCTTCAATCTAGACTCTATGTATCAAATTATTATTTGATATTGGTTGAATATTTTCAATAATAAACTGTATCATCTTTTTAATCCATATTAAAGTCTAATGGGGAGGTTATATTTAGATGTGCACATTACTCTAAGCATGGCTTTTCTCCAAATATTAGCAGCTGCCTTAAAATTTTCTATCTAGAATAGAAACAAACAATCTGGAAATAATGCATTTCAAATACTTTCCTAAATGGAATTTCTCTTACACACACACACACACACACACTTGCAGAGAGAGAAATAGCATCTTCATTTTTCAAAACCTAAGCCAAAGTAAAGAAACCTTAAGACATAACCAGGTCTCTGGCCAGCAATTTTTTAGAGACCCAAATCCTCCTTGTTTCTGCTAGAGGACAGCACATTGGAAACCAAGTTCACTAAAGCTGCTCTTTCAGGAACATGATAGATTCCTACTTCTACTGCATAATTTTGCATAAGTAAAAAAAAATTAAAAACATTTGTGTAATGTTATTATATAAGTTTCAATTTATACTAACAAAAGTAGCTCTTTTGTTGATGAATTTGTTAGTGGAATAAAACATGCTTCAAGAAATATAGAACATTGAATTATTTTTAAGTAATAAAGTCTAAATTTGGAAGAAAATAACTTCACTAGGTGATTTTCTTCTTTTTTCATGTTTTTAGCCTAAAAGTAGTATTCATTCTGTGCAAAATTGGGTGGTTGAAATTCAGATAGAACACTTGTAGTCTTACAAGCTTAAATAACTAGAATACAAAATTTGGGACTACCGTGAACTATCATAAGTAAGGAGGGTACCATAAAGGAGACATTCAGAGTGGGACTGCCAAATTCTGTGCATGAGGTCTATGTATGAAGAAAATACACAATAAGACCAACATTGAGCTAACATGTCATAATCAACACAAAAGAATTATAAAGCTGCTATTATAGATATATTCCAGGTCATAAAAAAATAGGCCTATAATAAAAGATTGGAAGTATCAGCAGGAAAAATAACTAAATGAAATTTCTAGGACTTAAAAATTCAAATTCAAATTTGAAGACAATCTCTGATGGAATCAACAACAGATTGATTAGTGGTGATGGAAGAAAGTGTCAGACAATTTGAAAACAGCAATTTAAATTGTTCAACACAACACAAAAAACTAAGAGGAAAATAAAATTTATAAACCCTAATGATTAAAGTGATTGGCAAAAAAGTGGAAGACACTCCTAATGAGTATCTTGGGATAGTGTGGGACAATATCAAATGGTTAAATATATACATAACTAGAAGCCCGATGCATGAAGATTTGTGCCAGAATGGGCCTTCCTTTCCCTGGCTGCTGGCACCACTTTCGCTCTGGCCGGAACTGCCTTTCCACCTTCCTACGCTGCCCAGAGGTTCGGAGGGCCAGGGGTGGTGCAGAACACCTGCGTCATCGCCATGGTGATGACGCAAGCATCCCACCCTGCCCCCGGCCACTCAGCACCTGCTTATGCAAATTAACCTGCCATCTTTGTTGGGTTAATTTGTGTACTCACTCCTGATTGGCTGGTGGGCGTCGCGAAGTTACAGTCAATTAGCATGTTACTCTTTTATTAGGTAGATTGGAGATTTAGAAGGAGAGAAGAGAGAAATTTGAGGATAAAATATTTGAAAATACGAATTTCCCAAATTTAGTGAAAGACAGATTTAAGAATCTCAGTAAACTCCAAGCAGAAAATATGTTAAGAAAATCACACCTGAGCCCCGCAGACATGGCTCAGTGATTGATCATCGACCTATGAACCAGGAGGTTACAGTTGGATTCCCAGTGAGGTCACATGTCAGGGTTGCAGGCTCAATCCCCAGTGGGGTGGGGGAGGGATGCAGGAGGCAGTTGATCAATGATTCTCATAATTTATGTTTCTATCCCTCTCTCCCTCTCTGTTCCTCTATCTGAAATCAATAAAAACATATTTAGAAAAAAATGATATTCAAAACATCAGGCAGAATGAAGAGCACCCAAAATGGAAAATACTTAGGTAAATATGAAAGAATTATGTCCTTAAAATACATATGATTACTTAAAGCATAACTTCATACAACATTTTATTGTGAGTTTTTTTTTAAATATATTTTATTGATTTTTTACAGAGAGGAAGGAGAGGGATAGAGAGTTAGAAACATCGATGAGAGAGAAGCATCAATCAGCTGCCTCCTGCACACCCCCTACTGGGGACATTCCCGCAACCAAGGTACATGCCCTTGACCGGAATCGAACCTGGGACCTTTCAGTCCGCAGGCCGACGCTCTACCACTGAGCCAAACCGGTTTCGGCTATTGTGAGTTTTGTAACTTATTTAGGTGTAAGTCACAAAGCAGGGCTTGTCAAACTATAGCCAATGGGCTAAACCCATCTTTAGACATATTTTGGTATAGCCTATGAGGTAAGAATGGTTTCTACATTTACATTTTTCAGTGTTAAATAATAGAATATTTCATGACACATGACAATTGCATCAAATTCATATTTCAGTGTCCACATGTAAAATTTTGTTGGAACAGAGTAATACTCATTTGTTTACATATTGTCTGTGGCTTTTAATTAATACCTCACATTATATGCAAAAATTAATGAAAAATGGATTATAGAGCCTAAAATGCCAAAACAGCCAGAATTAAACATTAGAATGTCTTTGTAACTTTGTGGTTCACAAAGATTAGTTAAATAAAGCACAGAAGTAATCATAATAGAAAATGGGCTCTATCAAAATTTTAAAACTTCCATGTTTCAGTAGGTAATATTAAAAAAATTAAAAAGGCAAGCTAGAGACTAGAAAAAAGCAAATCATAAACTAAGACATTTGCATGACATATATCTGGCACAAAAGGTATATACAGAATATATAAAAGAGCTCTTATAACCCAGTGAGATGTATTAGTTTCCTATTATTGCTATAGTAAATATCTACTAATTTAGTGGCATAAAACAATATATATTTAATAGAGGCCCAGTGCATGAAATTCATGCACAGGGGAGCGGGGGGGGGCCCTCAGCCAAGCTTGCTCCCTTTCACAGTCTGGGACCCCTCAGGGGATTTCAGACTACATTTTTAAAAAATCATGCCGTACTTAATGTTCTTACTAACTCCTCCTTTTAAACTCCCCTCACTCTCACATTCTGTTTCTTCTTTTTATTTAACTATTTTCCTGGCCTCACCCCATTTTAGCATCCTTCTCTTTTCTGCTTTCTTTCCCTCCCTTTCTTTGAACCTCCCGTGGCCCCTCTCCCTCCCTCCCTCCCCCCTCCCTTCTCTCCCTTCATTCCCCATGTCCTTCTCCTTCTTACTCCTCCCACCTTTCCCCTCCATTTGCCTTTCCCTTGTTAGCCTGAACCCTGCCTCCCTCCCTCCTTCCCTATTATTACCCCTCCACCCCCTCCACCTGCCATGTTCAGTGGTTTCTCTTTTAAACCTTCCTCTTTCCTCTCTGGGACCTACTTCCAGGCCTGGCAGAAGGCACTTGATATTAAAGCTTCCATTCAGGGGGCAGTAACCCCCAGACCAGGGCCCAGCACTGGCCGGAACTTCACCGCCCCCTCTTCCCCAGCATCTCTGCCACCATCCTCCTCCCATTCCATGCCTGCAAAACCCCAACTTCTAGTCAACAAAGTACAGTTAAAGTGCCAGTGTCTTTGGAGTACAGCCCTCGGGGACATAATAGGTACCCTCCTTAATGTCCAACTCCTCCCCAGCTAAGCTGCACCTCCCCTCCCAGTGCAGAGCACCTGGCCCAGTGAGGATTGTGGAGGCCCACAGGGCCCAGGCTCTGCTGCCGCAAAGCAGGAGCAGGAGCACCTCCACCTGGAAGGCTTCAAAACCTCCACCCCTCCATCTCAGGGCCCAGGGTGCCTCCCTGTTAACAGCCCATGCCAGGGACAACCGCTCTCCTCCCGCATCTGGGTGGGGCTCCATGATCCAAGCCACCTGTGCCCCATCCCTTGCCGGCACACCTGCTCTGCCCCCATCCTCCGCGGTTGCCACCCCCTCCTGCATGCAGCCCCGTGTTTCCTTCCCTATTCCATTCCTGCATCTTTTTCTTGTTCCCTTTCTGTATTTCTGTTTCTACTCTCAACCTGTCTGCATGAAGGCCTGCCTTCCTCTCCCTCTCCTTTCATATCCCCTCCTATTGTATCCTATCCTACCTACCTCAGGCCCTGCAGGTGCCTGGGGGGGGGGGGGAACGCAGCCTGCTGATTGGTCGTTACATGATGGTATCCTGACTAATTTGCATATTATCCTATTATTAGATAGATTATTTTACAGTACTGGAGGTCAGAAGTTATAAAATCATTTCAGCAGGGCTACATTCCTTCTGGAGGCTCTAGGGAAGAATCTGTTTCTGTGCCTTATCTAGCTTGTTGAGGCCACATGAATTCCTTCTCTCATGGCAACTTTCTCTACCATTAAGCCAACAGCAGCATAGCATCTTCAACTCTCACTTCCTGTCTCTCTCTGCTTCCCTGTGGCCACATATCCTTCCCTGACTCTGATCCTCCTGCCTTCCCATTATAAGTACCCTTATGATTAGATTTGTCTCACGGGAATAATCTAGAACAATCTTTCCATCTCATGGTCTTTAATTTGAAAACATATGCAAAGTCCCTTTTACTGAGAGTCCCTTTTATTGTATACACATGTTTTGGAAATTAGGATGTAGACATCTTGGGAGGCATGCATTATTCTGTCTCCCGTAAATGACAACCAGCCCAATATTTTAAAGGGCAATTATTTGAACAGACACCTTACAAATAAAAATGTAGACATGAATGGCCAATAAGCACATGAAAAGATGGTAAATCTTTATTCACTAGGAAAATTCAAAACAAAACCACAATGAATTACCATCATTCACACAGTAGAGTGAAAAACGTTTAGAGTATGAAATTAAACACAAAGTTGTGGTGAGGATGCATTTCAAATGGAATCCTCACACATTGCTGATGGAATGCAAATTTGTTGAGCCATTTTGGAAAACAGTTTTATAAATTCTTACTATATGATTCAGTAACTCTATACACACACAAAAAAAAGATTTTATATTAATTTTTATAGCTGCTGCTTTATAATAGCCCACACTGGAAGTGGTCAATTGAGGTGTATTCATACACTCTGATACTCTTTAGCAATAAAATAAACAAACCACCAATAAGTGTAATATTGAATAGTTAGTAGTCTCAAAAACGTTATACTGAATAAAAATATTAGATACAAAAGACCATGTTTTGAATATGAAGTTTTAGAAGGAGCAAAATTATTCTATAGTGATGCAAATCATATGATATGTTACCTGTATAGAGGTGGGGACAATTGATTGCAAAGGGCTATGGTTGCTTTAGTGTTTACACAAGTGTATATATTTATCAAAATACTAGGGACCTGGTGCATGAAATTCATGCAGGAGGAGGGAGGGGTCCCCTCAGCCCAGCCTGCACCCTCTCCAATTGGTGGTCAGACATCCTTCTTGCAATCTGGAACTGCTGGCTTCTAACCACTCACCTGCCTGCCTGCCTGGTCACCCCTAACTGCCTCTGCCTGCCAGCCTGATGTCCACCCTAACTGCCCTCCCCTGCCTGCTTGATCACCCCTAACTGCCCTCCCCTGCTGGCCTGATCTCACCCTCAACTGCCTTCCCCTGCCAGCCTGGTTGCCCCCAGCTGCCCTCCCCTGCTGGCTTGATTGCCCCTACCCCACTGCCTTCCTGATCTCACCCCCAAATGCCCTCCACTGCTGGCCTGATCGCCCTAAGGGCCTCTGCCTTGGCCCTCACCACCATGGCTTTGTCTGGAAGGAAGTAGGGCATCCGGAAGATGGCCGGAAGACTCAGTCTAATTAGCATATTACCCTTTTAGTAGTATAGACAGATTATAGAGGATAGGATTGCTTAAATGGGGGAAGGGGAGCCTTTTTCAGCAGGAGAAGATGCTCTTGGCAGACAAAAATACATAATCCCTATATCTGGACTGATAGCCAGCCATAAGCACTATACTACCAAACCAGTCATGAAAAAATAGAAGCGCTCTCTTACACCTTACACCAAACAGCTGTTGCCCTTAAAACAAATCCTCAGCCCCCACCTTAGGTTCTGCCTTTGCAATTCACCCAGATTAGGTTCAGATTGGTTGGTTTCTATGCCAGTTAACTTCAAAAGCTCTGCCTCCTAGGCAGCCATTGGCAACTTGCACTTCACCCAGATTTGGTTCTGATTGGTCAATTTCTATGCCAGTCAGTGTCAAAAGCTTCGCCTCCTAGGCAGCCATTGGCTCCTGACACTTCACCCAGATTTAGTTCTGATTGGTCAGTTTCTATGCCAGTCAGTGTCTCTGGGCCTATCTCTGTGCCTGATCAAAGAGGTGGGGCTGATCAGCAGCCCCCAAGGAGGCCCAGAGATAAACAGAGGCAAGGCTGCTGGCAAGCCAGGAGAGAAAGAGAGAGGCAACAGGTGATCAACAGCTGCTATGGAGGCTGGGGATCAGACCCTGCCTCTCTCTCTGAAGGCCTCTCTCTGGGCCTGATTCGCAGCCCCCTCAGCAGTCAGTGCTGGATTGCTACGCCAGCACCAGCTTCTGACTTCTAGTGTTTGGTGGAGCCTTGGCCATTATGGACCCTTGGCTCTTTATATATAAAGACTAGAGGCCCAGTGCATGAAATTCGTGCATTGGGGGGTGTCCCTCAGCCCAGTATGCACCCTCTCCAATCTGGAACCCCTCGAGGGATGTCCGACTGCCCGTTTAGGCCTGATCCTGGTGGGATCAGGCCTAAACGGGCAGTCAGACATCCCTCTCACAATCCAGGACTGCTGGCTCCCAACTGCTTGCCTGCCTGCCTTCCTGATTGCACCTAACCACTTCTGCCTGCCAGCCTGATCACCCCCTAAACACTCCCCTGTCAGCCTGATTGATGCCTAACTGCTCCCCTGCCAGCCTAATCTCCCACAACTGTCCTCCCTTGCAGACCTGGTCCCTCCCAACTGCCCTCCCCTGTAGGTCTGGGTCCCCCCAACTGCCCTTCCCTGCAAGCCTGGTCACCCCCAACTTCCCACCTCTGCCAGCCTGGTACCTCCCAACTGCCTTCCCCTGCTGGCCTGATCACCCACAACTGCCCTCCCCTGCTGGCCATCTTGTGGTGGCCATCTTGTGTCCACATGGGGGCAGGATCTTTGACCACATGGGGGCAGCCATCTTGTGTGTTGGAGTGATGGTCAATCTGCATATTACTCTTTTATTAGATAGGATAGAGGCCTGGTGCATGGGTGGGGGCCAGCTGGTTTGCCCTGAAGGGTGTCCCAGATCAGGGTGGGGGTTCCCTTGGGGTGTGGGGTGGCCTGGGCAAGGGGCCTGTGGTGGTTTGCAGGCCGGTCATGCCCCCCGGCGACCCAAGCAGAGGCCCTGGGATCTGGGATTTATTTATCTTCTACAATTGAAACATTGTAGCCTGGAGTGGAGCCAAGCCTTCTGCTTGTTCCGTGGCAGCAGCCATTTCTGTTGGGATTTATTTATCTTCTATCATTAAAATTTTGTAGCATTGAGTGGAGGCCTAGGCCAGCAAGGGCAGGGGAAAAGCTTGGCTTCCTCCATTGCTGGGGAAACCCAAGCCTCCCTCCTGCTCTCTGTGGCGGTAGCCATCTTGGTTGGGTTTATTTGCATATTTGCTCCTGATTGGCTGGTGGGCATGGCTTGTGGATGTGGCTTGTGGGTGTAGCAGAGGTACAGTCAATTTGCATATTACTCTTATTAGATAGGATATTGACTGACAATTAAAATAGACAAATTATTTTGTATTCTACTTATACTTCAATAAAGTTGAAAACATAATGGAGAAGCAACAAAGAACAAGAAATTAATAAAACTGAAAGTAAAGAATAATTTATTAATTTGGGTTTAACTACAATTTACTCAATTTGTATGCAATATTGAGTATTTCATAATAAGAATGATATTATGATTCTTGTGTCATGTACATACCATGTGTCAGACATGTTCTAGTATTGAATATAGAGGGGGAGTATTGCCCTAACTCTCATGTGTCTGTGGAAAATAATAGATTATAAGCATCTAAATATGACCATTTTAGAGAGCAATAAGCACTATGAAGAAAAAGAAATAAGGTTATAAAATTAGGAAGTACAACATCTTATGGTTAACTCTACTGGTTCTGGAGCCTTACTGCTTATGTTCAAATCTTGAACTAAATTCCAACTCTGCTACTTAGGCAGACCACTGAAATGTTCTCTGCCTCAGTTTCTACATCTGTAAAATTAGAATAATAATAATAGCTTATAAGATGGTTATAAATATTAAATAAACAATATTTAATGGTTTACCATAGTATCTAGAATATAGTGCATGAATTTAAAAGTAGCTATTATTATTATTATTATTATTATTATTATTATTATTACATTGTTACTCCTGTGGTGTGATTATGTAAACTGGAGCTATACATGTCTGAGATAAACAAAAATGAATGAAGGAGAGAACCAAGATGGTGGCATAGGTAAACACCTGTACTTGCTGCCTCTCACAACCACATCAAAATTACAACTAAAAGGCAGAACAATTACGACCCAGAACTGTGGGAAAGCTGGCTGAGTGGAAGTTCCACAATGAGAGAGGTGAAGAAAGCGCAGTGAGACTGGTAAGAGGTGTGGAGGCGCAGAAAGTGCTGGCAACTGGATGTGCTGCTCTTTTAATCAGGAGGGAGATACAATCTCCCACTTGCTCTGAACTCCAGTTCTGGGTGAGACTCTGGGGGACCCAGACACATATGGGGAGAAACTGGACTTCTGGCATCAGGACAGGAATGCAAAGGCGGCTTTCTCTCAGAGGTGCTCACAGCGATAGTTGTTCCTGCAAGGGGGCGCTGGACACAGAGACCCAGGGACCTCTCTGGTGCAGGGCTGACTGGCAGACATTGCTATTTGCTCCTCCCTGGTGATTCCCAGATATCCCGCCCCACCCAATTTACAAACCAACCCAAGCTGTGCGCATAGGCTTTTGCATATGAATGGCCTGTCCTTTCACCTAAAACAAACTGCAGCTGGGTCAGAGATCCCCAGAGATTCCAAAAGAAGGCCTACTGCCTGGCAGCAGCAGCAGCCTTGCTTCATAGCTGGGCCTCATCTGGGCACTTCCAAACCCCATACAAAGAGGAGGAATCTGCAGACGTCTCTATAGCTCCTGCTGGGCAGCCCCAGACAGTAGCTGACCTTGCACCTCCTTGGAGATCCAAGAGCCAGTGTACCCAGTGGTCAGAGTGAGACCATACCGGATTACAGCTCTGCACATCCATAAGAGACACACTCAGGGGTCAGACTCAGTGAGCACCAAAGCCCCACTGAAGCAAGTCCTGCCCCATAAGGGTGTCTCCTGCACAGTAGATCTTCCAGTATAGACACAGCTGGTCATCACAGCCAGTTGGCCTGGAGGTCAATTCCTCCCAGTGATACCAACAGCAATCAAGGGTTAACTACAATAAGACTGTGCAGACAGCCCACAAAGGGGTGCATCAAGAGCATCCACCTCAGGTGACTGGGAGACTGAGCCACTGGGCCCTATAGGGCACCTACCACATAAGGCCACTCTATCAACTCAAGGAGACTTAACAGCTACCCAGTACATAGAAAGAAACGCAGGGAAGCAGCAAAATGCAGAGACAAAGAAACAAGTCACAAATGAAAGAAATGGATGAAAGCAAAATACTGGATATAGAGTTCAACACCATGGTTATTAGGTTACTCAAGAATCTTCTAGAAACCTCTGAAAAATTTAGTGAGACCCTCAAGGATATGAAAAAGGCCCAATCAGAAATTAAGCATACACTGACTGAAATAAAGAATAATATACAGAGATTCAACAGCAGACTAGAGAATCCCAAGAATCAAGTCAAAGATTTCAAATACAAAGAAGCAAAAAACACCTAACCAGAAAAGCAAAAAGAAAAAAAATCCAAAAATATGAAGATAGTGTAAGGAGCCTCTGGGACAACTTCAAACGTACCAACATCCGAATTATGGGGGTTCCAGAAGAAGAGAGAGAATAAGATATTGAAAACATATTTGAAGAAATAATGACAGAAAATTTCCTCTACCTGGTGAAAGAAATAGACTTAGAAGTCCAGGAAGTGCAGAGAACCCCAAACAAGAGGAATCCAAAGAGGACCACTCCAAAACACATCATAATTAAAATATCAAGGGCAAAAGACAAAGAGAGAATATTAAAAGCAGCAAGAGAGCGCCGAAACTGGTTTGGCTCAGTGGATAGAGCGTCGGCCTGTGGACTGAAAGGACCCGGGTTCGATTCCGGTCAAGGGCATGTACCTTGGTTGTGGGCACATCCTCAGTGGGAGTTGTGCAGGAGGCAGCTGATCGATGTTTCTCTCTCATCGATGTTTCTAGCTCTCTATCCCTCTCCCTTCCTCTCTGTGAAATATCAATAAAATATATTTTTTTTTAAAAAAAAGCAGCAAGAGAAAAACTGTTAGTTACCTACAAGGGAGTACCCATCCAACTGTCAGCTGATTTCTCCACAGAAACTATGCAGGCCAGAAGGGAGTAGCAAGAAATATTCAAAGTGATGAATAGCAAGAACCTACAACCAAGATTACTCTACCCAGCAAAGCTATCATTTTGAACTGAAGGTCAGATAAGCTTCACAGACAAGAAAAAGCTAAAGGAGTTCATCACCAACAAATCAGTTTTATATGAAATTCTGAAGGGTATCCTCTAAGAAGAGGAAGAAGAAAAAAAAGGTAAAGATAAAAAATTATGAACAACAAAGTGGAAACAAATACATATCTATCAACAAGTGAACCTAAAAATCAAATGAATAAAAAACCTGATGAACAGAACAGACTGATGAATGTAATAGAATCAGGGACATGGAAAGAGAGCAGATGGACAATTCTCAGGGGGAAGAGGTTGAGGGGGGATGCAGGAAGAGATTGGACAAAGAACTTACACCTATGGATGAGGTCAGTGGGGGTGGGGAGGCCTAGAGTGGGGTGGGAACTGGGTGGAGAGGAGCTATGTGGGGGAAAAAGAGGAACATCTGTAATAATCTGAACAATAAAGATTTTTTAAAAAAGAAATAAGTTCATAAAAGGGTAAAGTGAAGAAATGAAAAGGCAGGAAAGATGGCAACTGTACGCCAGTTTGGAAAAAAAAAATGAATGAAGGAGAGGAGTTACATTTCTATAAAAGAGGACAGTGGCCTGCTTTATTTGGCTACAATCTTTTCCCTATTTCTTCCACTGAATCACTTCCTTTGTTTATGCTCATTTTTAAGCTTTCCTTTTCAGCATTCTTTTTATGACTTATTCTCACTGTGAATTTGAGTTGTAATATTCTATATTTGGTAGTGCTAGTATAAAATAAATTGAATTGTTTTTTTTCCATTTAAGTCTAAATTTAGATAAACAGTTTTTTTCTTGATGTTCCAAATATATGTTAAGCATAAAAGCTACATTAGTCTTACATTCATAATTAGTACTTGATTTTTAAAGTAAGTATGACATGGTAAGAAGATATGCTTCTATTTGAATCTTTTAAAAAAATCACTCCTCTATTTAGTTTTAAGAAAATTAGTCTACATTCAAATATAATAAGCTGAGTATGATTTTAAAGGAACAAAAGAGCATACCCCTTATGATAACCATTTGATTTTATAGTTTACCAAATCAAAGGTTTCAAACCAGTCTCTTGTGAATGCATATAAACAAAATTTTATATTTCAGTAGGTAATTTTTCACTGATTTGCCTGGAATAAAACTAAATGAACAGCTGAAAAGATTATGGAAAATTCATTTAAGCTATAAAACCTAACAAGTTTACATTCATTTAGAAGAATGACCTTAAGAAATTATTGGAATTGTTGAAAACTTATTGCTTTGTTTAATTTGATAATATATTTTATGTTGCTTTTTGCTGCTTTACCATTTTTAAGTAGTGAGATAACAACAGAGAAGAAATTTGCTAAATCATCATTATAAACAGTAAAAGTTTCTGTTTTTATAATCTATTTCAGTGTGTTCTATGTTTTCTTAATAGTCTTTCCAAATAATCATACATTTTGTTAGTGAGTGTAAAATAATGGAGTTTCATTTGCAAACTATTTAAATCGAGGCCTCATTAAGCATATGAACTTTAATTTTTCTCTGCATGAAGAGGAAGACATTACATTCCAAAGTAACTTGTCCCCTCCTAATCCAACTAATACTTTCACCTGAAAATTGAATTAGCATTGCCTGAAGATACAACCCTAGACATATAGGAAAATGCCAATCTTTAAAATAACCAGTTGCTATAGCAAAAATAACTTTTGTAAATTAAAATCAATACCTTGAACTGCAGCAAGGAATGAATAACTTGTCAATGTAAAAAAATCACAAACAAAAGTAAAGTTAGTACCTCTAAAAATCTTTGAACCAACGTTGAGTTGGTTTTGCAATTTAGCCATATATAAACCAGTTTACATTAAACTGTTCCGAATTATAATTTCAGATCTTTAGTCTAAATATTATGGTATTTTCGTATTATTGTTCTCTGTAAGTCATGGCAAGAATATCTATTATTACTCACTAGTTCCATCCTAGAGCTTGACATAGTGTATTGGTAACATAACGGGTGCTTAATCAATTTTTATTGATTATTTTCTATCTGGTAATATTTCATTTATTTGGTTTTTTATTTGGCAAGGCATGATTCACTCTGCTGTGGCTAACATAATGTAAAAGGACATTATTCAAGCAACTACTAGAACCAGAAAAGTTAGTGCTTATTTCTGCATTTACAGAACTGTGCTTTTATGTCCCAATCAATTTAATTTTAAAATTATGGCAGATTTGTCTAAAGCTCAGCAGAAGCTGTATTTGATAACCACTGTGGACAGAACAGAAAGCACCATTGGATTCTGTTACATAAGTGTATAATTATTAAAACTAAATTCACAGCTCAAAAAATGTTAGCCATGGTTATTGATATGTGTGTATGCAGTGTCCAAAGATAAAAAAAAGAGCTATGATTCACAATAGTTTAAAAAGTTTTGCTTATTAAAAAAGTGTTTTATTTCCTAGGTAAGCTTGTAATTGAAACAATTTAAACACAATTTTCATAGTCACTTGTAATTCCTCCTATAATAGTTTACCTGTTCAATAGCACTTTTAGTACTTTGCAACATGTAAAGTCTTATTCACAGTTGCATTCTCCTTTCTTGACATTATCTCTTAATTCTATTAATGAATAATCAAAACATAAAACCCTTTCTTTGTGATTTTATTGTTCTAAATTAAATTAAAAGTAGTGCTGGGGGTCTTGTACAGCATCTAGAAGGGTTCAGGAATCTGGAGAAGGAGCTGCTGTAAATTATTAAAAAGTCTAGAGACAAAACATAATTTTGGAAGGCATTTTGGGGGTCCAGAAGAGCTTGGCTGTAGGAACCAATTTCTTTTGTCTCTCTGGACCCCTTGCTTTTTATTAAAACAAATTGTCCTAAGGCAAAGTAGATATACATCAAAGGCAAGGTTTAGTATACAGAATCCATTGTCAGATTGGGGGAACTGCCTATGGTTGTTCAGGTGTTTGGCCAATAGGAGGCAATAACATGTAGATTAAAATGTCCTCAGCTGTCTGGCAGCAAGCAATCATCTGTGCAAATCTTTAGGTGTGGGGAAATGCCCTTAGCCATTTCCAGCAGGCAATCCTCAAGGTTCCATCAACCTTTTGATGAAACTTCTTACATTTATGACATGCTGGAATTAGCTTCCGACACAGTAGTTTCTGTTTGTTTGTTTGTTTTGTGTGTTTTTCCCAAGAAAAAAGAAAAATGCTAATGTGAAGCACCAAAAAGTGTAACTGAGTGTTAAGTAATTAAAGTTAAAGCTCACAGTTTGGATCAATAAGCTATAAATAGTTGTATTTTTGCAGAAATCAATTAGTACATCTTTAGTGGGTTAATCATTTTATATTTTATTTTCATATCAATAACACCAATGTAACATTTTAGCAAAATTTATAGGTATTATACCAACTAATTAAAACTAAATTTAAAAGGTAGCTTGATAAATATCCTATTTATGAAATGTAAATTCAAAGAGAAAAGATGCAGATAAAAATGGGTCTTGATACTTGCTTTTTAAAATTTTGTTCTCTTACTTAAACATGCCATGTAACTGCATTTACAAGTAAATAATCCAGAAAAGAAGTAGATGTCATCTATTTCTTTATATGTAATACAAAATAAAATATACATACAAGTTCTGGTTATCAGCTATGAATAAATGATTAAACATTATACCTTGAGCTCTTTTATCTCAATTAAAAGATATTCATTTAACAGACATTTATCACTCTGGAATGCTTGAGACACAAAGCTGACTAAGGTTTGTGCCTCAGAAAGCCTACAATATAGTGGGAACTAAATACATGCTATGTGGTAAGTACTATAAGAAAGACATGACAAATTGCTGTGGGAGAACTAAAAATGGAAGAAGTAACTGCAGACAAATCTGGAAAGGCTACATGGACGACATGATATAAACTCAATCTTGAGACAAGTAGGATTTTTTCTTGGCTAGAAAGAGAAGAAAGGGCATTTAATACAAGTCCAATGGCATAAAAATATAAAAGGGAGGGCATATTCAAAGAAGTTCATTCCAGCAGGAATTTAATTTGCATGACAGGAAAAGTGAGAGACTTTGAGGAAGGAAATCCTATCTAATAAAGAGGGAATATGTTAATTGACCATCATGCCCTCACAAAGATGGTGGTGCACAGAGCCAATAAGGAGGGAATATGCTAATTTACTGCCATACCCTCAAAGATGGCAGTGGCCACAGCCACAAGATGGTGGTACCCAGTCCCCTCAGCCCCCCAGCTGCCCAGGGCCGGCCCAAGGCACAGGCAAGCCTTGGATGACAGCTGCCTAGCCAACGCTTGAGGTGCAGGCAAGCCTCAGATGGCAGCTGCCCAGCTGCCCAGGGCTGCCCGAGGCTCAGGTAACCAGGACCAGCCAAGGCTTGCACTGCCGGCAGTGGCAGCAGCAGGGGTGTGATGGGGGCATCACCTTCCCCTGATCACTGGGTCACCTCCCACCCCTGAGGGCTCCTGCACTCTGAGAGAGGGCAGGTCGGGCTGAGGGACCCCCCCCCCCCCATCCAGTGCATGAGTTTTCATGCACTGGGCCTCTAGTCCTATATAATAAAAGGGCAATATGCAAATTGACCCTACGGGCAGAACAATCAGCAATGACTGAATGACTGGTTGCTATGAAGCGCACTGACCACCAGGAGGAAGATGCTCAATGCAGGAGATGCCCCCCCCCCCCTGGTGGTCAGTGCGCTCCCATAGGGGGAGCTCTGTTCAGCCACAAGCTGGGCTGACAGCTGCTAGTGCAGCATTGGTGGCAGGAGCCTCTCCCATCTCCTCAGCAGCACTAAGGATGTCAGACTGCAGCTTAGGCCTGCTGCCCATGGGGAGTGGGCCTAAGCTGTCAATTTAACATCCCGCTAGGGCTCCAGGGCTGCTAGAGGGATGTCTGACTGCCAGCTTTGGCTTGATCCCCTGGGGAGCGGGCCTAAGCCGGCAGGTGGACATCCCCCAAGAGTCCCGGACTGCAAGAGGGCACAGGCTGGGATGAGGGACTCTCCTGAGTGCATGGGTTTTCATGCACCGGGCCTCTAGTAGTGCTATAGACAAGTTGGCATTGTTCACATTGTAAAGGACTATGTATGCTACACAAAAGAGTTTGGAGTATATACAGTAGGCAGTTGGTAGTCATTGCCATGAGAGTTATTAAGCAGATAAGTTACAGGATCATAATTTTTAGAAAGATAACTTTGTTATCAGTGTAAAGAATTTCTTTTTTTTTTAAATATATTTTATTGATATTTTACAGAGAGGAAGGAAGAAGGATAGAGAGTTAGAAACATCGATGAGAGAGAAACATCGATCAGCTGCCTCCTGCACACCTCCTACCGGGGATGTGCCCACAACCAAGTTACGTGCCCTTGACCGGAATCGAACCTGGGACCTTTCAGTCTGCAGGCGACGCTCTATCCACTGAGCCAAACCGGTTTCGGCAGTGTAAAGAATTTCTTGGTGGTATTATTGAGACAGCAGTAAGGGAACCCTCTATGAATTAGTTGAATAGAGCAAGACACATGGTAGGAGAAAAAATAAGATTGTGACAATGGAAATGGAATATGGGTTGAAGCCTCATGATATACATTATAGATAGACTAAAATGCATCAGAGAACAGATTGGATGTAGGGATTGAAAGAAATAAAGGAGTATAAGACTAAGCCAAAATTTTTAGCTAGGACAACTTAGTAGAAAGCTGTAAAGTTTATAATTGTAAAAGGAAGTTAAAGTAGGTTAAGGAAGGGAAGTATAAATGATAGTCTGTTGGTGATATGCTGATTGGAAGTACTTCAGAGACATTTAAAATAGGGTGTTAAAAATTTGTTAACTAAAATTTTTATTGGTAGTTCATCTCATGGTAAAATTGTGTAACATGTAATGAACCTAAAGCAGTCATATTTTAGTGCAAAAATTAAAATTTAAAAGCTATCAAGACTACATTATATAATTTCCAAAAGCCTCCTAATATTTAAATCAAAAAAGGGGGGAGCGTAGAAGAATATCATGTAAGGAAAACTATCCTGTAAGTAAATTACATCTAGAAAAATGTTACTTTAGAAAATTAACTTTCATTTGTAATGTTAACAGCAAGACACCCATGAAAAACACTCATGGTGTCAAAACAAGCCAAAGGAAAATAATTTGGGCAAAAAATGAAAAAGGATCCCAAGTCAAATTTATAGAAAAGATTCCTTTATTAACTTTTGATCAAGAATATGTTTGTATATTTTCAGAAAACAACTCCAAGACCATGTGGATTCCTGCCACAGAGAGGAATTGACAGGACTGCTCCAGCCATGAAGACAGAAGAGAAACAGTCCAGAGATGGAAGACACTGACAACGCCTCGCCATACTAGCAGTCAGCAGCTGTGCGTCACTGCAGGTTGCCCAGGACTAAACCAGAGAGGGTCAGACCTGCATTACCACCATTTGTCCACAATCCAGAACTGAAATATCATTGCTGACATGTACACATAAGGAACTGTTTGACATTGAAATTGGGACTCAAAGGAACTGTTGGCCCAGAAAGAAACCGCACTACAGACTGATTCATTTGCCTCTCAGCATAACCATTATTGCTTGTCTCATTTTCGGTTCTTATAAGTATATTTCTAGTATCACATGATCTCACTCATCTAGGGGAAATAATGAACAACATAAACTGATGAACAAAAACAGACCCGGAGACACGAAAGCATCGATCAGACTGTCAAACCTCAGAGGGAAGGTATGGGAGGGTGGGGGTAAGGGGGAGAGATCAACCAAAGGACTTGTATGCATGCATATAAGCCTAACCAGTGGTCACGGACAACAGAGGGGTGGGGGCATGTGTGGGGAGGGGTTTGGGATGGGAATGGGGGGATGAGGACACATATGTGATACCTTAATCAGTAAATAAATTAATAAAAAAATAAAAAAGAAATAAATAATAAATAAATAAATAAATAAATAAATAAATAAATAAATAAATAAAATAGGGTGTTAAAAATATAGAACAGGAACTCAGAATGAAATTTGAAAGTGTGGATTTTGCAGTCATAAATTACATAAAACTTATGTGATTATATGCAATACCTATGGACACAGATGGGGGTGGGAACTGGGTGGAGGGGGGATTTGGGGAGACAAAGGGGGGACATCTGTAATACTCTCAACAATAAACATCCAAAAATAAATAAATAAATAAATAAATAAATAAATAAATAAATAAAATGATGACTTTGTAATAACTACTGGAATCCTTAATTTCCTTGTGAATTGTCTTTTTTGGCAAGTTAATATGTCAAATGTTTTAGGTAAATCTGTTTTCTGAGTTTATAAAATGGAATTATAGAACATACTGATACATGTATCAATGGCAATTTCCTGCATTTTTTAATGTTTGTTGAGAATTTTTTTTAATATGTGTTTGTTTTTTTTATTGTTTTAAGAGAGAAGAAGGGAGAGGGAGAGAGGGATAGAACCATCAATGACAAGAGAGAATCACTGATCAGCTGCCTTCTGCATGCCCCTTACTGGAGATTGAGCCCACAACTGGGGTGTGTTCCCTAACTGAGAATCGAATCATGACCTCCTGGTTCATGGGTTGATGCTCAACCATTGAACCACACCAGCCAGGCAGAGAATTTTTTTTATCATGAATTGATATTGAATTTTGTCAAATGTTTTTCTGCATCTATTGAAATGATCATATAATTGTATCCTTAATTTTTTACTGTAGTGTATGACACTGATTGGTTTGCAAATGTTAAATCATCTTTGCATCCCTAGAATAATTCCATTTGATCATGGGGTATGATCTTTTTAATGTATTGTTGAATCAGTTTGCTAATATACTTTGAGGATTTTTGCATCTATGTTTATCAGGGATATAGACCTGTAATTTTCTTTTCTTATAGTGTCCTTGTCTGATTTTGGTATTAGGGTAATGTTGACCTCATAAAATGAGTTTGGAAATGTTCCCTACTCTTCTATTTTTTGGAAGAATTTGCAAAGTGTTAATTCTTTTTTAAATGTTTGATAGAATTCACCAGTGAAGCTATCTGGTCCTGGGCTTTTTGTTAGGATTCAACCTCCTTACTAGTAATTGGTATATTCAGATTTCCTATTTCTTCATGATCCAGTCTTTGTAGGTAATAAGAGACTTCAATGCCCCAATTTCATCAATGGATAAATCATCCAGACAAAATCAATATGAAAACATTGAACTTAAACTACACATCAAATAAGATGAACTTAACAGGTAATGAACATTCTATCCAAAAGCAGCAGAATATACCTTCTTCTCCAGCACACACTGGACATATTTTGAGATAGATCATAGGTCACAAAACAAGTCAATAAATTGAAGTTAAAATTATATCAAGCTTCTTTTCCAACCACAATGGTATGAACCCTTTGTATGCCATAAGCCTCTATAGATGCAAACGGCAGACCTTCCCCACATACCAAGCATGTCTATAGCCGCAAACCTCGCATATCAACTCTGGTAGCCCAATTTTAAAATCAGACTTGTTAGTGACATCTCTGGGTTTGTAACGAAAATTATGGTATCTTAAATTCGTAAATATTCCAGTGCAAATGGAAGAAATGGGGATGGTTTCCGTTTTGGAAGTGTGGCAGTTAACTGGTGAAAATAGTAATGAAATATAAGAGAGGGGAAAAAAAAAACACGAAAAATTCACAAATATGTGGAGATTAAAAAACTTGCTACAAAACAACCAATGGGTTAAAGAGGAAATAAAAAGAGAAATAAAAATTATATTGAGATAAATGAAAATTAAAATACAAGATGAAGCAAAAAAAATGGTGCTAAGAGGGAAGGTCATAGTGATTAATGCCTACACTAAAAATAAAGAGTTCAAATAAAAAACCTAACTTTAGAGCTCAAGGAACTAGGATAAAAACATAGACCAAAGTTAGCACAAGAAAGAAAATAATAAAAATCAGGGCATAGATAAATGAAATAGTGACTAAAAAGACTGTTTGCCAATAAATATGAAACAGGTAAAATAGAGAAAATCCAAGGAAAAACACCCAATTACCAAAGCAAGTAAATATGAATTACAAACTTGAACAACAAATGGTGTTACAGATAACTTCTGACAAAAATTAACTGAACAGATAATTTCATACTTAAATCAAATTTTTAGAGAAAAAGAAAAATTGGGATACTTTGTAGGTTCTTTTATTAAGATAGTATAACCATGTCAACAGAACCAAAAGAGAACCGTGCAGCAAAGAAAACGTTCAGGCTAAACACACTAATGAACAGAGAGAGATAATCTTGAGCAACATATTAGCAAATTAAGTACAATAATGTATTACAAATAATGTCCAATTTATGTTTTCTAATTGAATAAAAGAATTGTACAGCATCTAGTTAATAAGCCTGTATTATGTACTTAAAATTTGCTAAGAGAGTAGACTTTAATTGTTCTCACAAAAGAAGAGTTGTGGTAACTATATGAGCTAATAATATCAATTTGGTTGTGGTAATCATTTCACAACTTAGACATATTTCAAAACATCACATTGTATGCCATTGGTATATATAATTTTTAATTGTCAATTACACATACATAAAGTTAGGAAAAATTCTCGGTATATAATTTGAAAGCAATTTGACATTAAGAATTTGGATAACAAGCCTGATCTTTCTGTAATTAGTTATGATTTCCATTAATAATATTCTGGCACTGTTTCCTCTCTTATTCTTTTGTCTTTGTGCATTTTCTTCCATTTTTTATAATTTAATTGTAAGCTTATAACATAGATATATAATTTTGTGGCCTGCTTTTGTAAATTTATGTATATTTTTTATGTTGGTGCATAGTCTGATATTGTGGCTAATATTAAATTCAGTTATTTGCTATACCTTTGAGCATGTCCATATTATGAACATTACCGTGTTCCCCAAAAATAAAACATCCTCCGAAAATAAGAACTACTTACAGGTTTCCTTCTGAGCGAAATATAAGGCATCCCCTCAAAATAAGGCCCCAGGCTCTGTCTCAGAATGAAAATTAATTTACCGTAAACTGGTCACTAGGGCCGCCCCGACTGGAGTCTAGCAACCAGTGAAGTTACGCGGAGTCCTGACATCACTGCTGTGTGGAGGCGGAGCGGAGGTCAGAGTGAGCGGTGAGTGCGGGGCAGGAGAGAGGAGGAGATTTTCGAAGATGCCTGTAGAAGAACAGGAGGATTAGAGCGGACAGGACGCGGTGAAGGTAATGAGTGCTGGTCTGTCTCAGGTCTACCTGATGCTCGCGGCCGCCTTCATGATGACTGAAGGTTCTCAGTCAGTGGCAGACCCTGCTCCAGCCCAGATCCAGGCCCCAGCAAGCCCAGTGACAGTCCCCAGGCAGGCCCCAGGGGGTAAATGTCTGATAAAGGGGTAGGGGGGATGTCTGGTGAAGGTGTTCAGTGGCACAGGGGTGGGGGGAGGGGGATCACTTAAAATGACACAGGAGGATCAGAGGGGACAATCAAAATGACACAGGAGGATCAAAAGGGGTTACTAAAATGGTCATCCCCCCTCTGATTCTCCTGTGCCATTTTGATTCCCCCCTCTGATCCCCCCTGTGTCATTTTGAGTGACCCCCCTACCCCCACCTTGATACCCCAATTCCTTTTTTTTCACCCCTAGAAATGAGCGCAAAAAGAAAAAGCTACTCCGTGGAGTACAAAAAAGGAATCGTGGAAGACTCCTGGGGCCAAAATCTTACTGCTTTCTGCAAAGAGAAGATGTTGAGTATCCTAATGGTCCGAAAATGGTGAGCAGAGTATGGTAACCTCATTGAACAAGTGGACAAGGGAAATGCTAAAAAGCGTAAGTGTGGATCAGGTCGGCAACCATTACTTTCCGAGCTGGAAGACCTGATCTGTGAATGGGTTGTTGACAGTAGAGCAAAGGCTTTGGTTGTGAATAGGGCTCAGATTCAAGAATTTGCCCTTGCAATGGCACCACAGTTTGACATAGCCCCCAAAGACTTCAAATCATCACAACACTGGCTGGATAATTTCCTTCAGCGAAGTGAACTGTCTTTAAGAAGATCTACAACATTGTTTAGGTTGGAAGATGCTCAAGTTATTAAGTGAGCACTTGCATTCAAGTCCTTTATTGATGCTGTTGACTTCTCTAAATATAATCTTTCCAACATGATTGCTATGGATGAAACTGCAGTGTTTATGGGCCAATCATCTCAAACAACAATTGAACAGCGGGGTGCCTCCTTAGCGTACATTCCCTCCACTGCTTACGAAAGTGCACGTGTTTCCTGTATTTTGGCAATTCGTCTGGATGGCACTAAAATCCCACCTTTAATCATTTCTAAGGGCAAGAAGGAAAAGATTGAACGTGTTTTGGGCATTTTTATTCTTGAAACTGAAAAAGCCTGGGCCACACAAGCAGTTAGAAGGAAGTGGGTTGATTTAATGCTGCTGCTTGTTATGCGAGGGAGCCAAAGAGGTCTGCTAGTCTGGGATGCAGCCAGCACTCACCGCGCTAAAGACATGAAGACATTTCTTCACGCAAGAAAAATAGATCAGATAATGATTCCCGCAGGAATGACGGCCTGTCTCCAGACTCTTGATATTGCACTAAACAAGCCATTCAAAGACAATGTGCGCATGGAAATAAATGACTACATTGAACATAGAGTGGAGAGAAATCAGTGTGGAAACTTTGTGAAACCTAAACTGCAAGAAGTTGTGACTTGGGTGAAGAATTCATGGGAGAAAATCACTGACAGTTGCATTGCAAATGCACTGCGAGCAGGCTACCTTGACAAGAAGTACTCATTTAAAGACAGTGCTATTGCTAAACATGAGAGATTTGGTCCACTGATTCTGAAAGAAATGGAGTCACAAGAAATTCACCAGGAAATTCAGGAATTGGATTGTTATGATGATGTTCCAGAAGATGATGACATGATTGTCATTGAATAAATGAGTAAATTCTTGATCCTGTAGGATTCATAGTTTGTCTGGTTTGTGTTGACAACTACCGTACTACCGTACCGTATACAGGTAATAAATTTCCTTTATTTTCATTTACCAATAAATGTGTACCGTATTCTTCTTCGTAAAAAAAATAAGACATCCCCTGAAAATAAGACCTAGCATGTCTTTGGGGGCAAAAATTAATATAAGACACTGTCTTATTTTGGGGGAAACACGGTAGGTACATTTAACTTTTTTGAAAGGAAAGTTTGAAGTTATAAGTGGTATTATAAATATATTAAATAACAATTTAAAAAATAAAAACTCATGAACATCTTTTGATTTTTATTTTTAAATAAATATTTATTGTTGAAAGTATTGCAATACTAATAATGCACAAATTATTAGAATTGATAAGAAAATTTAGCAAAGTTGTCCTAGATGTGATTGTATACAAAAGTTATTTGATTTTTTAATTTTAACATATATTACAAATATGCAATATTTAAAAAGGTCAAATTTAGCATTCTCCTTTTAACTCAAAACAGATTGAGCCCTAGCCATTTTGTCTCAGTGGATAGAGCATGGGCCTGTGAACAAAAGGTCCTGGGTTCAATTCCGGTCAAGAGCACATGCCCGGGTTGCAGGCTTGACCTCCAGTGTAAGGATCATGCAGGAGGCAGCTGATCAATGGTTCTCTCTCATCATTGATGTCTCTCTCTCTCTCTCTCTCTCTCTCTCTCTCTCTCTCTCTCTCTCCCTCCCTCCCTCTCCCTTCCCCTCTTAAATGAAATTAAAAAAAAATCCAGCTTGAAACAGATCAGTTAGAAAAATTGGATAATACACAAATTTATATGAGAGCCACTAAAGCATTGAGGACTACAGGGGCTAAGCTTCAGAAGAAGAGAGAAATTTGGAGAGGTGAGCTGAATTCAGCTGCTTTTCCACTGGGGACATTTGCCAATTCAGAACATAGGCAGAGGCTGAAAATCTGGGTTTAGCTTAGAAAAGAGCCACTGATGGAATAATGAGAAACGTATCTACAACATGATCCATCCATTCCAAACCTACGTGATTACTCCAGAGAATTATAAATGTACTAGAGGCCTGATGCACCAAGATTCGTGCAAGAATGGGCCTTCCTTTCCCTGGCTGCCGGCACTACCTTCGCTCCTGCCTGGAGCCGGCCTTTCTACCTTTGCTCCAGCCCAGAGCCACCTTTCCGCCTTTCCCATGCTGCCCAGAGGCCCGGAGCAGCTGGGATGGTGCAGAACACATGCGGAGCCTGTGTATGCAAATTAACCCACCATCTTTGTTGGGTTAATTTACATACTCACTCATGATTGGCTGGTGGGCATTGCGAAGGTATAGTCAATTTGCATCTTTCTCTTTTATTAGTGTAGATGTTCACACAAAAACCTGTACATGAACGTTCATCACAACCATATTTGTAATAGCCCCAAACTTGAAACAAGCCAAATTTCCTTTCACAGGTTAATAGTTAAACACACTATGGTATATCAATACAATAGAATATTATTCAGCACTCAAAAAACAATCTATTGATACACACAACTTGGATGATATCAAGGGCATTGTACTGAATGAAAGAAGCCAGATATAAAAGAAAATATACTGGATGTTTTTAATTACATAAAATATCTCAAAAATGCAAACTAGTCATTATTGACAGAAAATAGATCAATTGTTTCCTGACAGAAACTAGGTCAGTTGTTTCCTGAGGGAAAGGATGAAATTACCAAAATGGAATAAGGGAAATTTTGGAGTGATTAATACGTTCATTTTCTTGATTGTGATGATCGTTGAATAGGAGATACATGTGTTAAAACTTATCAAAATGCATAATTGAAATATGTGCAGTTTATTGTATGAACTTGTAAAGTATGTGTGCCCTCTCATTATTGTATGTAGTTTTCTATATAAATTATCAATGCCAAAATATTTCATTGTGTTTTTTTAGATCTTCTATACCTTGTTGATTTTTTTTGTCTGCCTGCTTTCTTAGTTATTGATAAAGGTATAGTATGTTAAACTTTCCCACTAAGATTGTATACTTATCTCTTTCTCTTTATATTTTTTTCTATTACTGTCAATATGTTTTGAAGTTATGCTTACATGAAATATTTGTTATATCTTCCTGATAGGTGTACTCTTTTTTTCTTCCTAACTATTTCCATTAGTTTAAGTATTTCTTACTGTCTTACTGTCTGTCTATATTGTCTATAATGAGTATAGATATGTCAGTTTTCTTTCAGTTTGTTTGCATGATATATCTTTTTCCATTAAATTTTCTCTTGTAGGTAGTATGTAATTTTATCCAATTTGACAATCCTGTCATTTAATTGGCATAGTTAGTCTATTTATGATAATACAATTATTTATGTTTGGCTTTATACTTACTGTCTTGTTTACTCAATCTCTCATGTGTGTCCTTTTTTTAATTCTTGACTACTTTCTATTGGATTAACCAGGAATATTTTGTTATACCATGTATCCCTCTATTACTTTGTTAGTCATAAAGTGTTTTTTTTACACTTTTGTTGTTTTTGCCCTAGAACAGTGGTAGACAAACTTTTGTTAAAGGATCAGAAAGTAAATATTTTATGGTTTAAGGACCATACAGTAACAACTTGCCAAGATGCAGCAAAAGGAGACAGTCAATGAGTGAATAAACGAGTGTGACTCTGTACCAATAAAACTTTATTTAAAAAAAGTGGTGGTTGGCTCACAGGTGTTCCAACCCAAGCCCTAGACATTAAAACATGCACACTGACTTGTTGAAATTTAATATTAATTAAACAACTCTTATCACTTCTCAAACTATACTAGGGTCATAGAAAACTTTAAATCCATTTAACAGCCTCATGCTTTATTTACCATTGTTATTTTATATTTTAGTTCTTTATATTTTTAAGTTTTACTTAAAAAACAATTATAGATTTACAAATAAATCTTGCAAAAAAAAAAAAAAGGGTACAAGGAGGTCTTGTGTGCCCTTTATCTTGCCTGACCCAAATAGAGCACCTGGCATAATTATAGTACAACTAGGGGCCCAGTGCATGAATCCGTGCACCTTGAAAGGAACTGTGGGCCATGAGGCTGCAGAAGGCACAGGGGCTGGTCTTGGCCCATCCTCTGTGCCCCTGTGTGGCCCCTCCTACCGCAGCCCCTGGTTCCCTGTCTGCTGGCAGCCTTGCTCCTGCCACTGCCGCTCCCACATGCTGACAGTGCCAACCCCATTCACACCCACTGATGGCGCAGAGTGATTGGGGCTGGCACCAGCAGCGGATGCAAGCGGGGCTGGCACTGTCAGCAGGTGTGAGTGGTGGCTGCTGCCCTGATCACACCACAGGAGCAGGGGGAGGTGGAGAAGCCCTCAGGGACAATCAAGGCTGGCAGCCGCTGCTCACACCTGCTGATGGCACCAAGTGATCAGGACCAGCACTGGGCACTAGCAGCGGGTGTGAACGGGGTCAGCACCAGCAGCAGGTGTGAGCACGGGGCAGGACCATGGCGCACGAGAGCAAAGACTTTTCAGTAACCACCAGACGCTCTCCCCCATGACAGTGACCAGCACCCCGCCTTGGGCTGGCGACCCTGCTCACCTGCTCCACCACCCCACCATGGCCAATGCCTACCATGTTCCACACACACCCCCTGGTGGTCAGTACATGTCATAGTAACTGGTTGTTCTGTTGTTCAATTGTTCCAGTTGTTCACCTTTTCAGTCTATTTGCATATTAGTCTTTTATTATATAGGATATTAAAACCAAGGAAACAGCATTGGTACCATTCACAGAACTTAAGATTTCATAAAATACACATGCACTAATGTGTATATATGTATGTATGTGTAATTTTGTGCAATTTTATCACATGTGCAACTTTGTATAACTACTATAAAAACCAAGATACAGAACTGTTCTAACACCATAAAAAAATTTTGTCCTACCACATCTTACCCATACTTCCACACCCCTATCCTAAACCATAATCTCTGGAAAAACACTATTCTTTCTTCCATCTCTGTAATATTGTTTGTTCAAGAAGGTTATAAAATAGAATCCTTGAGGTCTATTTGAGCTGTTACAGGTGTCAATAATTTTTGTGTGTGTGTTTTTGTTTTCATTTTTTAGGTAGTAACCCATGGTATGGATGTGCCACAGTTTAACTATTTGCTTATTGTAGAGCATTTTGATCATTTCTATTTTTTTGGCTCTTATGGTTAAAACTGCTATAAACATTCTCAAACAAGTTTTTGTGTGACATGTTTTGATTTTTCTGGGATAACTTCCCAGGAATGCAATTGCTGAGTTGTACGGCAGCTACATGTTTAATGTTTAAGAAACTGTTGAACTATTTTTCAGAGTGACTGTATCATTTTATATTTCCATCAGCAATGTATAACCAATTTCTCTGCATCTTTTCCAGCATTTGGTATTGTAGCTTTTTTTTAAATTGTGGATATTACGAGAGGTGTATAGTGATATCATTGTGGTTTTAATTTGCATTTCCCTAATGGCTAATAATGCTAATATCATGTGCCTATTTGACATCTTTATGTCTTTTTCAGTAAAATATCTTTAGGAATTTTGCCTATTTTTTAATGGAATTATTATTATTATTATTATTATTATTTACTGTGTAGTATAGAGAGAGCTTGATGTATTCTAGATGAGTCATTTATCATTTGTCACATAGGTGGTTTGCAAATATTTTATTCCAGTCTCTAACTTGTCTTTTCATACTATAGACAAGGTATTTCAAAAAACTTTATATGAAATCCAATCTATGTAAGATCTTTTCACCTTGGTTTAAAACCCAAAAATACTCTCTTTGTTTTAAAAGTTTTGTACTTTTAAATATTACACTTAAGTTAATTATCTATTTTGAGTTAATTTTTCTATAAGATATGAGGCCTAGGCCAATGTTTATTTATTTTTTTATTTTTTTTTACCCAAGGATGTCCAACCTCTCTATCACCTTTTGTTGAGAAAGATTTCTTTCTCTGTTAAATTGCTTCTGCATCACTTAAAAAAATCAGCTGGACTTATTTTGTGTGGTTGTATTTCTGATTTCTCTATTCTGTTCCATTGATCTATATGTCTACCTCTCTACCAATATTACAGTCTGCATTACTATAGCTACAGCTAAATCGCATAGAGTGATTCCTCTCCCTTTATTCATCTTTTTCAATATTGAATTAGCTATTCTAGGTTTTTATTTTCTACTAGAGGCCCAGTGCACGAAATCGCGTGGGACCCAGAGTCCCTCCCACCAGCGCCACGGGACCCATCAATGCATCTCCTGGTGATCCATCATTATGGCACTATGGTGTTACAGCCACTGGCCTTTTATAATATAGATATGTATTTTAGAATACTCACACCTAGAACTATAAAAATATCTGAGGTTTTTAAAAACTATTTTTATTGATTTTTAGTGAGAGAGAAAAGGAGAGGGAGAGAGAGAGAGAAAGAAACATCGATGTGAGAGTGAAACATCAATCTGCTGCATCCTGTACACTCCCTACTAGGTATCAAAAGCACAACCCTGAAATGTGCCCTCACCAGGAATTAAACTGGCAAACGTTCTGCGGTTTGACCCAACTAACTGTGCCACACCAGCCAGGGCATCTCTTAGATTTTAATAGAAATGGTATCTCAATTTGCAAAGAATTGACATTTTTACAATGGTGAGTCTTACAATCCATAAGCATGGTTTGTCTGTTTATTTAGATCTTCTTTTATTTCTTTTGTCAGCATTGTGTAATTTTCAGTAAAGAAAACCTGTACATGTTGGAATTACACCTATGAATTTCTCTTTTAGTGTGTGTGCAATTGTAAATCATAATTTATTTTTTTTATCTTATGTGCATTTGTTTATTGTTATCATATAAATATATGATTTGTTCTTTAAGTTTTTTATATTGCATCTGGAAACTTTGCTAAACTCACTTATTAGTTTAGGAAATTAATTTAGTAGCTTCTTTAACATTTTCTATGCAGCTAATTATGTTATATGCATATAGAAACAGTTTTATTTTTTCCTTTCCAATTTGTATGCCTTTTATGTACTTTTAGTGCCTTTCTGTGTTAATTTAGAATAACCAGGACCATGCTGAATTAGAATAGTAAGCTTGAACATGCTTGCTTTTTTTCCAGATCCTAAGTGAAAACATTCAATATTTCACCACTAAGTATAATGTTAGCTATAGGTTTTTTAAGATATACCAATCAAGTTGAGAAAGTTCTTCTGTACTCTCAAATTGCTGAGAGTTTTTATAATAAACTAGAGACCCGGTGCATGAAAATCATGCACATGGGGGGTCCCTCAACCTAGCCTGTGCCCTCTCACAGTCTGGGACCCTTGGGGGATGCCCACCTGCTGGCTTAGGCCTGCTCCCTGAGAACAGATGATCTAAAAGAAATAATAATCCTTGGGTAAGGATTTTTTAAAAAGGTAATGGTTGCATGAAAATTCACTGCCGGCAGGGCTGAGGGGACTGGGCACTGCCATCTTGTGGCTGTGAGTGCTGTCATCTTGTGAGGGTGTGATGGTCAATTAGCATATTACCTCTTTATTATATAGGATGAGTTTTGGGTTTTGTCAAAGGCTTTTTCTACATCTGTTAATACAAATATATAACTTTTTTCTCTAATCTGTTGTTTCGGTGTATTTCATTGATTAAATTTCAAATGATCAACTACCCTTGGATACTTAAAATAAATTCCACTTGGACATGGTAGATTATTTTTTACAAGTGGCTGACATTGGCTAATATGTTACTGAAAACTTTTTGTCTATATTAATGAGAGATATTGATCTGAAGTGTTTTGTTTTGTTCATCTCTTTTGGTTTTGATATCAGAATAATACTGACCTCATAAAATGCTTTAAGAAGTGTTTCATATAAAGAAATTTAAAAAAGAAGTGCTTCATCTTAGTTGCATTTTGGTAATTTGTGATTTTTAAGAAAGTGGTCCACTTCATCTAAGTTGTCAAATTTATGTGTGTAGAGTTGTTTGTAGTATTCTTTTATAATCCTTTCAATGGCTTCAACATCTGTAGTAATACTTCATATTTCTTTCCTGATATTAGTGATTTGTGTCTTCACTCTTTCTATCTTTGTCTGTTTTGCTAAAGAATTGTTCATTTTCTTTTTTAAAGAGCTAAATATTTGTTTAAATGACTTTCCCTATTGTTTTCCTATTTCAATTTCATTGGTTTCTGCATTTGTTCATACTATTTCTTCTTTCTGCTTGTTTTGTATTTATTTTACTTTTTCTTTTTCTAGTTTCTTGCAGTAAGAACTTAGATAATTGATTTGAGGTGTACTTTCATAAATATAAGAATTTAATGTGATAAATACCCCACTGGGCTCTGTTTTAATTGTGTTTCACATATTTTGATATATTGTATCTTTGTTTTATTTAGCTCAATATATATTTTAAGTCCCCTAAGATTTCATTTTGATTCATAGATTGTTTAAAAATGTATTAATTTCCAAGTGTTTCAAGATTTTTCTGTTATCTTTCTGTTATTGATTTGTAGTTTGATTTCATTAAGATCAGAAAACATACTTCAAGTGATTTTAATTCTTTTAAATTTGTTGAAGCTTAATTGGGACTCCGGATATGGTCTATCTTGGTGAAAAATCTGTAAGTGCTTGAAAAGAAATTCTATTCTGCTGTTACTGGGTTAATTATTCTATTATATCAATTAGATCATGTTGATTGATGGTGCTTTTGAGTTCTAAATCTTTGCTGTTTCTTTGTCTACTTGTTCTACAATTTGTTGCAAGTGTAGTTCTGAAGTCATGGACTATAATTGTGGATTTCTCTATATCTACTTTTTAGCCCTAATGGTTTTGTTTCATGTATATTGAAGCTGTGAGGTTTGATACATTCACATTTATGATACTTCTGTCTTCAGATGTATTGGTTCTTTTAGTATTACATGTCCCTCTTTATCCCTAGAAATTTACTTCTTCTGTAGTCTACCTTTCATAATATTCACATAGTTACTCCTGTTTTAAAAACAACTATCAAGACTTTTTTTTCATCTTTTTACTTTCAAGCTACTTATGCTGTTATGCTTTAAATGAGTTTCCAACGCAGAACAAAGAGTTTTCGTGTGTTTTTTAAAATCTACCCTGCCAATTTTTCCATTCTATACTTAGGCTGTTTACGTTTAAAATAATTATCTATATATTAGGGTTGAGTTCTGATATTTATCATGGGCTTTCTCTTCCACATTCTTGTTTCTTTTTTTTCAAATTCTTATAGGTTAATTGAACAATTTTAAATTTATTTTTACTTAATTTATTAAGTAAATTTATTATTTTTACTTCATCTTTACCTTAATTTATTTATACTGCCTTTGAGTGTATTATTTTGTTAACTTTATTAGTGGCTGCTCTAGATAATTATATATAACTCATCTCATCCTACCAATATTGGCCTTTTGCAACTTAAAGTAAAAATGTTAAAACATGGCTTCTTTCAGTCTCTGTCCTTCTCCACCTTTGCTCACACTACTGCTATGGTGGATTGGGCCCACAACTGCCACCAGGTTTGAGTCTCCTAAATCTCTATTGGCTTTTCTTTTTCCCAGACCTTTGGTCAGAGGAAAACCGTAGTTTCGTGTTTTGTTTGGTTTTGTCTATGTCTGTTGGCCATTCCAACTTGAAGATTTCTGTGTTGCCCAGTCTGAAATAATTCTATATAATAAAGAGCTAATATGCAAATGGTCTTCACGCCCTCACACCATCACACTGTAAGGGCTCAGACATTCAACACTGGGGAGAGAGGAATGGGGACCAGCCAGCCACAAATGAGCTTGCAAAGAGGAATTGGGACCAGCCAGGCTACGGCCCGGGAGAGGGACAAGCCACGCACCCCGTGGTCCTGGATGCCAGCAACTGCACCTGCACTTGTGGCCTGGCCTGGGAGAGGGACAAGCCACACGCCCCGTGGTCCCAGGCATCAGCAGCTATACCTCCAGGCCAGGAGAGGGAAAGCCGCCCACCTTGTGGTCCCGGGTGCCAGTGCCTGCTGTTGTGGCCCAGGAGAGGGACAAGCTGCCTGCCCCATGGTCCAAGGTGCCTGCAGCTGCGGCCCAGGCAAAGCCACCCGCCCACAGTCCCCTGTGGCTGTGGCTGGCCCAGGCGAAGCTTGCCTGGGTCCAGGGTACCTGAGGCCTGCCAGAGGGCGGGAAGCCCAGGTCCTTAGTGCCTGCAACTGGCCAGAGGAGGGAATCCTGGGTCCTGGGTATGGGGAAAGGCACAGGCAGTTAGGGGTGATCAGGCCAGCAGGGGAGCAGTTAGGGGTGATCAGGCAGGCAGTCAGAGGTGGTTAGGGGCAATCAGGCAGGCAGGCAGGTGAGCAGTTAGGAGCCAGCAGTCCCAGATTGTGAGAGGCAGTCATACATCCCCCAATGGGTCCCAGATTAGAGAGGGTGCAGGCCAAGCTGAGAGATTCTCCCTGTGCATGAATTTCATGCACCAGGCCTCTATTGGTAGATAAAAAGAAAATCCAGGACCGTGAACTGTGATTATATAATTTTGCTTATTTTGTAACAATTCATTGTGTTGCATATTTTTGTTTTTTGCACTTCTATGTATTTTCTTTCATAATAAAAATGTTGGGGGGGTGGGCAGGGAATTCACTGCCATGCCATTTATCAAATTCTGAGATACCTAGGTAGTCCACCTTGTTTTCCACCTTTCAGAGTTCTTCAATGACTTTCTGCTGAAATATTTCCAGTTTACTTAGTGTAAAAGCTAAAACAAAAAGGCAATGTTGCATTATTAATCCTCAGCTGGAAAGGTGTACTTTGGGTGACTCAAAGTTTTTACTATTTTCCACATGAATATATTCACAAATGAATGAGAAGTGTTATGAGTATTGATTTTGGAATTACAAATAAATTTATATAGGCAAATATTGCAAGTATAGAATGTGTGAATATTGAGAATTGACTACATATAACTAGGGTTAGAGTTAGAATTATGCATATTATATATGCATATATATCACATATCTACACTAATAAAAGAGAAATATGCAAATTCACCATACCTCCATGACATCCATCAGCCAATCAGGAGTGAGTATGAAAATTAACTCAACAAAGATGGCGGGTTAATTTGCATATGCAGGTGCAGAGCAAAGACTGAAGGCTCCGACCTGAACAAAGACTGAAGACTGAAGATGACTGAAGACTGAAGACTGAAGAGGCTTGGCTTCTCTGCTGCGGCTAGAGTGGAGAAGCCTCGAGGATTAGCTACTCTGCTGTGACTGGAGCAGAGAAACCAAACCTTGCTGTGGCCAGAGAGGAGAAACCTAGCCTCAAGGCTTGGCTTCTCTGCTGCAGCCAGAGCGAAAGCCTGGGTCCCGGGTGCCGGAGGAAAACCAGTGCCTGCAGCCAGGGGAAGGAAGGCCTATTGCACAAATCTTTGTGCAATGGGCCTCTAGTTTATATATATTTAACTTTATAATATATCATCATCAGTATTATTGTTATTATTATTATAGTCACTATTCATTTATATTAACTCACATATTACCCTATACATCATCCTTTATTTTTTTTCTATGTTTCTATCTTTTTACTGGAATCATTTTCATTCTTGAATAAGTCTATCATTTCTTTAGTAAGATTCTAGTTTTGGTTGTCTTTGTAGTATTTTTATTTTTAATTTTTTTCCTTGATGTAAAATTTTAAGTTATTAGTACATTTTTAGGACTTTGACAATGTCATTCTATTATCTTCTAATTTCCATTGTGTCTATTGAGAAGTGTTATTTTTCCTTGAAGAAATGTGTTTTATTCTTATTGCTTTTAAGATTTGTCTTTTTAAAAAATATATTTTTATTGATTTCAGAGAGGAAAAAAGAGGGAGAGAGAGAGACAGAGAAACATCAATGATGAGAGAGAATCATTGTTCTGCTGCCTCCTGCACGCCCCCTACTGGGGATCTAGACTGGAACCCAGGCATGTGCTCTTGACTGGAATCAAACCTGGGACCTTTCAGTCCACAGCCAGATGCTCTATCCACTGAGCCAAACTGGTTAGGGCAAGATTTGTCTTTTTATTATTGATTTTCAACAGGGTTACTATGATGAAACTAGGTAGTTTTCTTTCTTTTGTTAATCCTCACCCGAGGATATTTTTCCATTGATTTTTAGAGAGAGTGGAAGAAAGAGGGAGAGACAGAGAGAACCATTGATGTGAGAGAGACACATCGATTGGCTGCCTCCTGCACACACCCAAACCAGGACCGAGGAACCTGCACTCAAGGTATGTGCCCTTGATCAGAATCAAGCCTGGGACCCTTTAGTCCATGACTCAACACTCTGTCCACTGAGCCAAACTGGCTAGGGCAACAGTTTTCTTTTCATTTATCTTCCTTGGGATTCGTAGGGTTTATTGAATCTATGACCTAAAACCTTTAATACATTGTTTTGTTCAGCTTTATTAAGATGTAATTGACATATAGCATACCTGAGATTAAATTTAAGATGTACATGTGATAAATATATTCCAAAGGAACACCTCCATCACCTCACATATTTACCATTGTTTTTGTGTGATGATAACATTTAAGATCTAGTCTCTTAGCAACTTTCAAATGTATAACAAAGCATTCTTCATTATAGTCACTAGGCTATACATTAGATCCAAAAAAATGTATTCATCCTAAAACTGGAAGTTACAAAAAGCAGGATTTCCAGATGTGCCCTTTCAGTGTCATGGTCTCCTCTGATTGGTCAGTGCCAGGGCAGGCAGGGGGTCATTAGTCAATGTAGCTGGTCCTAAGGTATGGTGTCACTTGTCTGTTTTTTTTTGCTTATCTGGGTCTGGAGCTGAAATACAACTGAGTCTTGGATGTCATCTTTTGAGGAAAAGTTCAGAGGCTCTAAACTGCCTGACCAGTGATATGGAAGATTCAGGTTCCAAACCGCATGACCAGTGATATGCTAGGGGAGGATAGGTTACCCTGTGGGCAAGGTTCTTGTTTTCCCAGTTTTGCCACTTGCTAGGCATCCAGGGCTTTCTGCCCTGGTGATGTTCTGTACCTGGCCCATCGTCCTTGCTCTGTTCATGCTAACACAAACAAACCATTTTATTGGTATATTACAGTAATATGTATTTGCCATGTATTTCAAGTATTTTATAAAGACAAGTATTTTATAATTTTATGGCATTTTCACTTTTAATTGTTTCATTCACATGAAAGCAAAATTCCAATTATAGCTTTTAGAGGGAAAGCTGACAATTTCCTCCATTTTTTTATGTTATCTATATATATATAAAACCCTAATATGCAAATAGACTGAACAGCGGAACAACGGAACAACCAAACAACCAGTTGCTAAAACTTGCACTGACCACCAGGGGGCACGTGTGGAACATGGCGGGAGTAGGCAGCAGGCAGCAGAGTGCGAAACATAGTGGGCATCAGACGTGGTGGGATGGTGGAGCAGGTGAGCGGGGATGCCAGACCAAGGCCAGCCTCTGGTGGTTACTGAAAATTCTTTGCTTCCATGCATCTCAGTCCCACCGGGCACTCACACCCCCTGCCAGTGCCCGTGCTGGCCGCAATCACTTGGTGTCATCAGTGGGTGTGAACGGCGGCTGCTGGTCCCGATTGTCCCTCAGGGCTTCTCCACCTCACCCTGCTCCTGAGGGGTGATTGGGGATGCAGACGCCACTCATGCCCACTGATGGCACCAACCCCATTCGCTCTGCACCATCAGCGCATGGGATCGGCGGAGGCGGGAGCAGGCTGTTGGCAGACAGAGGACGGAGGGGGCTGCAACAGGTGGGGCCAGGTGGGGGCGTGGAGGATGGGCCGAGACCTGCCCCTTTGCCCACCTCAGCCTCGCAGCCCAAGGTTCCTTTCAAAGTGCATGAATTCGTGCACTGGGCCCCTAGTATATGTATATTAAGTGTCACCATAAGAATACCTGGTGACTAGTTTTAATACAAGCTCTTCTCAGATATGGGTCATTAAACAAACATTGAAGTAATGAACCTAATTGCAGAATTATAGTGATATAAATTTCTTAGGATTTCATATATTATGAATTTATGTTGGTTATAGTTTTGAAATTAATTTGTTCAACAGGAAGAGATCTGGTAATGCCAATGCATCTTCCTTCCCAAGCCCCTGTTACTTTTAATTTTTATGAAAAACTAGAGAATAAGAAGGTTACTATGAAATATTTTGCATGTGAGGAGCATGCTAGTGAATAGTCAAAAGGAAAAATGTTTTAAGATGAGCTCAAATAAATGAGTAAGTGACCAAGCTGAAGGAGTCGAGTAACAAAGGCTCAACTTCCATTCCCAGCATATTAACTCTCTGGTAAGGATTTAGTTATGTTAAGTGAATGTTAATTAAGACTCATATATGTCCTTTTAGTTTGATATCTCATTCTACTTGAATGATGGAGAAAGGAGTGGGATCAAAGGTTGGATAATCATCCTGAAAAGCAAGCAAATGTTTTCGTTTAAAAGTTTTCTCCTACACTCATTTTCTCCACCAAGTGTCTAAAATGTATTTTCATCAAAAAATTCCGATCATATCATAAAAGCTTAATTGATTCTGCTTTTCATTATATTAATATAAGAATATATCATCTATGTATTGTGTACAATATATACTGTTCATCTCAATATATACCTTTTATCTCTATATAAAATTACATATTCATTCTACTTCTGTTAAAACTATTTCTTGAAATTTAAACCAAATCTTTCCAAAGCAGTTACTTTTTTACGACAGAACTATTACAGCAAAATAAACAATGTCATTGGTCAAAGGAATGTCAAGCTGCTTTTGAATTGACTAAACAACAACTGATGTCCTCAAGGATTCTAGTGTATTATGACCCTGCCCTGCCAATCTGTTTAGCTACTGATGCTTCACCATATGGGGTCAGAGCAGTGATTTCTCAAATAATGCCAAATGACCTAGAAAAGCCTTTAGCATTTGCTTTGTGAACGCTTACTGAAGAATTAGGCACAGATGGGGAGGTCTTACCTTATATGCTTGGATTTGTCGCCATTAAATTACTGAATGTCACTTCTGTACATACTCTGAGCATGGGAAAATCTATGGTACTGAGACTCTAACTTCTGTTGGGGGTCTTTTGCAATGTGAGTAACTCCACTTCGGCTTAAACTTTAGAGTTTGTAGTGGTACACATGTTTCTATAAATCTCATGAATTAAGAAAACTTTGAGAGAATTGCTAACCAAAGATATGCTAAGAAACATATCTTAAGAGGGAGAGAAATCTTAGCCATAAATTTAGTTGTGGAAAAAGAGGTAATGAATTTGATAGGTCTTAGTTGTCGCCTTTGTACATGTCTGCTCATATAAAATAGTTATATCACAATGTCATGTGAAAAAACATTGAATGAAAGTAAATGATGCAGAGATTGCCAAGGGGCACGTGCAAGACACCAGGATAAAGCAGTTTCAGAATGTTTACAGGATTGTCATTGAGAGCAAAGTCAATAGAGACCGTTGAATAATATTTGACTTTATAGATAGTAAGGGCAAACGTTGAGTGCAATGTACATAAGTACAGATACCTAGTTTCATTGAAGGAGAACAGAAGTCATTGCTCTACCTAATACTACATATTATGCTGGAAATGAGTATATTAGAATATAGGTAACAAAGGAGATTGCTGCTGACATTAAAGATATTTTTCTTAGGGTCAGAAAAGCCAAGAAAATGTGAATAGCAATTAGCAGATGTGAACTTTAGTTTCATTTAATTAAAATGAATGGTGGGGGAGAAATGAGTGACTCTGAATGCATTGGGGGAGGGGCAAGTGATTGAGAAAGTCACAAAGCATGTTTATCTGGCTTTGACTGAGAAGCCATAGACATTTTTTCATCCAGTGTTCCATGTCTCCCCTGTTCATTTTCTTTAATTTTTACATGGTTTGCTGATGAATGCATTTTGTTCCTCCTTTCATCATCTGTCTCTTAATGATACACAACCACCTGACCTTGGTCTCTCCCCATAATAGACCACCACTGAAACAAATGCTCACAATAAATGTATCACCTTAAAAAATGTATTCTTCAATGAAAGGTGTCTGATGTTCTCCACTTTCAAGAATCCTAAAACCTGTTCAGAATATGAGTTTGAAAAAAGAGAGCTTATCCTAAATTATTATACCCAATTCAGAAATTCTGCCAAATCCCTAGTGATGAGTAAACTATCATTTTATATTCAAATAGCTTGGTGATGTCTTGTTCTACATGATTTTGCATCTAGTGAGCCTTCAAAATACATGTGTTCCAGTTAAATACACACTAAGTCTTCTCATTCTACTGTCTGATGGGTGATTAGATAATTTGTTTTTGGCCTTAGGTTAAGGTCTTATTCTCTTTCACTGATGAAAATATCATTTGTTGAATTCTGATTATGCATTAAATTTCCCCAAAGTTTTCCAACTAAGGTTACAATTTTTAATTGGATCATTTTAGTCTGAACAAAATAATATCGTAAAACTATCTTTGGTAATCATGATTAATACAAAGACTGCAGAAGCCTAATAAATAGTGCTCTATTTGTTTTTAAAATAAATTAAGCCTTAAGAATGTATACAACTCCCAATATTATCAAATTCCAGAACCATTGAATGTTGCCTTTTCTAAAGTTAAAGAAATTAACCCTTTTTCTAAGCTTGCCTGACTGTACTTTTCTTAGAATGCTTATTTTTCTTAATGCTTTCTTAAATGAAAGAAAGTGCTTATGTCAACAAGCTAAAACTTCTTTAAGCTTAAAAAAGCTGTTTAAGGAGCAAACTGCCTTCTGGAAACACTGCCTGGAAAAAGGAAATAATAGAAAACATTATGAGGATGAGAAATCTGCCCCAGTGGAAATTGTTACATGGGGAATGGATGATTTGCAGAAGCATAGAACAGAAGGAAAAAACTGAACCCATACAGTTTAGATTGAATAATATCCATCATAAAAGGAGGTTAGTGAAAAAAAAAATCAGACTGTACTTTGCATATATGCATGCTATCTTGCACATCCTATCTAATAAAAGAGTAATATGCAAATTAACCATACCTCTGCTACACCCACAAGCCATGCTCACCAGCCAATCAGGAGAGAGTATGCAAATTAACCCAACCAAGATGGCTGTGGCCACAGAGAGAGCAGGAGGCTTGAGTTGCCCCCAGCGATGGAGGAAGCCAAGTTTCTGCAGCCCTGGCCTGCCTTGGCCTCCACATAAGGCTACAAAGTTTCAATTATAAATGATAAATAAATCCCAACAAAAATGGCTGCAGCCATGGATCGAGCAGGAGGCTTGGCTCTGCTGAAAGTTACAAAGTTTCAATTATAGAAGATAAATAAATCCCAGATACCAGGGCCTCCGCTTGGGTCACCACAGGGCGTGGCCAGCTTGCAAACCACCACAGGCCCCTTACCCAGGCTGCCCCATGCCCTAAGGGAACCTCCACCCTGATCTGGGACACCCTTCAGGGCAAACCAGCCGGCCCCCACCTGTGCACCAGGCCTCTATCCTATCTAATCTGATCTAATAATAAAGAATAATATGCAAATTGACCATCACTCCAACACACAAGATGGCTGCCCCCATGTGGACATGATATGGCCACCACAAGATGGCCAGCAGGGGAGGGCAGTTGGGAGGGACCAGGCCTGCAAGGGAGGGCAGTTGTGAGGGACCAGGCCTTCAAGGGATGGCAGTTGGGGGTGATCAAGGCTTCAGGGGAGGGCAGTGGGAGGTACCAGGCCGGCAGAGGAGGGAAGTTGGGGGGGACCTGGCCAGCAGGGGAGGGCAGTTGGGAGGGACCAGGCCTACAAGGGAGGGCAATTGGGGGTGATCAAGCCTGCAGGGGAGGGAAGTTGGGGAGGACCAGGCCTTCAGGGGAGGGCAGTTAGGGGAAAACAGGCTGGCAGGGGAGCAGTTAGGCATCAATCAGGCTGGCATGGGAGTGGTTAGTGGGTGATAAGGATGGAAGGCAGAAGCAGTTAGGGGCAATCAGGAAGGCAGGCAGGCAAGCAGTTGGGAGCCAGCAGTCCTGGATTGTGAGAGGGATGTCCGACTGCCCTTTTAGGCCCGATCCCAGATTGGAGAGGGTGCAGGCTGGGCTGAGGGACACACCACCCCCATGCACAAATTTTGTGCACTGGGCCTCTAGTTCTTTTATAATAGCTCACCAAGTGCTAAAGTTATGTGTTTCCAGGACCTACCTCTATGTAAATATTTCAGCATGTAGTATAGCTTAAAATTACAATTTATGTGCTAAGGAGATAACTGTGCCTATTGGCATGCAAAAGAACAAATTGGGTGTGGAATTAAACATTTGTGTGAAAACTCTTAACTTCTGAATTTACATTACAGAATTTTTAAAAATGCCTTTTTCAACACATTAGCCAAGGTTAAACTCCCCAGCCCCACTACTCATAGGTGCACAAAGTGCTTTCTCTCTGTAGGTACAGTAGCCACATCACCGTTTTATAAATGACATAGAGGCATCTTAATTAAACTCTCCCTCTCGTCTATTAAGCATCTCAAGTGAAGTGATTGTTATATAGCAAACCTTCTTTAGCATGCATAAGAGGAAGACAGCGTGTGAAGACAGAGCTATGACATAAGACTGCTATGTAAATACAGATCAGTGGAGAAATCTTCGGCTAAGCAATCTGATCAAAAGGCCCAGTCTCTCTCTCTCTGTGTACATGTACATGTTATTTATATAATTATAAGTTATCAGACTTATTTGCTCAAAAAGGCTAAGTATCTAAATGGAGTTTTATAAATTGATTCATAATAGAGTATTTGGGAAGTAGTTATCAACTATAAAGTTTTTCAATCATGTACAGTGATATATTCAGAACACATTCTTCTGAAATTATGGGTATATATGTGTATTTAGAATAAATCATTCAATTAAATAATGACTTTATAACTGACTTTCCCACACTTTGTGACATAAAGTAAACCAGTTACTCATTTGAGGGCATATTTAAGCCACATATACACATATACATCTTCCTAGTAGCAGTGCTAAGGGAATTAATGTTTATAAAGCACACTGGGGTTTTAAGATGCAAGATTCTAAGGAAACACAAATTATTAAACATCCCAATAAACAAGCTTATAGTGAAGGGTTTAAGACTAATAAGCAACATGTATTTTATTCCTCAAGGTCTTTCTCAGCTTTAGTTATTATTAAAGGAAGAAACTAATGGTATTGGCAGAGTCAGGTACTTCAGAAGGTTAACTTTCTCTAATGCAATTGAAATTACACACACGCGCATACACACACACACACACACACCTTAAGGCAAATAATTTACATTTTTTAAATCAAGAAATAAGAATATGAGTCAAATAAGGCCCCTCATTCTGTTTAGTTCAATCTCTGACTCATGTCTTGCTACACAAAGTTGTATTTTTTATACTATTTAGCAAGATTTAATTTTTAAATGCATAAGCTACAAAAACTGCATCCTCTGAAAGGTATTTTGAGAAATAGGCAACTACATGCCAACATTTTTCTTGTATTTTCTACAACTGCATAGAATGAAAAGAAAATGGGTGAGATAGAATTGTATCCATTTTCACATTCTCATCATTTAATATTTGAATGCATTGGGTCTAATCCCAGGTCTGCTACTGACTAGCTGTATGACCAAAATCAAGATTTTTAACCTGTCATTTGCTCATCTGTAAAATTGTTTAAAAATAACTCTCAGATGCACTGTGAGAATTAAAAGAAACAATTTCTTTAATACACCTCCTCTAGTGCTTAGAAATGTTGTTTCTGGTTTTGTTGTTAGTAGCATCACTCCTACTTTTGCTGCTACTATTACTACTATTACTATTACCCAATAATACCTCAATTAAAGGTTATTTTAAAGTACTTCAATTTGTCCTAATATAACAATCCATTGATTTCAGGCAAAATTGCTGTCAAATTGTAATCTCTGTGTAGTAAGTGTCAATCTAACTTGTTTCCCTTGCAGGAACTGATTGTATTCTTTTCTTCTCTATAACAGTTGGAGTTTTCTGCCTCTGCAATACTGTCAGCACAGCATGCACAATGACATGGCAGACAGGTAACAAGTCAAGCAGGGATAGAAAGGGCACATAAGTTAACTACAACAACAACAACAAATATTCAAAATTGTTTGTCTTCTTTCCCTGATAACAAAGCAAAAAAGAATCCTGCTTTCAGCTTTGTGAGAAAGCCACATGTGGAACCATAAAATTCTGGCTGTTATCAGTCAAATAAACCTCTTTCATCAGCTTTCTGAGAAACATGCTGCAAACATAAAGACACAATTTATTTCCATGAAGTGAGTGAAGGTTTTATTCTCTCATTTTGACAATGACATCGAAATTTCCCAGGTGAACAAAGCCCTCCTATTAAAACTCGCTGTCTTACTGGATCTATGCTTGAGGAAGGGAACAATGCAAGCATTTTGTCAGTACAAAATGTAAATAAACTTTGGCTAAGTTGAAGCACAAAGAAAGAAATTTTGAGTTTATGCTTTTATTTTTTTTGCCATTAGTAATATTTGCTCTTTTCGATTTGCATTTGTGCAGACACATGGCCAGTGGATTCTAGAGAACTATTTGTCAGGTAGCCTAAATGAAAAGTGGTTAATATTTAGAAAAGTTCAACTTCTGTATCTTAATTTCTTAATGTCTAAAATGAGATTGTTACAACACTTAGTTAGCATCCATAGATAATAAGGCTATTGGGATGAATGAGTTAGTAATGTAATGGGATTTGAGATCCCTGATTTAAAGGTATTGTATAAGGAAAAATAATTTGACTATCAAACAGGAAAAATTCCAATTTTCTTCTGTGAAGTAAACCTATAATGTAGACCAAATTTTCAAAGAAAGGTATAATGGGGATGCTTACCAAATTTCATGTACATGCGTTACACACTCAGATGCATATAATTGCGTATGCAAAATGGATAATTGCATATAAAATTGCCCATTTGTGTGTGCAATTACCCATTTTATGTTCACAAATGCCTGTTTGAAAATCTGGCCCTAAAACTCTAACGGTAGAGAAAAAATCAGCTTGTACATATAGTTTCTGAAACAGAAATTATGGCCTGCCTTGACTGTAAAACTGCTGTCAAGTATTTTTGCTGTCTTCTTTTCAGTGTTGAATCAGAATGTATTTCCAGACTGCATAACAATACAGTAGCATGAAAGATATTTTAAAAAGATAAACATAGAAATGTTTTAGCCAGCTGCCACCAAAGATGCTAATATATCTTGTGACTCTAGCAGCTAATGATGAAGGCTATGTAATCACTGCTGGGTATAAGAGGCTATTTTATGTAGAGGAAATAGGAATCATGTTTGATCAAAACTGCAAAGCATTATGTTTTAAGACCCACACTTGTCCATGGCATAGGATTACTGAAACCAGCCAGTTAAATATTGGTCTATTTGAAAGTAGACTTTTTGTTGTTTTTTACTAAACTGGCATTTACACAGCTTGAGATTTCTTTAATGTGAACTCCTGTGGAGAAAGAGATGTGGGGCGATAGACAGAGTTTGTACCATATATGTAGTGAGCATATTGTTTCAAGAAATTACTAGATTTTATATAAAAATCATTCCACCAATTACAATGAACTTCCAAATATAACTTCCCATACTCTCTTTCTGAGTCATTTTTAGAGATGATAGCCAAGCCTCAGCCAGAGTCTCACTCGACTAAGGGAATATGGCTTATTAGTGATGGCTTTCCATAATTCCAATCCAGATTTCATAAACTGAGAACCAGCTTCTTTCTCCTCCACAGTGCTGGCAACATTTAAACAATTGTGTAAGCACAGAATGAATAAAGGACACTAGCATATTCTTACTCTATCAGAATCATCACAAGTCTCCAACAGATAAAATTACTAAAGCTGCAGGAATATCTTGAAATTAATTAATATTTAGCCTTTAAAAGAAAAAAGTTTATCCAAAAATATATATACTTGCCTTTACTTGCTAAAGACTTTCTTAAAAGCAGAGATCTGGATATAATTTCTATAGGTTCTCCTATTCTCAAGCACATTTTTTTCTCAAAACTCAGAGAGCAGATCTCAAACTACTTTATGTGTAATATTATATGAGACAAAAATACATGCTCAATTGTTGCTTCAATTGTAAGGAGGGAGAAAATGCATACTTTTACCCCTGCAATTTCAACTATAGTTGAAATGGTTTCTACAGGTATGATAAGAAAAATTGTTCCTGAGAAAATAGCAAAAACTAATAGCCCATTTGCATAGCTGGCAGATGTGAATACCATGACTTAGGTTCCATTTTCAAGTTTGAGGTGCAATTTCATTTGGTGTATGAACAGAACACCAAGTGTGTGCAAAATAGTGCACTTAAGATCTATTGAATATTCTCTAGTGGCGTTTAAGCAGAAAAGTTTTAATAATCATAATATATTGATGATAGTTTCTTGATCCAAAATGAAATGTGTATTATAAAGTTGAATGGTTTATATATTACAAATATATTTATAAGAAATTACTACTTAAATAGAAAACTAGCAAATTTTTATCATATCAATTATAATTAAGAAAATTATATTAACTGTGTCTATGTGTGTTTTTAATTGCCAACAAACTTTAAAAATCTTTTTAGTGTTTTTCACCAGATTCTTTATGTAAACATTTATGCATTGCTTAATGAGTATTATAATAATTTGTGATGGTATGTAATATTTTCTTCATGTCACTTTTGAAAATTATCAGCTCTCAAGACAACATCATTTTAAGAAATAAATATTTGTGAAAGAAGAGTTATTCAAATATGGTTTATTTGTCTTTGAATTATCGAAGTTCAAATTCTGATTTTGGAATAAAGTAAAATATATACATTAAGATTGCTATCTTAACTGTAGTTTGGTGAAAAATTATTTAAGCCCAATATCAAAGACCAGTTTGTAAATATAAATAATATTAATCACATATAGCGTAGTTGTCTTATCTTTAAAAATATTATCATTGAAATAATTGCAAGCTATTAACTTTGTCTCTTTTACACAAATATGCTCTTTCACAAAGGGAAAAGTAGTTGAAGATAATACTAACTATTGCTGAGGGAAGTAATCAAGTGTGCTTGCTAAAACATCCTTTTAGTAATTCTTATTGTTTGTGGAGTTTAAAATAAGAAACCCAACCTATCAATTTTAAGTCAGAATGTGATAACAGTTGAAAAAAAAAATTGAAGACGCATTGGAAGGTTCTATTGAAATTCAATCCAGGATTTATTGAACTTAATTGCTGAGGACAATATTAATAGGGGCAGGATTGACTTTTATTTCCATGACTTTAGAAAGCAGTCCTCATACCAGCAAAATTCAGCAGTGGGTAAAAGGGGGTGGAACAAACAGTGTAAATCCATTCCTACAACTGGAAAACACAGCTCAAAGTATGTATCTTATTGACAGTTCAGAAGCATTTATTTATACACAAAGTATCATGTCATTCTTTTAACAAACAGAAATATAGGAAGCCACAGAAAAACACAACATTGTGAAGATGAAAAAACAGAAGGATTTTGCAAGCTTAGGAAATGTTTAGTGTTTTTATAAAATATAATTGGAATTGTTTTGTACAAGTGAGATTACAACAGGCATAAGGAAGAGTGATGGGGTGAAAGTTAGGCTATTATTTAGCTCTTGTCCTCTTTCAAATGTGTTTTGTATGGTGGATGTGAGATATTTGGTTTCAAGCAATATTTTTAAAAATGAAAATATGTGGGTCTTTATCTAGATTGTTAGAGCATTGTTAGTAACAAGGATGCAGCCTAAATGGAAGAATATAAGAGTGCTTCTGTCGCCTTCCACCAACGGTGGTTTTGGAGCTATGCGTACTGATTTCATCACATCATGTGTGCACATGTAATGAGAAGATATATTTTAAGATTGCACATCTGCTATACACTAAACTTGCCTTGATCCTCTCAATATCCCCTCTAACTCTCCCTTACTTGCTCTTTACCTCATGACACGTACATTTTAACCACACACACCCACACACCATCAAAACTGGAGCTAGTATTTCAGGCCAAGTTGTAAGTATACATTCCAAATTTGAACAATCACAATCCTCTAACTCCTTGGGGTTAGCATTTTGTGGGGGCAGAGAATGAGTTATCTGTTGCCATAATAATCCTATATAATAAAGAGGCAATATGCAAATTGACCATCACTCCAACACACAAGATGGCTGCCCCCATGTGGTCAAAGATGGCCACCCCCGTGTGGACACAAGATGGCTGGCAGGGGAGGGCAGTTGTGGGTGATCAGGCCAGCAGGGGAGGACAGTTGGGGGGACCAGGCCTGCAGGGGAGGGCAGTTGGGGGCAACCAGGCCTGCAGGGGAGGGCAGTTGAGGGGGACCGGGCCTGCAGGGGAGGGCAGTTGGGGGTGACCGGGCCAGCAGGGGAGGACAGTTAGGGGCAACCAAGCCTGCAGGGGAGGGCAGTTGGGAGGGACCAGGCCTGCAGGGGAGGGCAATTGGGAGGGACCAGGCCAGCAGGGGAGGGCAGTTAGGGGTGACCAGGCTGGCAGGGGAGGGAAGTTGGGAGCCAGCAGTCCTGGATTGTGAGAGGGACATCCAACTGCTCGTTTAGGCCCGATTCTAGCAGGATCGGGCCTAAACGGGCAGTTGGACATCTCTCAAGGGGTCCCAGAATGGAGAGGGTGCAGGCTGGGCTGAGGGACACCCGCCCCCCCCCCCTGTGCACAAATTTCATGCACCGGGCCTCTCGTCTATTTAACAAACCATTCTGAAACTCAATTGCCTAAACTAATAACCCTATCATATTGCTCATAACCATATAATATTGCTCATAAGTCAACATGTTGGCTGGGAAGTTCTCATGTTGGTTGAGCTTGATGGAGTTCACTCATGGATCTGCAGGTCACCTGGGAAACTTTGCTGATCTTGTCTCATTCATAATTAAGACCGCATCTGGAGTCACTGGGATGAAAAGGCTCTCCTCCACGTGGTGTCATGTCCTCCACCAGGAGAGCCTAAGTTTTTATGAAAGAAGAAGGATCCTGAAAAAAGAAAAGAAAAGTAGAGGTACATGAAGCCTCTTGAGGCCTAGACTCAGTATAGACCCATCATGCATTACATTCTATTAGCCAAACAAAGTAACAAGATTTACCCAGATTTAAGGAGTAGGAAAACAGGCTCTTAAATATTGATGGGAAGAACTGTAAAATCACATTGCTAAGGGCACAGATAACAAATAGTGGAGAATTGGGCCATTTATGCAATCAATCTACCAGAAGAATCTGTATAATAAAAGCCAAAGCGACCGTTACAATGGAATGGCCACCATGCAGGAACTCAATGCAGGAACTGCCCCCTGGTGGTCAGTGTGCTCCTACAGAGGGAGCGCCATTCAACCAGAAGCTGGGCTTATAGCTGAAAAGCACCACTGTGGCAGTGGCAGGAGCCTCTCCCAACACCACGGCACTACCGAGTGGCAGAAGCAGGCGCAGTGAGCTGGTATGGGCTCGAGTGGCATGGCACCCGGCCTTGGTTCGGGGTCCTCCCTGGCCGCCTGCCACTTGGCACACTGCTACATCCCCTGAGGCATCCCAGACTGCAAGAAGGTACAGGCTGGGCTGAGGGACCCCCTGCCCTCAGTGCATGAATTTTGGCACCAGGCCTCTAGTATTCTAATAAAAGAAGATCCCAAAGATTCAAGTGTCACACAAAATCGGAATCCCCCAATGCAGTGGTTCTCAACCTTTCTAATGCTGCAACCCTTTAATACAGTTCCTCATGTGGTGACCCCCAACCATAAAATTATTTTCGTTGCTACTTCATAACTGTAATTTTGCTACTGTTGTGAATCATAATGTAAATACCTGTGTTTTCCGATGGTCTTAGGCTCTACAGCAGCGGCTCTCAACCTGTGAGTCGTGACCCACAGGTTGAGAACCGCTAGCAGGGTCGCCTAAGGCCATCGGAAAACACAGATATTTACATTATGATTCACAACAGTAGCAAAATTACAGTTATGAAGTAGCAACGAAAATAATTTTATGGTTGGGGGTAACCACAACATGAGGAACTGTATTAAAGGGTCGCGGCATTAGAAAGGTTGAGAACCACTGCCCCAATGCAAGGTCTGAACACCAATGATGTAAGCTTTCAAATGGGGAACCAGGGCATACCTGATCCCAGATAGCTGCATGACTATATGTCTCAAATCATTTAGTTTCTGCTGTTCAACTCTTCATAGAGGCCTTGCTTATCAAACCTTCATTCTAACTAAAATTGTAGTGCCTCTTTAGCCTCTAATGCTTTGCCCAGCTTAGTTTTTAATTCCAGCACTCATCACCACCTGACATACTATTTATTTGTTTGATTTTTTTACTTGTCTACCATCAACTAGAATGTACATTCCTTGAGTCCAGGAATTTTATATCCCTGCACTTAGAACACTGTCTACCATAGTAGATGCTCAATAAGTGTGCATTGAGTGGATGCCTTAATAGACCAGGGCTATTGAGGTCCCATAGCAACTGCCTCAAGAGCTAGGCATAAAAGTCACAAAGCCTATTGGTAGCTATATTTACTTCTGACTTGGGCACAAGCATACTATCTAGTCATATCTCTGTTTCTGACTTCTCTTCAATAAGTCTCATCTACTGATTCTGCTGTGAAAAGATTTGACCCTGAAACATTATGCCACTCGATGTATTCCTTCATGATTCATGTCCAAAGCTCAGCCATTAGTTTTACCTAACTTAAATCTATATGGTTCTTAGTATGTCTATGTAACAATGCTTCTTGCTTTAAGATGATATTATGAAATGGTGAAAAGACTGTTTTGTGAGCATAAAGACCTGAGTTCAAATCTATTTTCTGCTTTGGTTGTGATTTTGGAGGAGTTACATACCTTCTTAAGATTCATTTTTCTTACACCTGTAAGATAAATGATGATACATAATATCTCTAAGCCCATAGTCAGCCCCTTAAAAGAAAACCTGGTCCATAGAAGTGGATAGCCAATAACAATGTTTGTACTAGATGACCTTCCCCAGTCATATTAGATTGGCCCAAATTCAGCTTAGATTGAATCCAATTAGCTTCTTTCCCTATCTTTCCCCTTCCTTGGGATTGGAAATGAGAACATATGATCTGTGGAGACTGAGTAACAGAGAACTACTCTAAAGAGCAAGAAAGATAAAGCAGGCCCCAAGAAAAAAAATCAGAAGCAAAAAATGGAGGGAAAGTGCTACCTGGTTTTCCAATAACTTATAAATTTCTTATTTTAATTATTTACCATGATGTTTCTATTCATGCCTTTAGCCATCATGAAACATTGCTGGTTCTAAACAATTAATATCCCTTTTCTTCATTAATCTAGTTAAAATTGGTTTCAGTTATTTACAACCAAAAAGTCCAAACCAATAAAATTACTTTTGGAGTTGTTGAAAATATTAAAAGAGAAAAGGCCTGAAGAATTCCTACCAAGTTGTACTTAATTTTTATCATTTAACTCTACTGGAACTATGCTTGTCCCTAACCATAGTCTGTCTATTGTTCCTACTTATGTCCTCAATGACCCTGTTCACTGCTGACTTAGCTGAGACTGGACAGGTTGTTGTACTAAACTGTATCCAGATCTATTGAATAATAGATTTATACATATGTGCCTTGATCATGCATTTTTAAAGGAAATGCATAAACTTTTTTTTTTTTTGAGCAGACATACTTCAGAGATAGATCACACCTACTCTCTCATCCTTAGAGATCGTGCTCCTACATTCTTAACAGCCAAACTGACTGGAAACTCCAGCTCTGTCATTTGCCAATTATGTGGACATAGGTAACATACTCAACCCATTTTGCCTCTGTTTCTTCTTCCGTACAATGGGTTTAACAATAGTACTCACTAACTAAATAAATTATTATTTTTTTAATATATTTTATTGATTTTTTACAGAGAGGAAAGGAGAGGGATAGAGAGTTAGAAACATCGATGGGAGAGAAACATCGATCAGCTGCCTCCTGCACACCTCCTACTGGGGATGTGCCCGCAACCAAGGTACGTGCCCTTGACCGGAATCAAACCGGGACCTTTCAGTCCGCAGGCTGATGCTCTATCCACTGAGCCAAACCGGTTTCGGCAAACTAAATAAATTATTATTCTGAGGCTTCAATGACTTAACAGGCAACAAAAACATTTTAGAATAATTCTTTGATATTGAACTACTTTGCTCCCAGAATATTCAGTTCTTCTCAATCGACACAAAACCATCAAAAGATTTAACTTACCCTATTTCAAATACACTTCATTATTTTTTATGGTATTAACTCAAGTCCACAGATACTAACACATTCATTTTTATTATTCCTGTTATTTATATCCCTATAGAACTTATAGAAATATTCTATTGTTTTGCACTGTCTTATAAATTAGATTTGCATTTTGAGTATTCTTACAGGAACATAGCTCCACTTAACTATAACCATAAATTCCTAAAGGACAAAAGTTATTTGCATCTTCACAGATCTTTTTAACTAGGTTTTATACACAATATTTTCTCAACATTCACTTATCTTAATTAAAATATATGTATATTATTTTGAGATATTATATAATTTAGACTTCATTATCATTACGTTACTACAATGTCTTAAATCTGTATCAAAGGACCCTGGCTGGTTTGGCTCAGTGGATAGAGCCTCAGCCTGCCAACTGAAGGGTAGCAGGTTCAATTCAGGTCAAAGATAGGTACCTTGGTTGCAGGATAGATCCCCCGCCCTGGTCAGGGCGATGTGTCTATCTCACATCAATGTTTCTCTCTCTCTTCCACCTAACTAAAAGTCAATGGAGAAATATCCTTGGGTGAGGATTAACCAAAAAAAAAAAAAAGTGAAAAAATAGGCTATTTGATATATTTATTTGGATTTTTTTTGTTGATTTGGAATGTGCTTATATATTGTAAATCCACCTCAGATATTATCTTCAGCTTTTTAACTTCATTGTGGTATTCTTTTAATTGGACTGAATTTTATTTTAACAATCAATACTGCAGCACTAGAAACAAAACTCCCTAAAGAACAGTCATTGAGCTCAGCTTGTGTGGCACAGTGGTTGAGGGTCCACCTATGAACCAGAAGGTCAAGATTTGATTCCCTGTCAGGGCACATGCCCGGGTTGTCGGCTCAATCCACAGTAGGGAGTGTGCAGGAGGCAGCCGATCAATGATTCTCTCATAATTGATGTTTCTATCCCTCTCTCCCTCTCCCTTTCTCTCTCTGAAATCAATTCTATATAATAAAAGCCTAATATGCTAAGTGTCTGCTTGTCTGGTCCGCCATTCAACCAATCAAAGCATAATATGCTAATGATATGCTAAGGCCACTCAACCACACGCTATGACATGCACTGACCACCAGGGGGCAGATGCTCCAAAAAGTAAGTTAGCTTGCTGCTGGTGTCCAGCGGATCAGGACTGAGTGAGAGGGGCTGGACACACCCTGGAGCCCTCCATGCAGTCCCTTCCAAGCTGGCCAACCTCCCATATCCCTCCCTGGTCTCGATCGTGCACTGGTGGTGTCCCTCAGATTGGCCTGTGCCCTCTCACAATCTGGGACCCCTCGAGGGTGTTGGAAAACCAGTTTTGGCCCAATCCCACAAACTAGGCTGAGGGACCCCACTGGTGCATGAATTCGTACACTGGGCCTCTAGTAATATATATAAGAAAAGCCATTGAATCATTGAATACAATAAATGACTAGGCTTTTGGATTTTTTTGATAATTCAGTTATAAAGAAATGAGTCATGACCACATTGGGAAAATATTTAAATTTCTTGCTGATTTGAGGTGAATTACTGACATTGATAAAAGCAACAAAAAATTCAAAATGCATCTGTAAAATAAGGACATTGGTGACAGACTGGATAATGAATGCTACCATGTTTCCCCGAAAATAAGACAGTGTCTTATATTAAGTTTTGCCCCCAAAGACACGCTAGGTCTTATTTTCAGGGGATGTCTTATTTTTCCATGAAGAAGAATACAGTACACATTTATTGTTAAATGAAAATAAAGGAAATTTATTACCTGGATACAATACGGTAGTACGTAGTTGTCAACACAAACCAGACGAACTATGAATCCTACAGTATCAAGAATTTACTCATTTATTCACTGACAATCATGTCATCATCTTCTGGAACATCATCATAACAATCCAATTCCTGAATTTCCTGGTGAATTTCTTGTGACTCCATTTCTTTCAGAATCATTATCTGATCTATTTTTCTTTCGTGAAGAAATGACTTAATGTCTTTAACGTGGTGAGTGCTGGCTGCATCCCAGACTAGCAGACCTCTTTGGCTCCCTCGCATAACAAGCGGCAGCATTAAATCGACCCACTTCCTTCTAACTGCTTGTGTGGCCCAGGCTTTTTCAGTTTCAAGAATAAAAACGCCCAAAACACGTTCAATCTTTTCCTTCTTGCCCTTAGAAATGATTAAAGGTGGGATTTTAGTGCCATCCAGACGAATTGCCAAAATACAGGAAACACGTGCACTTTCGTAAGCAGTGGAGGGAATGTACGCTAAGGAGGCACCCCGCTGTTCAATTGTTGTTTGAGATGATTGGCCCATAAACACTGCAATTTCATCCATAGCAATCATGTTGGAAAGATTGTGTTTAGAGAAGTCAGCAACATCAATAAAGGACTTGAATGCAAGAGCTCGCTTAATAACTTGAGTATCTTCCAACCTAAACAATGTTGTAGATCTTCTTAAAGACAGTTCACTTCGCTGAAGGAAATTATCCAGCCAGTGTTGTGATGATTTGAAGTCTTTGGGGGCTATGTCAAACTGTGGTGCCATTGCAAGGGCAAATTCTTGAATCTGAGCCCCATTCACAACCAAAGCCTTTGCTCTCCTGTCAACAATCCATTCACAGATCAGGTCTTCCAGCTCGGAAAATAATGGTTGCCGACCTGATCCACACTTGCGCTTTTTAGCATTTCCCTTGTCCACTTGTTCAATGAGGTTACCATACTCTGCTCACCATTTTCGGACCATTCGGATACTCAACATCTTCTCTTTGCAGAAAGCAGTAAGATTTTGGCCCCAAGAGTCTTCCACGATTCCTTTTTTGTACTCCACGGAGTAGCTTTTTCTTTTTGCGCTCATTTCTAGGGGTGAAAAAAAAGGAATTGGGGTATCAAGGTGGGGGTAGGGGGGTCACTCAAAATGACACAGGGGGGGATCAGAGGGGGGAATCAAAATGGCACAGGAGAATCAGAGGGGGGATGACCATTTTAGTAACCCCTTTTGATCCTCCTGTGTCATTTTGATTGTCCCCTCTGATCCTCCTGTGTCATTTTATGTGATCACCCTCCCCCCACCCCTGTGCCACTGAACACCTTCACCAGACATCCCCCCTACCCCTTTATCAGACATTTACCCCCTGGGGCCTGCCTGGGGACTGTCACTGGGCTTGCTGGGGCCTGGATCTGGGCTGGAGCAGGGTCTGCCACTGACTGAGAACCTTCAGTCATCATGAAGGCGGCCGCGAGCATCAGGTAGTGTCACCAGAGACAGACCAGCACTCACCACCTTCGCCGCGTCCCATCCTCTCTAATCCTCCTGTTCTTCTACACGCATCTGCGAAAGTCTCCTCCTCTCTCCCGCCCCGCGCTCACCGCTCACTCCGACCTCCGCTCTGCCTCCACACAGCAGTGATGTCAGGACTCCGCGTAACATCACTGGTTGCTAGACGCCAGTCGGGGCGGCCCTAGCGACCAGTTTACGGTAAATTAATTTTCATTCTGAGACAGAGCCTGGGGGCCTTATTTTCGGGGGATGCCTTATATTTCACCCAGAAGGAAACCTGTAAGCAGGTCTTATTTTCGGGAAACACGGTATCAATTTTAAGATTACCTCGGAGTTGTCACCTCACAAGAAAACTTAAAATGCCCTTGAAATCTTACATCAGATATATGAAAAATATTTGATAGAGGTTTTCCAAATTTGACAACATTCCTAAATTTTATATGGCATTTTAAAAAGTGAGTTATAAAACTGAGAAAAACTGTTCTATATTATTAAATATTTAAAAATAGGGTTTAACCATATGATAATAAAGCATGGTTAGTCCTTTTATTCTCACTATAGAAAATATTGCAAAATAATTTTTATATGTGCAGGAGAACGTTGATTGTGTAGCCTAACAACATGGGGGAAAGTATTATAAGTGTGAAACACAATTAATTAATAAAAACATTCTGCTTGTGTTTTCTGAATATGGTCATGTTTATTGTATTTGACAGATTATTTTACATGGGTATTTTTTTTATTTTTCAATTGCCATTTATATTCAATACTAGAGGCCTAGCGCACAAAATTCATGCATGGGGGGCCTCTCAGCCCGTCCTGCACCCTCTCCAATCCGTGACCCCTCGGGGGATGTCTGACTGCCGGTTTAGGCTAGATCACTGGCAGTCAGACATCCCTCTTGCAATCGGGGACCAATGGCTCCTAACTGCTCACCTGCCTGCTTACCTGATCGCCCCTAACCACTCTGCCTGCCTGCCTGATGCCCGTAACTACTCCCCTGCCTGCCTGATTGTCCCTAACCACCTCTGCCTGCCTGCCTGATCACCCCTAACCTCTCTGCCTGCCTGCCTGATCACCCCTAACCGCTCAACCCCACTGGCCTGATCGCCCCTAACCACCTCTGCCTCGGCCCCCGCCACTGAGGCTTTGTCTG